>NW_011495020.1:1896981-1921414 GCF_000754665.1 Bison bison bison
CTGATGCTGGGAGGGATTGGGGGCAGGAGGAGAAGGGGAAGACAGAGGATGAGATGGCTGGATGGCATTCCTGACTCGATGGACGTGAGTCTGAGTGAACTCCGGGAGTTGGTCACAGACAGGGAGGCCTGGCGTGCTGTGATTCATGGGATCGCAAGGAGTGGGACACGACTGAGCGACTGATATGATCTGAAAACATGCAGTTAAATTTTCTGTGTTTTTTATCATTTCCCTTACTCCCTTGGAAATAATCTTTCTAATATAGGTTTCAAAATCCCACTGCTTTTAGGTTTATACAAGAATCTATTTATCCCTGTTGTCCTATTTAAGCTTCTGAAACTGAATATTATGACTTGTTAATATTTTACCTGATAATATACATATTATAAAAAGATAAAGAAACAAAAATAATTGTGAAAACATCATAAGTTCTCTCATTTAGATTCTTTGTCAGTGTATATATGTATGTCTTGTATGTCTGATATATCTAGGTTATGTGGTTCTATACTATGTAATATGATGCAATGTCTCCAAGTTTTTCTCATCAATAGTTATTAAACTATTATTTTGGCAAATTGACTTTTGCTTCTTTTTAGCAAGATCCAGACCTAAATTTGCTAGTTTGAGGTCTAATCAATACTGTGCTAACTGCTCCATTAATCCTCTCTTACTGCTTTTCTCTCTCATCTTTCCAGAAAGATTTTCACTGTTGTTTCCTCACAGTAGATAATTGATTTTCTAAGGTAATAACTTTAGAAGTTTATCACTGATTTTTTCCTTTCCCTAAACTGCAGGACCCAATCAAATTTTGACATGTAGCACTCATTTCTGATTATCTAAAAAGAATCATTCTGTAGTCCAAATTAATGAACAAAAAAGAAAAAGGGAGGAAAGAAAAAAAAAAAAAAGCTTCAGCACTACAGGTTCCAAATAGGTGTAATTAACAGAGTTTAAAGTATCTGATTCCATGAGTTGAAATAATTTGGCAATTCCTGAACAAAGGTCTTCTGGAGAAACTTAAACAATTACCTTGTGCATTTAACAACATGGACATGATAAAAATGTATTTGGACATCTCACACATTCAAAATTACAATTATACATAAAAATTTATAAGCTGAAGCTTATAGTTTCTAATATGAAAATGTCAGAATTTAAAAATTCTAGCTATTGTCTAGGAGCTGAAGCTTTCCTTTAGTTATGACTTAAAATGTAAAGTGTAAAATGACAACTTATTCTTAATGTTTTCTATATGCTTATGAAGGGCATGCTATTAATTGGTTTGTTTTACTCCTGCCTCATTTCTAATGATGGTTTATAAATTAGTTCCTTGAGATTCATCTGCTTAACTATACATATATTTTACTTTTTTAAGTTAATACCTTTCACATTACCTTTTACACAACATAATAGTGACTATTGTAACTTATGGATATGAAACTTTCCAGTTACCTGACATTTTCAAAATGTCAATTCTGTTCATTGGTTGGAGAATGAAAATTATGCTTAGAAGAAAAGACTGTGTAAAGTCTAGATTCTTGCTTAATTAATTTGCTCAAGTTTTATCCCACTGCTTCCCAGGAGACTTGAAGGGTACATTTGGGTCTATGTCGAAGATGCTTTATGACCACTGAATAATTCCTCACTGAACTCGTCTTCACCTTCAATAAGGGGCACAGAGGCTTTCTCAGTAGCTATCTGAGCAGTCAACCAAAGGAGCAATGGAAGAAACTTCTGATTTGCAGTATTTGCTAATTTCTGTGTTGTAAATCCTCCAACCATGGGCAATTTCAAGCTATCAACAGTTGAAGAACTGCTTGAAAATTCTTGAAAATTTACAGTCAGATATTGTGAGCCAGTAAAAGCCAGTTTCAGCACACCACCAAATAAGGGCTCACACACTGTCAAAATTCCTTAAAATGCACACGTTAATTTTTACTTTATTTTATTTTAAATCTTACTTATTAACAGATGGAATTATAACACAGTTCTCCATAGGCCTTTTGTGCATCTGTACGCACATGCATACACATTAGCATACATACATGTCAACAAGTTTCCTTGGGCATCTTCAGCTACACTGCTAAAGCAGTACACTCTAGAGTCTTCTTGAATGCTCACTTTTCACCTAAAAGTGAAAGTGGAAATCACTCAGTCATGTTCCACTTTTTGCGACACCATGGACTATAAAGTCTATGGAATTCTATAGGCCAGAATAGTGGAGTGGATAGTTTTTCCCTTCTCCAGTGGATCTTCCCAACCCAGAAATCGAACCAGGGTCTCCTGCATTGCAGGCAGATTCTTTACCAACAGAGCTATCGGGGAAGCCTCTCACCTAAAGGAAACATCACATATGTGATAACTGTCTTTACCAGCCTTTCATCAAGCTATCAGTAAAGTAATAAAGATATAACTCCATGGTTTGTCTTTCTTGCTCACACATGCATATTAGATGCTTAATAGCTGCATTTACGAGAAGGCAATGGCAACCCACTCTGGTACTCTTGCCTGGAAAATCTGATGGGTGGAGGATCCTGATAGGATGCAGTCCATGGGGTCTCGAAGAGTAGGGCATGACTGAGCGACTTCACTTTCACTTTTCACTTTCATGCATTGGAGAAGGAAATGGCAACCCACTCCAGTGTTTTTGCCTGGAGAATCCCAAAGACGACAGAGCCTGGTGGGCTGCCGGCTATGGGGTCGCACAGAGTTGGACACGACTGAGGCAACTTAGCAGCAGCAGCAGTAGCATCTGCATTTAAGTTCCTAAAAAATTATATCATTACAATTATTATTCAAAATGTAATAAACATTACTATATTTTGAAAATATAGGAGGCTGAGTATATACATTATGCTCACCATCAACCATCACCAGTCAATGGTAAAATTCAATCAACAACATAAACAATATGGGTAAATTTTTTAAATGTACTTATTATCTCTCAACTAATTTCAATTCTAACATTTTATTTCATGTGAATAAATACACCTACTGTTTTATGAAAAAGTCAGGGCTTCCCAGATGGCTCTAGTGGTAAGGAATCCCCCTGCCAATGAAAGAGACATCGGTGATGAGACGTGGGTCCGACCCCTTCATCGACCCGAAGATTCCCTGAAGGTGGGCATGGCAACCCACTTCAGTATTCTTGCCTGGAGAATCCCATGGAGAGGAGCCTGGTGGGTTACAGTCCATAGGGTTGCAAAGAGCTAGACTTGACTCAAGAGACTTAGCACACAGGCAACCATTCTCAGGAATGCTCAAACCAAAGTTGCTTGAGAAGTGAAAGCTTTGCAGCAATTCTTAATATTATCTAGGAAGCTACAGATACAAGAAGCCTCAATGTAGTTCCCAACACAAACATGCATGTTTCTAGAACCACAAGATAAAAATTTAGAAGATAGTTATATAATCCAATGAAGAGTTTCAAAAAATGATAGAGCCTTTTCCCAAACCATACCACAATACTATTCTTTGCTTTGCTACTCAACACCGTTGGGTACAGATAAACAAATGAATCTGCTTTTTCCCTTAAGTCATACTTTTAAATAGATTTTATAATGATGTTATAATTTACAGTTTATAGAAATAAAAAAATAATTAATGGGTCAGAAGTTAACTTAAAGATACATTTTCACACATTTACACTTTCTCAGTCAGTAAAGAATCTTCCTGCCTTGCAGGAGACCCAGGTTCAATCTCTGGGTCAGGAAGATCCCCTGGAGAAGGAAATGGCAGCCCACTCCAGTATTCTGGCCTGGAGAATTATATGGACTGTATAGTCCATGGGGTCGCAAAGAGTCAGACACAACTGAGTGACTTTCACTTTCACTTTCCAGTATTCTTGCCTGAGAAATCCCATGGACAGAGGAGCCTGGCTGGCTACAGTCCACGAGGTCATAAGAGTTGGACATGACTTAGCGACTAAACCATGCTTTATGCAAGTATCGCTGCAGTCCGTTGATTCCTGAAGGACTTAAGAGCTGAATAGTTAACAACCCTAGTCTGCTCCAGACATTGAAATTATGAAGGCTACTCTTTTCTAAGTTGAATTTGCTGATTAGGATTTTTCAACCAAATCAGCCAATCTTTAAAATTCACTGTAAAATAATTATTCCATTTTTCAATGCTGCTGCTGCTGCTAAGTCGCTTCAATCATGTCTGACTCTGTGCGACCCCATAGACGGCAACCCACCAGGCTCCCCCGTCTCTGGGACTCTCCAGGCAAGAACACTGGAGTGGGTTGCCATTTCCTTCTCCAATGCATGAAAGTGAAAAGTGAAAGTAGAGTTGCTCAGTCGTGTCCGACCCTCAGCGACCCCATGGACTGCAGCCTACCAGGCTCCTCCGTCCATGGGATTTGCCAGGCAAGAGTACTGGAGTGGGGTGCCATTGCCTTCTCCGCCATTTTTCAATATTGAATGTCAATTTCTATAAATGCTGATATTATCAGCATTTAGAATTCTCCTTTCACTACCACTTTATACTTTTAATTCTAACAAACTAAAAGTTTTGGGGACTGATACTGTAATTTAGTCTATAAAAATAAATGAAGAGACTTCTGGTTTTATTTATGACATATAAGGTCTTGGAAGTTGATATGCTTGTTCTTAAAGCAAGAAACATATGCAGTAACTGAATATCAATCACATTTTTGACCCCATCAGAGAACTGAAGATTTGGGACAAACTGATACCCCCAAAATCTGGAGAGACAAGCATATCCAAGGAGATACAAAATTACAAAGCATAATGAAAGACAAGAAAAAGCACAGACTAAAAAGACAAAGCAATCCATACAATCATATTTAAATATGACACAGATGTTGGAATTTTTAGGCAAGTAATTTAAAATGACTATAAATAATATTAAAGACTTTGTGTAGGAAGTATTGACTCATCAGGCTTGGTTGTTCACACTGCACATTCCCCCAGAAAAGGCCTGTTTAGCATTGGCCCCAATGAGCTCTGTGTCTGTGGACTATTCTTCATGATAAGAGTATTTTTGGATGCCTGAGGCTGTGGGGCAAGAGGTATTAGTTTGATCAAATAGTTAATAAACACTTGCTTCTGTTCACAAAGACTAGAGTCTTGAGTTACCAAGCTCAGTCACATAGATGCTACATTTCTATGTGACTGATCCCAAATATATAACCCTGGATACCAAGGATTGGGTGAGCTCTATGATTAGCAATACTATGTCTATATTATGTATCATCACAGAAGAATTAAGCATGCCTGTACAGTTCTGTGAATCTTCTGCCTGATTTTTTTCTCCTGGACTTCTTCGCATGTTCCTTTTCCCTTTTCTGAGTTTAATCTGTAGTCTTCAACTGTAATAAATAATGACTACACATGCATGAATTTTTTTAGGTTTTGTGAGTCCTTCTGGTGAATTTTCAAATTGAGGTGATCTTACCGATCTGGTCAACAGGGTTTAATAGAAAATAGTAAGTTAACAGGCAAAATAAGATGGGTAATGTTAGCCTAGAGATGAAAACTACAAGAAAGAAAAAAAAAGACTAGAAATAAAACAATAAAGTAACATTAGTGAAGAAAATCGTTGACAGGGTCATCAGTAGATCTGACTCAAAGGAGAAAAAAAATCATTGAATTTTAAGATAGCTCAATATTAATGTCCCAAACACAAAGACAATGAAAAATTAAATATGGAACAGCATATCCAAGAAGTTTGGGACAATATAATTATATAATCAGAACACCAAAAAGGAAATATTTGAAGAAGTAAATACAGGCGGTACAATTGTTTTCAAAGATGGAACAGACATGAGATATCTCCAAGTTTCTTAAAGTTCAGAAATAACTAAAAATAAACCAGTAAAACAGTATCAAAGTCTTCACTTATAGAGATGTGTGAGAGACATGCAGATCATTGGGCATGGTTACTTTATATATGTGTGTGCATATATGAAATTAACATCAATATGCACAATTTTCTTTAAAAATGCATGGAGGTTTTCTCTCACATGATCTCATGTGTGCCTATTTATGCAAATTAACCTACAATTTGGAAACTTGACAAAGTTAGCTCATATTAAAATGAGGATACGGACTATACCTAGGAATACACAACAAAAGCAGGGACTAGGTTTTCCCAACTAGCCATTGGTTTTTTGATTGTAAGATCTGTAACACATTTTTATGTTTTAAGTGCTGGGTACAAAGTTCACAGAGTGATTTAGAAATCCAAATATATTAGGGAAGATAGAAAAATACCTTCTTAAGTCAAAGAGTTCAGAAATAATAAAAGTTTTTTGTTTCAGGAGCATGCTTCCAGTTCATCTAATTTTCAAGTCATTTATTGTACCCATAAACATGAAGATAAACTTTAGATGTCAGTATGCCTGAATGTCGTATCTGAATTGTTTCATATGGCAAAAATTTAGTGACAGTAAAAATATGATTAGATGTTGGTAGTCTGTCTCAAATAAAAATTTATCTACTCAAGTAATGTTTCTCTGTATATTAGCTCAATAGAATTCAGAAACCAAGTATGGGGTTAGAGAACCTTCTTACAGCATTAGTAGAATCATTTAGATCTAAATATTATCAATGTATATGTCACAATATTGTAATATAATGATTTTTCTTATATTTTGGTTTGTATTGCTTGGATACATGGTATTTCTGGATCAACTATAATTCTAAGCTACAGTGAAATTTATTTTAAGAATGAATATACCAGGAGAGTATAAGTAATAGTAGACATAGAAAAAAAAAACAGCTTACTTGAGATAATTGAAGAAGTGACAGTCAGGGGAGAGAAGATGAATGCATAGGACAGAAAAGAAAAAGTATAAACTTGTATAATGGAAAGTTGTTAATTATCATTGACCTATGTAGGCATGAAAAGTAGAATGAAGGTGTTGTATTTCTTCAAAATAAATCAATACATGAGTAAAGCATGATATACCTACAATCTAGGTATTATATCTCAAACTATATGTGGGAATGCTAACAAAGCCAGCTGAGAACAATTTTGGATTAATTTTTTAGGGCTCAGAAATCATTAGGATGCTTAGCAGATTAGAATCCAAATTCAGTGAATGTGGGTGTGTATGTGTGGTGTTTTTATATACAAATGTGTTTAAATATTTATTGGATTTTTAAAACAGCATAAATAAGGTTAAATACATAGTTGGTTTTTTTCTTTTATGCTTAATACTATAGCATTTGATTTCATTATAATTATTTTAAATCTTCACTGTTGAAAACTTTCCTGCAGACAATCATATAGATGCTTGGTAATATACTTATTGATTCCTTGCTGTGAAGTATTTATTTCATTTTCTCCTTGTCTTTTATTGATAAATTTGCAACAAATGTCACTGCATACACTGATAAAACTTATTTTTCTACAACTATGAAAATCTCCTAGAAATGGAAATACTGGGTTGGGTGTATAACTACTATAGAGACCCAGTATATATAATGAAATTTGCCTTCTAAATGTATTGTTATTTATAGCAATTTGAAGCCTAAATGACATGAGTTCCAAAAAAAGGCATAGTACAATGTTTTCTAAAATAATCTAGGCAGAGACCAGATACAGGTAGTGTCATAAAGGGAAAGTCAGTGGTTCTTTTCAGTCCATCTCACATATGCATAAGTGCCAGAGAATCACAGAGTCTGCCATCTAGCTAGCAAGACAAGAGGATGATTCTTTCCATTTTACACAATTTTGAGGACCTGAGTCTTCATAAAACTTGACATTTACACACATCATTGCAAATATGCACTGAGTCATTTCTTAGCTCTTCACAGTGATTAGGGCTTCCCTGATACTTCAGTTGGTAAAGAATCCGCGTGCAATGTAGGAGACCCCAGTTCAATTTCTGGGTCAGGAAGATGCACTGGAGAAAGGATAGGTTACCCACTCCAGTACTCTCATGCTTCCCTTGTGGCTCAGCTGGTAAAGAATCCACCTGCAATCTGGGAGACCTAGGTTTGATCCCTGGGTTGGGAAGATACCCTGGAGAAGGGAAAGCCTACCCACTCCAGTATTCTGGCCTAGAGAATTCCATGGACTGCATAGTCACAAAGACATGACTGAGCCATTTACACATTTACTTTACAGTGATGAGAGTGCCTTTGATTTTTTTTCCCAGTGTATTAATATTTTGAACTTTTCTGTTGCTTCTCAGTAAATACTATTGTAATGTGAATTCCTTTCTGAGTGGTACAGAAGAATAATTTCAGTTATTGAAAAGAATTCCAAAGGAACCTATATTTTGAAAAGAGAGTATCTGTATGGCAATTATATATGGTAAACTTACATGAAAAGGTGCTTTCTGAATATTCAAATTGCTCTTCATTTAAGTATGTGTATTATGTAGTCTTGAATACCATTTAGTGATTTAAAACTGTTGCAAATGTTTTATATGGCATATACCTAAAAAAGAGCACTACCTTTTGTTCAAGTAATGTTTTTGTACGGTGCTGCACCATTTATTTGAATGTATCCTCTCAGTAGGATACTTTTAAATGGAATAGTCAAAAAAGAGATTGCTGAATAAAAACACCTATATTCTTTCCTCACTTTATCATTCTTCAGTAAATTTCCCACATTGCAACCAGAGTAATATTATTAAAATTGTATTTGATTATGTAGTACTTCTGATTAAAATAATTTTGTCACTTTACAATGCACTTAGGAAAAGGATAAGCATGTTAGTATGGTTTACAATCCCTGGAAGACCAAGACTTTTCCTATTATCCAGTTTCTTTTCTCTTTGATTTTCTTTTAGGCCTACCCACATAACTCCCTCTACCTCCATGACACACCACATACTGCATATTATTTTCCATCCAGACATAATCATCTATTCTTGTGAGACACTGGTTTCTAGTTTTCTCATAGTGTAGTTTTCTGCAAGTTATTTATGTCAATAGTATCCTACCCCTTTATCTTTATTGGACTAAATCTTCAGCTTTTTGGGTTTGGCTCAGATGTCAGTTCCAAGGTGAAGAATAATTTGATTCTATGTGTTTGACATAAAACACTTCCCTATGAAGGAATAACTCTATATTCATTCCTTCATGTCTGGACCATAGTACATTGGAATTGTGCGGTGTACCCTGAGACTATGAAGTCTTTTGATGGTACAGGTAGCATCTACAATTATTCACTAGTTTATTCCATGTGTTAACACTGTTTGGCAAGTATTACACTCTGAAAGTATTTGTTTAATGGGCAAACAAAGCAATGAGAACGTGAACAGTTTGGCTTCTTTAATCTGGAAATTTATAAGGATAAATTGTTGAGATTGGAAAATTCAAATTATGACATAAAAAATTCTCACTACTCAATTTTATTGTACAATTGGCATTGGCATAAGATGTAAGGAGTGGGATTCTGATATATATACACACATATATATTTATATATATTATTCTTTCTTCCAGGGAACATGATGAAAAGTAAGTTTCTGTAAAGAGAATTGATTCTATTTTTCTCAGCTCACATTTTTGTTCTGCTTCTATTTTCCAATCCTACTGCTTCACTGATGTTTGCTCCATTTTATTCTTTATGTCTCTGTATACACATGTGTTTCTTATATCCACATACTACCAGACTGATGGGAAATGAAAATGGATGCCAAGTCTGGCAGAATCATGAAGACTATTCCTCCAACTACTTCAAAAGTTAGAAGTGTTACTATTTACCCACTTCTGAAGTGGTTTTCAACAGCAATGCAGCAGAATAATGAAACATACTGGAAGTATTTCCTGGCCAGCTGACTGTTTCATTTCTTCCTCAGTGTCTTTCTGTAAGTTACTGTAGAATTCTCAGTGTATAGTATATAGAAAGTCCTTGAGGCATACTGACAAAATAATATGATCACAATGTAGCTAGGACATTTTTTTTTCTGAGAAAGCTCAATGTTCTCTCTCAGTCCTTTATTATTATGTCAACTAATGAATTCATAAACGAATCTATTCATTCTTCATTCAAATATATATTGAACTTGTTGGTGTTAAATACCATGTTACGTTAGTTGCTCAGTCATGTCCAACTTTTTTCAACGGTATGGACTGTAGCCTACCAGGCTCCTCAGTTCAGTTCAGTTCAGTTCAGTCTCTCTGTCGTGTCCGACTCTTTGCAACCCCATGAATCACAGCATGCTGGGCCTCCCTGTCCGTCACCAAATACTGGAGTTCACTCAAACTCATGTCCATCAAGTTGGTGATGCCATCCAGCCATCTCATCCTCTGTCATCCCCTTCTCCTCCTGTCCCCAATCCCTCCCAGCATCAGAGTCTTTTCCAATGAGTCAACTCTTCGCATGAGGTGGCCAAAGTACTGGAGTTTCAGCTTTAGCATCATTCCTTCCAAAGAAATCCCAGGGCTGATCTCCTTCAGAATGGACTGGTTGGATCTCCTTGCAGTCCAAGGGACTCTCAAGAGTCTTCTCCAACACCACAGTTCAAAAGCATCAATTCTTTGGCACTCAGCCGTCTTCAAAGTCCAACTCTGACATCCATACATGACCACAGGAAAAACCATAGCCTTGACTAGATGGATTTTGTTGGCAAAGTAATGTCTCTGCTTTTGAATATGCTGTCTAGGTTAGTCATAACTTTTCTTCCAAGGAGTAAGCATCTTTTAATTTCATGACTGCAGTCACCATCTGCAGTGATTTTGGAGCCCAGAAAAATAAAGTCTGAAACTGCTTCCACTGTTTCCCCATCTATTTCCCATGAAGTGATAGGACCAGATGCCACGATCTTCATTTTCTGAATGTTGAGCTTTAAGCCAACATTTTCACTCTCCACTTGCACTTTCATCAAGAGGCTTTCTAGTTCCTCTTCACTTTCTGCCATAAGCGTGGTCATCTGCATATATGAGGTTTTGATATTTCTCCTGGCAATCTTGATTCCAGCTTGTGCTTCTTCCAGCCCAGCGTTTCTCATGATGTACTCTGCATATAAGTTAAATAACCAGGGTGACAGTATACAGCCTTCATGTACTCCTTTTCCTATTTGGAACCAGCCTGTTGTTCCATGTCCAGTTCTAACTGTTGCTTCCTGACCTGCATACAGGTTTCTCAAGTTCATGGAATTCTCCAGGCAAGGATACTGGAGTGGGTTGCCATTCCCTTTTCCAGGGGATCTTCCCCACCCAGGGATCAAACCCAGGTCTCCTGCATTGCAGGCAGATTCTCAACTGTCTGAGCCACCAGGGAAGCCCATTAAATACCATAAAATTATGCTAATCTCCTTGATTCCATGATGGATGTGAAATAATCTTTTAAAATTAATTTTATCTAGTTATTTTACTACTTAAAACCCCTCAGTTGCTTCCCATTGCCTTTTTTTTTTTTTTTTGCATTTATAAGAATGTTTAACTGATGCTAGAATGTGCTTCTCTACTTTGTGCACATGGTTAATATTTTAATAATTATATTTATCTCTTGGTTAGTATAGACTGAGAGTTAATTGAAAAAAATATATCCTTCACTTCTCAAACTTCAAGGACAAATATCACACAGATGACTGGTTTCACAGTATTGAAGGTAACTCTACTTTTTTATATAAAAATCATCAAAAATATTTACAACTTTATATAATATCCTGAATGTTCTGATGTCTGCAGATCTTTACAATGTGTTACTATTATTCTTCTCTTCACTCAATATTCTCTTGCTAAACTGCCTTCTTTTCAAAAAAAGGCCAATATTTACCTGGAATAATTTGCTCCATTTTTTAAATATTGGCCACTTTTTATCCTTCATATTTCTTCTAATATTGTACAATTTAAGCTATACTTGACTATCCAAACTAGAAATTTCCAAACTAATTTATCTATTTCATTACCCATATATTTTTTTCACAGCACTTATCTATACCTCAAATTGTTTTCCTCCTTTATATTACTATTTACTTTTAATCTGTGTTGATGAAGTATGTAGGTTCTACATGGCAGGGTAGTTATTACTGTATGTCTCCAGACACTGGAAAAGTGATGAATAAATTAATAAGTAGATAATAAAATGAAAGATCATACAATAAAATGAAATGGTATAATAATCTTTCATTTTAATTGCACATTAAGATATTTTTAATGTGCCATATCTTTCCAAATCCCCCCAGAATTACTTTCATTGACACTTTTCCAAACTAAGACAAAGATGCATTCATTCTATGTCAAGGTTATGACATACATAACAAGCATGCTGGCTTCCAGAGCCGTGGATCTCAAGTCCAGGGTCTAGGTCTTATTCTAATAATTATTAACTGCCTAGGCATTTTCAAGCATCATTTGAAAAATTTTACTTATTCAATATCCTTCCTTCTTTTGTGCCTTTAAACATTGTAAGGAAAAATCTCAAAGATTCTCATACAAGCACAACTTTCATGTTACGTTTTTAACTATGTTTTCTTTAGTTCAGTCTTTAACCTCATAGTATTTCAAATGATTACTCTCCAACTTCCATGAGATGTTTTGTACATTCTCCCAGAAATAAATATCTGAGAAATAGATGTTGAGAATTTCTACTCATCAACAACTTTTCCCCTAAGAAAACCAAAATCCCAAATATCATAGTTTGTAACGGAATCTATTTTGTGGGTGACAGAGCTAGGCTTTGAGTGTTCCATTCATCACTTTCCTGCTGTAAAACTTCTCAGCACTGAAGACTTTTTTCTTCCACAGTGACAAAATAGATGTTGCTGGAATCCATGGAAAATTGGGTCAGTAAATCAGAAAACACTGATCTGTTTTAAACAAAGATCAAGTTTTGAGTCCTTTTAGTCCTTTTAACTCCTCAGGCCAAAATGTGTGAATCATGGTTGATGAGAAATCAGACTTCTTTCCTCACTTTTGATACCTTTTGCCCTCCCAGCTTTTTATCAAATCTATCATTTAATGAATTCTTTACTAAATCTAATAAGAGAATTTTCCATGAAGTATTATTACTCACTGACTGAAAGAAAGTGTATTAGGCAGGGTTCTCCAGAGAAGCAGGACCAGGAGACTCTTTCAATCTCTCTGTCTATCTTTCTGTAACCCAGAAAGACCCTATGGGGCCTTCTCAGGTCTTACCCTTCCCCTTATCCTCTGATTTAGCTCCTCTCTGAGGTATCTAATAATATTTCCTGAGCTGTTTTACAAATATGCAGCCATGATTTTAAAAGATACTTGATCCTTAGAAGGCAAGCTATGACCAACCTAGACAGCATATTAAAAAGCAGAGCCATTACTTTGTCAACAAAGGTCCATCTAGTCAAAGCTATGGTTTTTCCAGTAGTTATGTATGGATGTGAGAGTTGGACCATAAAGAAAGCTGAGTACCAAAGAACTGATGGTTTTGAACTGTGGTGTTGGAGAATACTCTTGAGAGTCCCTTTGGCATGCAAGGAGATCCAACCAGTCAGTCCTAAAGGAAATCAGTCCTGAATATTCATTGGAATGAATGATGCTGAAGCTGAAGCTGCAATACTTTGGCTACTTGATGAGGACTGACTTCTTGGAAAAGACCCTGATGCTGGGAAAGATTGAAGGCAGGAGGAGAAGGGGACAACAGAGGATGAGATGGTTAGATGGCATCACTGATGTGATGGATATGAGTTTGAGCAAGCTCCAGGAGTTGGTGATGGACAGGAAAGCCTGGTGTGCTGCAGTCCATGGGGTCACAAAGAGTAGGACATGACTGAGGGACTGAACTGAACTGAACTTTACAAATGTGAATCCCCTCCCTCACCATATGGAAGATGTTAACTATTTAATGACCATGAGCACATAGCCCCAGTCCTCTTGGAGCCTGGGAGTGATAATACTAAGTCCCGTGGCACTGCCCTGTTACCTCACCATCAGCCAATCAGAGAACTGTGCATGAGCTGATCATATACCCTGCGACCTTCCCCTTCCTCAGCTGCCTTTATTAAAACGTTTTATTGAAAGCCTTTGGCAATTTGGTTTTTTTTTTTTTTTTTTTGCACCTAAGCCATCTGTCTCCTTCCATGACCCTGCAATAAATCATTCTGTTCTCCAAACTCTGACATTTTGGTTCATTTGGCCTCGCTGTGTATCAGGCACATTAACTTGCACTAATATCTCCAGATAGATAGTATAGGCAGATATAAATCTCTCTATATATAGTGTGTGTATTAATATAAATATGCATATAAGTACATATACATATATACAACCATATGTAGATACAGATAGAGAGAGAGGCTATATATATTCACTTACAACTATTTATATATGGAGAGAGGAAGAAATTAATTACAGAAAATTGGTTCACATGATTATGGAGGTTGAAAAGTCCCAAGGACTGTAGTTGGAAAGCAAGAGATCCAGTAGAGCCAATGTTATAGCTCTAGTCTGAGCACAAATGACTGAGAAGCAGGAGAGCTGATGGTGTAAATTCCAAGCCTATAATACATAAGAAGATAGATGTCCCAGCTCAAAGACAGACAGAGAGCAAATCCTTCTTTTCTCTACTTTTTTACTCTATTTAGGTCTTCAACAAATTGGTTGAGGGTCACTCACATTGGGGAGAGCAATTTGATTTATTCATCCTACCAATTCAAATGTTAGTCTCCTCTGGAAACAACCTCACAGACATTTACAGAATCCTGTTTAATCCAATATCTGGGTATATTGTGGCCCAGTCAAGTTAACATAGAACTAATCACAAAAAGACTCTGAAAAATGGTTTTGTATAGAGGTACCTACTGAATGTGATAAACCATAACCTATGTTAAGAGATGATGTTTATAGAGATAAGCAACAAATACGGGGTTCTCTAGAAAAACATATCCTAGTACAAGCTATTTGGAATATAAACTTAAGGATATTGGTTTAGAACAGACAAATATAGGAGGGAAATGATACGACTTTTAGATAAGAACAAATTGTGGCTAACTGTGACAAGAATTTTTATTTTCCACTAGGCACAGAAAAAGTTTTTTCTCAGATAACAGATTTTCTAGATTTCCTCTGGTTAGAGCTTAAAATGTTAATCTTCTCAGTAAAGCATTTGTTGAATTAAATTCTAAATTAAAACTTCAGAGAGCAAACAAACAAACAAATATATATATATTTTTTTCATCATATAATCAATAATCTGATTTAGTCATAAGTCTAAAAGATTTCTTCCTCCTAAGGTTTTGAAACATTATTTTCCCCTTTTTCTTTCTGCTAGCTGACTAAGAAAAGCTGAAAGAGTAGAAATATTTTTTTTAAATAATTTTCTCTGGATTCCTAATACAGATTTTCTTGAAGTCTCATAGAAAGCATTTTGTAAGGCATCCAGGCCACACTTACTAGCAGACAAGAATTTTACATAAGTTCCTTAAGTCAAAAAATTAAGGAAGGTTATCGAAGTCAACCAAATGAGATGTTTACCAGATAGATATATTAATAAATGATTAGGGAAACTTGATGTCCCAATATAAAAGTTGGCTTGATATCTTATACATTTATGTCTTTTCTAGGTCAAGTGTTCTTAACATTTTCCCAGTTATGGACTCTTTGGCAACTGTCAAGCCAATGGAAAACTCAGAAGACTGTTTTTAAACATACTGCTGCTGCTAAGTCGCTTCAGTCGTGTCTGAACCTGCGCGACGTTATAGATGGCAGCCCACCAGGCTCCTCCATCCCTGGGATTCTCCAGGCAAGAATACTGGAATAGGTTGCCATTTTCCTCTCCAATGCATGAAATTGAAAAGTGAAAGTGAAGTTGCTTAGTCATGTCCGACTCTTAGTGACCCCATGGACTGCAGCCCACCAGGTTCTTCCATCCATGGGATTCTCCAGGAAAGAATACTGGAGTGGGTTGCCATTTTCTTCTCCATTCAACATACTAAAAGTATACAAAGAGACTATAAAGGAAATAAAGATGATGCTGTTGAAGTGTTGTACTCAATATGCCAGCAAATATGGAAAACTCAGCTATGGCCACAGGACTGGAAAAGATCAGTTTTCATTCCAATCCCAAAGAAGTGCAATGCCAAAGAATGTTCAAACTGCTGCACAATTGCACTCATTTCACATGCTAGCAAAATAATGCTCAAAATTCTCCAAGCCAAGCTTCAAAAATATGTGAACTAAGGACTTTCAGATATTCAAGCTGTATTTAGAAAAGGCAGAGCAACCAGGGAGCAAATTGCCAACATCCCTTGGATCATAGGGCTGCCCTAAGAGCTCAGTTGGTAAAGAATCTGCCTTCATTGCAGGAGAACGCAGTTCCATGCCTGGGTTGGGAAAATACCTGAAGAAGGGATAGGCTACCCACTTCAGTATTCTTGGGCTTCCTTTGTGGTTAGGTTGGTAAAGAATCTGCTTACAATGGAGGAGACCTGGGTTTGATCCCTGGATTGGGAAGATCCCCTGGAGAAGGGAAAGGCTACCCACTCCAGTACTTTGGCATGGAGAATTCCATGGACTGTATAGTCCATGGGGTCAGCAAGAGTCAGGCACGACTGAGCAAATTTCAGTTTCACTTTCTGGTTCATTGACTACGGTAAAGCCTTCTACTGTGTGGATCACAACAAACCATGGAAAATTCTTAAAGAGATGGGAATACCAGACCAACAAACCCAGCTCCTACAAAATCTGTGTGCAGGAGAAGACCCAACAATTAAAGCTGGACAGGGAACAATGGACTGGTTCAAAATTGGGGAAACAGTATATCAAGGCTGTATATTGTCACCTTGCTTATTTAATTTATATGCAGAATACATTTGCAAATACCAGGCTGGTTGAAGCACAAACTGGAATCAAGATTCCCAGAGAAATACCAATAACCTCAGATATGCAGATGACACCACCTCTATGGCAGAAAGCAAAGAGGAACTAAAGAGCCTCTTGATGAACGTGAAAGAAGAGAGTGAAAAACTTGGCTTAAAGCTCAACATTCAGAAAACTAAGATCATGGCATCCGGTCCCATCATTTCATGGCAAATAGATGGGGAAACAATGCAAACAGTGACTTTAATTTTCTTGGGCTCCAAAATGACTGCAGATGATGATTGAAGCCATGAAATTAAAAGACACTTGGTTCTTGGAATAAAAGCTATGACTACCTAAACAGTATATTAAAAAGTAGAGACATTACTTTATTGACAGAGGTCCGGTTAGTCAAAGCTATTGTTTTTCATGTAGTCATGTATGGATGTGAGAGTTGGACCATAAAGGAGGTGGATACGATAAAATTGATGTTGTTTAACTGTGGTGTTGAAGAAGCATCTTGAGAGCCTTTTGAATTTCAAGGGGATCCAATCACTCAATCCTAAAGGTAATCAACCCTGACTATTCATTGGAAGAACTGATGCTGAGGCTGAAACTTGAAAACTTTGGCCACCTGATATGAAAAGCCAGTTCATTAGAAAAGACCCTGATGCTGGGAAAGATTGAGGGAAGGAGGAGAAAGGGACAGCAGAGGTTGAGATGGTTGGATGGTATCACTGACTCAGTGGATGTGAGTTTAAGCAAGCTCCAGGAGATGGTGAAGGACAGGGAAGCCTGGTGTGTTGCAATCCATGGGGTCACAGAGAGTTGGACACGACTGAGGGACTGAACAATATCATCATCAAAATATGGGAGGAATCAGTGATATATTTATTGTGGAAGCTATAATAGTAGTACACTTAGATCTCACCATTCAGGAGAGAACCTGCCGTGAGAAGTACAGTGGGGCTTACAGTGTCCATTGGTTTGACCTTCAGGATCCACTGATCTCCTCCCATGCAATGACTGAGCACAACAGAGTTAATAAGTTGGGATAGTCCCACCCAGTTTGGAATTCCTCCAAAAATATTCCTTGTGCTGTGGCTTCTCATGGATCTTTTCATGGCCAAGACTTTCTTATAGGTGCCTTGCAGCCTGAGGCTTTCTACCATCCTTTCTTCCTTTTGTCTCTCCTATTACAGGTTTTGGATCAGCATCACCATATAACTATTTTTTTCTCTCTCTACTCCTTACCCTTTTATAAGTGTTTCTCTTAATTTTTCTTTTGTATTTTCAATTTTCTTTTGATATCTTCCTCTAGGAGAACCTAATCTGACATACCGGCTCATCATTAACTAGTTAATGACTTATGCTATTAATTCATCCAATAAAATAATCTAGGAAAGCTATTTAATAACTACATGAGTTCCTAAATAACGATGATGCTAAATTTATTTCAATGTATCATCAAAAACTATAATATACTCTGCAAAAGATCTGTAAGTTGTATCACTGACAAAATTTCAGGTAGTATTATGTTACATCTCAGGGATATGTATTATTGCACATATAAGTAATTGACAGAAATGCTAAATTTTAGTACAAGGGCAGTAAAAAATATAGATCTATTTTTCCTATCTGACTTTACAGATATGCTGAGCATCACCCAGGGATGTTCAAGGACTCTAGAAAGAAACTTTCCTTGAAGCAAAGAGCTTAGAATTTTGGTAAAAAGTAAAGGCCAATTTTGTATCAAGCTTCACTTACCTGAATATTTAGTCAAACAATATTGCCTACAGAAATGCTGCAAAAATCTATGCTTGAGTTTTTCTTATTTTACTTCATTATGCCAATTTATTTTCTTTTTAGTTTTTTTTTTTGTGTGTGTGGCAAAAATAGAGGAATATTCACCTATAATCATCCATAATTTTAGCATGAATACTACTGTTGTTTAAAATTTATATTAATACATCTAAGTTTTCCAACATTTATAAGTTGTGTGCAAATACATAGAGTAGGTTACTAAATTTCTCACCTTAAATCTTCTACTTAATCTAAATGTTCTAACTTTCATCTTCTGCTTAAATTCAACCTAGTCGCTTACTCTCTTAAGACATACATATACATACACACCACATCCCTTGTTATCTCCTCAATTTCAAGGATTATAGTTACATTTGTCACTTTTCAGACATAAACCTGAAGATTGGTATATATTCAGCAATTTCTCAGAGAATAGTCACAACTACAGCAATTTCATTCAAAAAGGATCCATGGAGAGATCAAAATCAGGCTACAATATGATTTTTATAAAAAAAAATTACAAATAATTAAAGAGTATGGTTTCTAATGTTTTCATATTTGATTAGAACTTAAGTGTTGACTGAGATGCGACCTCAGATAAACATAACTGGACATTCAGATGATAATTCAAAATTAGACTGCACAAAGAGCTCTTATTTCTACCTCATTGCTTCTATAAACTTAGCACTTAGGGTTTCATTCCCATTATTCACATTTAACACATTAAATCTAGCTAGTAATGTCTATATTTTCTTTGAGGGTCATTAAAGCATCCTCACCTCACAGTTACTTGGTAATTAAAATTCAAATTTATCTTCATTTTGATTTAGCCGCTCATTTTGTTGTATCATGTATTTAGCCTCCATTAGGAATTAACATGTTGAAATCATTAGCACATAATTTGTGTTCTCTGATGTGCAGATGACACCACCCTTATCGCAGAAAGTGAAGAGCAACTAAAAAGCTCTTGATGAAAGTGAACGTGGAGAGTGAAAAATTTGGCTTAAAGCTCAACATTCAGAAAATGAAGATCATGGCATCTGGTCCCATCACTTCATGGGAAATAGATGGGGAAACAGTGGAAACAGTGTCAGACTTTATTTTGGGGGGCTCCAAAATCACTGCAGATGGTGACTGCAGCCATGAAATTAAAAGACGCTTACTCCTTGGAAGGAAAATTATGACCAACCTAGATAGCATATTCAAAAGCAGAGACATTGCCAATAAAGGTCCGTCTAGTCAAGGCTATGGTTTTTCCTGTGGTCATGTATGGATGTGAAGAGTTGGACTGTGAAGAAGGCTGAGTGCCGAAGACTTGATGCTTTTGAGCTGTGGTGTTGGAGAAGACTCTTGAGAGTCCCTTGGACTAGGCAAGGAGATCCAACCACTCCATTGGGAAGGAGATCAGCCCTGGGATTTCTTTGTTTTTTTTTTTTTTTTTCTGGGATTTCTTTGGAAGGAATGATGCTAAAGCTGAAACTCCAGTACTTTGGCCACCTCATGTGAAGAGTTGACTCATTGGAAAAGACTCTGATGCTGGGAGGGATTGGGGGCAGGAGGAGAAGGGGACAACAGAGGATGAGATGGCTGGATGGCATCACTGACTCAATGGACGTGGATTTGGGTGGACTCTGGAGTTGGTCATGGACAGGGAGGCCTGGCATGCTGTGATTCATGGGGTCGCAAAGAGTCGGACACAACTGAGCGACTGAACTGAACTGTGTTCTCTGAACACAGAATCTTGTTTTTATCTTTATGCATCTCTCTTCTATTGAAATGTTGAGTAATTCTTATTGTGAGCTTTAGTCCCTGGACTTTATTCTAACTTTTTTGTCAATCTCTTTCTCCTGACCTCTTTTGCCACTCTAGTCCACTTATGTTTTAATTATTTCCTTTCTAGAATTCTCGACTGTCAGAGAGCTCATTAAATACTCTCTTCAGTGTTCCATTAGGTAGCACCCAATTGATTCATATCATTGTACACAAGCATGTTTCTGTGGAAATTGTGTAAATATAATGCTCTCTGATATTCTAAGATTGCATTGCTAGAGGTGTCTTGAATGATAAACTAAGTACTTCTAAATATCCTTGGCAAACAATAAGAATCAGTAATACTTTCTAGCAGGATGAAGCTGTGATTAAGGCAGTAACTTTTTCATATGTGCATTAAAGTTTGAAACTCGTAGGAAAGGTGTTATAACTGTCAAGGAAATCAATTTGGCATCTGCTGTAATAGCTCAGAAACTATTATCATTTCTTTTATTATGTTTTAGGTGTAGAAAGCAACATTTTTCTCCTTATATCTTTCAGAGGAGATATAATTAGCTATCCTAGAAGTTCAGTATTCAGGAATGTCAGGACCCTATTTCTTAGAAAAGAAATATTCGCTGAGTTATATCTATAGGGACAATAAATCTGTTGGAGATAGGGCAAGAGAGGACTGAATATTCTACTATATGCTTAACTGGCATAGAAGCGAAAAAAAAAAAAAAAAGTAGCAGTATGACAAACAGTATGATGAGGGGCCTGGTTTAAACTACTAACAATGCAAATGTTATATTTTTAATCTCCATGCACAATTGTAAACAAACAAACATGCGAAGTCTCAATCTGTAATCTTAAAGAATGTTGGATAGTATGAAACCAGAAGTCACTTCTTCCTATCAAGAAATTTATTCCATTTTATAGATATTGAATATTATAACTGTCCCTTGATGGAACTATCTCCATTAACATCACAATAGAGATTTTAGCCCAAAGAAAAAGAAAGGAAGCAAGCCTTGGTGTTATGGACACTTAAAGAACTTCTTTAAAAATAAGTGAACTTTCTGTAATCACACTCTGACACCAGTTTCTGGTACCTCAGGAAAAAAAATTGCAGTTATACATGTTTATAAAGCAATTAACTTTTACTTAAAGCCTGGACTTTAAGAACTTAAAAGCACAGTGTTTAATGTTTCCTCTAATTATAAAAACTGGGTTAATAAAATTGTTCCTTACAATTTAGGTGGGCAAGGAATATGGGGCAATGGAGTTCCCTTGCAAGAGTCAGCAGATAACAGAAAAATACCATAATGAATATCAAAAACAGAACTCAGAAGACCATTTTCTTTTAATTTTTGGATAGTTGAACAAAACAATCTTGTGTACCAAGATTGTTTGTACCAAGATTCCTTCCATCTATCTTTTCCTTTTACTATGTACTCCAAAACATTACTATTTTTGAAAACAGTTTAATTCATATAATATGATGTATATATTTCAGTAACACTTGAATTATTTTAGCAACTTCTAAAAACAGGTATCCATATGAGCTAAACACTCAAAGAGTCGAGTCTATACATTGTTGCTGAGTTTTTATATAGTCTTTTGCTGTACCATGATGTTTAAGTTCATAATGACACTTCATTGCAGTTAAATAAAGAAAATCATATTTTATGTGAATGTGTATCTATACTACTATTACACTTTAAAACAAATTCAGAACTTCTGGAATTGTAATAGTACTTTAAATAATAATTACTCCTGCTTTGGCACACCGCATGTAAAATACTTCTGCATATTCACACAAAAGCCACTTTCATAAACACATCATGATGTGTGAGAGAAACAGAATACTACTAAACTTATCTATAAGACAATGCATCTTTAGTGTTTTAAATATAGATAATGTAGAAATTTTACTCATCAGCAAAATAAAAATTCAAGTAGGCACTTTAATTTGGATAGGGCCATGTTATTTAGTTGTACAAAAACTACTTTGCTTTCTTGTGAAGTGTTTTGTGTCAGGGATATAGTTAACATCTAACTCATTAAGTAACTTTCTGTAAAACCAGAACCATTAGTTTGAGATGTTCAGTATTTGACTGTAAGTTGTTATAATTGCATGTAGAGAAAATCAAAGAGGTGTAACAAATTTTTGATAGTTTCTAACTACTGTTTCTAGCAATTAGAAGTAAAAATTTCATCAATTAGCAAAGTTTCTTCTAACTACTGATTAAGTTATAATACAACTTAACTCATTATATAGATTCCAGCTACATAATAAATGCAATCAAGGTCCCTGTAATCCATGCAAAAAGAAAAAAAGTCAAATCTGTTGACAAGAGAAAAAAGGATTATGACTTAGGAGCTCAATCAATGTATATATAATAAAATCTAAAAAAAAAAAAATCTCCAAAATTAAGATAGATTTCAACCTGGCCCAACAAAATAACACTTTATCCCACAAGTATGATAAATTGGGAAGAAACTATATTTATGATTTTCAGAGGTTTTATCATAATGTATATTTGCCTTTCAGCTAAGTTGCTTCAGTCGTGTCCGACTCTGTGTGACCCCATAGATGGCAGCCCATCAGGCTCTGCTATCCCTGGGATTCTCCAGGCAAGAACACTGGAGTAGGTTGCCATTTCCTTCTCCAATGTATGAAAGTGAAAAGTGAAGTGAGGTAGCTCAATCGTGTTCAATTCTTAGCAACCCCACTACCAGGCTCCTCCATCCATGGGATTTTCCAGGCAAGAGTACTGGAGTAGGTAATGATTGCCTTCTCTCTTTGCCTTTAGTTTTCTTTTTATTTCTTGTACTCCCAAACTTTATACATTGCAAAAATTGGAAAACTCTGTTTAATCTGAAATTTGCTTTCCAAGCTACTTGGAAACATGATTACTTTGAGGTTTCAGGTCCTTCTTTTATGAACTAAGTGAATTAAAACAGAAACACTGTAAGAATTTTTTTTTAATTTTATTTTATTTTTAAATTTTTTTTTTAATTTTATTTTATTTTTAAATTTTACATAATTGTATTAATTTTGCCAAATATCAAAATGAATCCGCCACAGGTATACATGTGTTCCCCATCCTGAACCCTCCACACTCCTCCCTCCCCATACCATCCCTCTGGGTCGTCCCAGTGCACTAGCCCCAAGCATCCAGTATCGTGCATCGAACCTGGACTGGCAACTCCTTTCTTATATGATATTTTACATGTTTCAATGTCATTCTCCCAAATCTTCCCACCCTCTCCCTCTCCCACAGAGTCCAAAAGACTGTTCGATACATCAGTGCCTCTTTTGCTGTCTTGTACACCGGGTTATTGTTACCATCTTTCTAAATTCCATATATATGCGTTAGTATACTGTATTGGTGTTTTTCCTTCTGGCTTAGTTCACTCTGTATAATAGGCTCCAGTTTCATCCACCTCATTAGAACTGATTCAAATGTATTCTTTTTAATGGCTGAGTAATACTCCATTGTGTATATGTACCACTGCTTTCTGCACTGTTTACAGCACTGCAGTAAACAGTGCTGCGATGAACATTGGGGTACACGTGTCTCTTTCCCTTCTGGTTTCCTCAGTGTGTATGCCCAGCAGTGGGATTGCTGGATCATAAGGCAGTTCTAGTTCCAGTTTTTTAAGGAATCTCCACACTGTTCTCCATAGTGGCTGTACTAATTTGCATTCCACAAATCAATCAATGTAATACACCACATTAACAAATTGAAAAATAAAAACCATATGATTATCTCAATAGATGCAGAGAAAGCCTTTGACAAAATTCAACATCCATTTATGATAAAAACTCCCCAGAAAGCAGGAATAGAAGGAACATACCTCAACATAATAAAAGCTATATATGACAAACCCACGGCAAACATTATCCTCAATGGTGAAAAATTAAAAGCATTTCCTCTAAAGTCAGGAACAGGACAAGGGTGCCCACTTTCACCATTACTATTCAACATAGTTTTGGAAGTTTTGGCCACAGCAATCAGAGCAGAAAAAGAAATAAAAGGAATCCAAACTGGAAAAGAAGAAGTAAAACTCTCACTATTTGCAGATGATATGATCCTCTACATAGAAAACCCTAAAGACTCCACCAGAAAATTACTAGAAATAATCAATGACTATAGTAAAGTTGCAGGATATAAAAT
>NW_011495020.1:1921624-1929746 GCF_000754665.1 Bison bison bison
TAAAGAAACTAAAGACCTATATATAGAAAACTATAAAACACTGGTGAAAGAAATCAAAGAGGACACTAATAGATGGAGAAATATACCATGTTCATGGATTGGAAGAATTTTTAATTGTATTGTTTAGGCGATGTGAACAAGGTCTAGGCACTGTTCCAACTGAGGAGGATTTGTCCCAGAAGAACTAAAGAGACTTTTGATGAAAATGAAAGAGGAGAGTGAAAAAGTTGGCTTAAAATTCAACATTCAAAAAGTAAGATCATGGCATCTGGTCCTATCACTTCATGGCAAATAGATGGGGAAACAATGGAAAGAGTGAGAGACTTTATTTTGCAGGGCTCCAAAATCACTGCAGATGGTGACTGCAGCCATGAAATTAAAAGACGCTTCCTCCTTGGAAGAAAAGCTATGACCAACCTAGACAGCATATTAAAAAGCAGCGACATTACTTTGTCAACAAAGGTCCATCTAGTCAAAGCTATGGTTTTTCTGGTAGTCATACATGGATGTGAGAGTTGAACTATAATGAAGATTGAGTGCCAAAGAACTGATGCTTTTTAACTGTGAAATTAGAGAAGACTCTTAAGAGTCCCTTGGACTGCAAGGAGATCCAACCAGTCAATCTTAAAAGAAATTAGTCCTGAATATTCATTGGAAGGAATGATGCTAAAGCTGAAATTCCAAACTTTGGCCACCTGATGAGAAAAACTGACTAATTGGAAAAGACCCTGATGCTGGGAAACATTGAAGGCAGAAGGAGAAGGGGGCGACAGAGGATGAGATGGTTGGATGGCATCACTGACACAATGGACATGAGTTTGAGCAAGCTCCAGGGATTGGTGATGGACAGGCAAGCCTGGCTTCCTGTAGTCCATGGGGTTGCAGAGTCAGAAAAAGCTGAGTGACTGAACTGAACCATCCCAGATTTAGAAAAATATAAACTTAAGCAATCCTTAGGCTTACTGCTTAGGTTTAAAGGGAAAACTACATTTCCACTAACTTCATTTCAAATAAATGAAGATTAAAAACATACATACAGGTGTTTCCATATACATATTTCTAAATATCTCAGTGGGGATAAGGCTTAAGAAAACTAAAAGGCACAAGATACCTCTCCCTCTAGGCTTTTCCCTGTGTTTTTGTGGGTTACAGTGACCTCATCCATTTTGAAACTGTGGTTCACTCTTACTGACTTTACTCACTTTTCCGTGGCCCTTTCTCCATCTACTACCATGTTGGATGAAATGGTTCATACACATACCTTATGTGTATCATATTGAATGAAACAATTTGTAAATAGAGGATCTTTCAGTGATTTGAAGTTTTGAGAAAAAATCATGTGAGGAAGAATGTTGTATAGCTTATAGCATGGCTTAAGATCTGAGGCTACGTATAACTGACCACTGCCTACCCTTCCAATCACACCTAATTCCACTCACTCTGTATCTTTCAACACTGCACTTCCACTGAATTTCTGGCAATTCCTTAGACATTCCAATTTTTTTTTAACACATATTAGGTCACCATCTGGAGAAGGCAATGGCACCCCACTTCAGTACTCTTGCCTGGAAAATCCCATGGACGGAGGAGCCTCGTAGGCTCCAGTCCATGGCGTCACTAAGAGTCAGGCAGGACTGAGCGACTTCACTTTCACTTTTCACTTTCATGCATTGGAGAAGGAAATGGCAACCCACTCCAGTATTCTTGCCTGGAGAATCCAAGGGACAGAGGAGCCTAGTGGGCTGCTGTCTATGGGGTTGCACAGAGTCGGACACGACTGAAGAGACTTAGCAGCAGCAGGTCACCATCTATTCTTTAAACTGACATCACTCTCTCCCAAACATTTTTTATCTAGGTAAAGTATTCTCTGACTTCAGAATAAATGTTCTTTACTTAGAGACCTTCTCAATCTTTCATATTAATTAGATATATTTATCACTTTTTCTCATAATAGAGGGGTATGTTTCCAGCCTTTAATTATAATCATTTGGAAGCAAAACTATACCAACATATGCTAATGTATGATTGACTACCTCTTCCAACTTGACAACAAATACATGACTAAAGGAATATTCCTACTTTTTTTCCTAAGTAATATACAGTGCCTAATAAAGTCTTTTTCTAAATGGAACACCCAGAAATGATACCTGTGAGGGTCTATAAAATCTCTAAACTTGAGGTCACCTTTACTCTTTTTTTGGTGTTGGTTTAGTGGCTAAGTTGTGTCCAACTCTTTGTGACCCCATGGACTGTAGCCCACCAGGCTCCTCTGTCCATGGGATTTTCCAGGCTAGAATACTGGAGTGGGTTGACATTTCCTTCTCCAGGGGAATCTTCCCCACCCAGGGATTGAACCTGGGTCTCCTGCATTGCAGGCAGAGCCCAGCACAATCCAAACATTGCAGGCAAAGCCCAGTCCAATTCCAACTAAGTCCAGCTCAAGTCAAAAATCTAATCTCCTAAAATGCACACTGTCTCTTCCAGCCCCACAACTAGTAACTACATACACACCTAGTTTTCCTGGTCAAGTGCCAAAAGAACTTCCCTAAATATCACCTACTTATGTGCATAAAAGTAACTGAAACCTCAATTAATCATATTTTCAAGTACCATGGAAAGTAATTATAAGATTAAAAACATTAGTAAGATTATACAATTTTTAAAATGTATAAAATTTTCTGGGAGTCCAAGAAATGAAGATAAAATTAAAAAGAAAGCTATTCTATGATAAAACCTCTAAAGTCATAGCTTACTGTGATCAGCCCTAGCTACATTATTCAAGACCCAGCTACAGGTTGGTCATGATAAACAGGAATATTAGACATGGTATAACTTCCATAAAATGGTTTTATTCATTCCTGATAACTTTGCATGTTGTCTGAAACACTTTCAGAGACCTTTAGCAATTGGTTCAGCTTCTCCAGCATCTGAGGCTTCTCTTTTCCCTGTATCACTTACCTACGTTGACTTCTATTCTTTGCACTATTTAATTCAGTTAACTTCCTATATTATCAATTGATTAATGAATTAATTCAGTAAGAAGATAATACCTAGATTGTTCAAGACACTTTTGCTACATGTTTGCTGCTAAGTTGTTTCAGTCGTGTCCGACTCTGTGCGACCCCATAGACTGCAGCCCACCAGGCCCTGATCTCCCTGGGATTCTCCAGGCAAGAACACTGGAGTGGGTTGCCGTTTTCCATACCAAAAAGAACATATTCTTGGTACCCCAAGAATAGTAATGGATGTGAGAGTTGCACTATAAAGAAAGCTGAGTGCCGAAGAATTGATGCTTTTGAACTATGGTGTTGGAGAAGACTCTTGAGAGTCCCTTGGACTGCAAGGAGATCCAACCAGTCCATCCCAAAGGAGATCAGTCCTGAGTTTTCATTGGAAGGACTGATGTTGAAGCTGAAACTCCAATACTTTGGCCACCTGATGCAAAGAGCTGACTCATTTGAAAAGCCCCTGATGCTGGAAAAGATTGAGGACAGGACAAGAAGGGGATGACAGAGGATAAGATGATTGGATAGCCTCACTGACTCAATGGACATGAATTTGGGTAAACTCCAGGAGTTGGTGACGGATAGGGAGACCTCACGTGCTGCATTTGATGGGGTCACAAAGAGTCGGACATGACTGAGCAACTGAACTGAAGAACAGTAATGAAGGACACACAATTCTACAATCACATCATATCTAAGATTCAAATGGAAACTGAAGTCTAACTGATGAGGTTGAGAGAAGCTCATAGCAGGAGGCATGCTTAATGTGAGACATAAAGACTAAGTTATGATGTTTTCAGGGGTTGGTGTTATGGGGAGTATATGTAAAGCAGAAGTAAAAGCTCAGAGGAAAGGCACAAAGAGTACTACAGTACAGATAGAGGCAGTCAAGAAACTAGAGTGTTATCATAAAGTAAAAATCTTAGGTTGAACTATAAACAGTTCGAGATAAATCATGCAAAGCCCACAGGTGATGCAGTGTTATTGAAGAATTTTATACAACAGGATAATATAAACCAATTTTTGTATTAGAAATATCACATGAACAAAAGCACTGACTTGAGTTACATGTTGGGCTGGGAAAGAGACTCCAACAAAAGACAAAGGCAATGTGTTGCTACAGTACAGGCAAAATTTTCAAGGTTCTGAGTTATGACAGTAGATGTGGAAGTGAATAAGGTGTGTATTTAGAAAGATAAAGGATATTTAATCAATGAAACATGGTTGTCAGCTAATCATGGAGAATGGACGTGGAATGATGAGGACAAAGCAAACTCAGTTATAGTGATGCCAGTGAAAAATAAGAAAAGAATACTGAAAGATTTTACTTCTCCCAAAAATATTTTAGGTTTTCTTTTAACATGCTCAATTTGATGTGCCCAAAATCATCCAGTAGATATATGCAATAGCTAGTTAGACCCATACATCTGTTTTCTGAATATAAATGAGAATTTGAAGGCATTGGCTTCCGAAGACAGGACATAAAGACCACAAAGCCTCTTTCAGAGAAAGTGGGTGAATAAATTACAAAAAGACTGGTAAAAAATAAGCATTCAGAAAACATACATTTTAAAGACACAACATAGGAAAAACACTTTCTGGAATTGAAGTGGCCTATGATACAGGACACAGTGACAGAAGTACTGGGATCCACTGGAGAAACTAATTTTTAAGAGGAGCCTTTCATTTGGAACTAGAACAGAGTAGTATCCAAAATCCTACCCATTCTTAAAATTTCAAGCTCATATTCCCTTTTTTTAAAAATTTTAACTTAGTATGTACTGAACAGAGTGGAATGTTTCAGTGCTCCAAATCTCCAGTTATGTTATCACCGTATTTACTTTAATAAACAAATATTTTGTAAATGAGTCTATTTATTTCACAGTTTCCCAAATTAAATAATAAAACACTGGAAGCTGAGGTCATTTTTTATATCTAAAATATTATAAAATATAGATACCTGGTCATAGTCTTTCAAAAATGTTTGTTTACATTTTGATTCTAGAATTCCACTTTTTATCAGAAGCATGGAAACAATAATGGTTGCTTAGTAGCTGTTTTTTTTATTTCTACAATGAAAGTGAGACAGATATGCATATATGTATATATATATATATATATATATAGTGGGTATTCCCTTTTGTAATATTTATAACACATTCTTTCTTTCATCTTATTTGATAAAAGTATATTAAAAATACATCATTTAATTTAGACTTCTGCAACTGTGTAATACCTAAGTAAAATATTCCCTGTGTAGAAAATGAGGTTTATCCACTGTCAATTGGATTTCAGTTGGATTTCTTTGGAAAAAGGGAAAAGTCTAGTATGTAGAAAATTTTAATTTCTTCATGAAAACCTAAACTAGTCCTAAATTTGTGTCATTATCAAAATTTGCAAACAATAAGCAGCAGTGTAGTGAGAACAGAGAATATCTGGAACTATGTGGCAAATTAACAAAGGTTCGTCTAGTCAAGGCTATGGTTTTTCCTGTGGTCATGTATGGATGTGAGAGTTGACTGTGAAGAAGGCTGAGCACCGAAGAATTGATGCTTTTGATTGTGGTGTTGGAGAAGACTCCTGAGAGTCCCTTGGACTGCAAGGAGAACCAACCAGTCCATTCTGAAGGAAATCAGCCTTGGGATTACTTTGGAAGAAATGATGCTAAAGCTGAAACTCCAGTAGTTTGGCCACTTCATGCGAAGAGTTGGCTTATTGGAAAAGACTCTGATGCTGGGAGGGATTGGGGGCAAGAGGAGAAGGGGACGACAGAGGATGAGATGGCTGGTTGGATCACTGACTCGATGGACGTGAGTCTGGGTGAACTCCGGGAGTTGGTGATGGACAGGGAGGCCTGGCGTGCTGCGATTCACAGGGTCGCAAAGAGTTGGACACGACTGAGTGACTGATCTGATCTAATCTGATCTGATGTGGCAAATTGTTTTGATTTCCCTGTATCAATGGCAATTTCCTCCTTGTGCTTAGAAATCATTTTAATAATAGCATTCAAATCCTTTCTCTTTCAAAATTTGACTATTCATTAGACTAAGATTTGAGCCTTACTTGGGGCATCCTTATGTCATAGAGATATTGTCCCAGTTGAAAATAAATTGCAATCATTTTTATGGAAAATACTGGAAATTTCTATACATCATTAAAAGAATAGGAAAAAGACTACTGCCACTGACCAATGACAGAAATTAGAATGAAAACGTAGAATAAGAAAGGTGGATGAGAGATGTGTATTACTGTAAATGATCAGTTTATCTCAATTAACCATTATATAAATTGAAGATGTACCCTTTAATCTTAAGATTATTTGAGATTAAAACTTTAATTAGTTTTTATCCTTAATAAAGACAGTACCTAAACCTTTAATCCTAGGATCTCATAGCCAATTAAAAAATAAATCCCCAGTTTTCCTTTAAAGATATACACATATTTGCTTCCTCATTTACAGTTAGAACCACAGTGGTAGAGATTCATTCCAAATCATATCCTAAAACATAAGGAATTCTGTCAACAGAGCACATGGTCCTTATTTCTTATCCAGTTATTTGAAAATGCTTTTTTTTGATTTAATTATTAAAATAGCATGCTATTAAAAATTAAAGCATATCATGCCTAATAATTAAAGTTTGAGTGAATGATACAATGAGCTTAACTTCTAGTTCTGAAAATCTTGTGATATGGAATCTTTCTGTTTTTTCAGCTTTCTAAAACTTTTGTTACTTTGTATAAAAATAAAGATCATAGTACCATCCCTTGCAAAGTGTTACTTTGAGTATTGAATGATATAATGCTTTTAAATGCTTAGCATCAAGAGCATCAAGAAAGAACATATTAGGCAATCATTAATATCAGGTGCTATGGTATTAATAAATATAAAAGACAAGGAAGAGATACAACAGCTGAAAATAAATATAGCATTTTAAATATCAGTATTTATATATTTAAAATGGATATTGATAAGTACTTTCTTTTATGTACATACATGTATATATTTATATCTATTTGTCTGTACATAGACAGGTTGACATAGAAAAAGTATATAGATACAACATACTCATTGTTCAGTTCAGTTCAGTCACTCAGTCGTGTCCAACTCTTTATGACCCCATGAATTGCAGCACGCCAGGCCTCCCTGTCCATCACCATCTCCTGGAGTTTACTCAAACTCATGTCCATCAAGTCAGTGATGCCATCCAGCCATCTCATCCTCTGTCATCCCCTTTTCCTCCTGCCCCCAATCCCTCTCAGTTAGGCTGTTATAAATGAAAAGAAACTGCCAAGAATCTAAAATAGGTCAAACTGATTCTTGGCTGGTGGAAAGCATCAAAAACAAACCTAAACACTGAGTTTATGCCGAACTCTAGGCAGCTGCATTATACAAAGAAGCACTAGATAAAGCCAAAGTCTATTAAAGCTGGGGAATGTTACAGCACCCCCAAGTAATGATGAGAAGTGAGGTGTTTACACAGCTATTCATGGGGTATAAGAAATAAACTCCACTTTTCCCAGAAGGACAACAAGTAAATTTATCTAAAATCTGCAACTGTGTTAAGACAAAGAAAAAAGTCTCCTGAGAATTTATAACAACTTTTCACTGTCACATTTGCATTCTTAATTTATGCTTCTCATGTAATTAAAATAAATCTCAGATAAGAAATTGACGTTAAAATAGTTTGAGTCACGGTCATCTTCAGGCTACTTTCAGGAGTTACATAAAATCTGCCTGGCAAAATTTTACTTCAAAATACACTTCAATGTATTATCTCGAATAAAATTCCAAGGAAAACAAAATGCTTGTCAAAAGTCAGAAAGTAAACAGACTCGTCAAAGGTTCAGATCATGGAATTGTTTCACACAGAATAAAGATATCTATATATAAAGTGTGTAAAGAATAAAATTAAATGTTAAATATGATCAGGCAAAAAACAAATGTGAAAAAGAAGCAAAATATTAATAACATGGATATGAAAAATATGTTGTAATAATTACAAAGTCAGTGTATAAATCATTCAGTCAATTAGATGGAGCTGAAGAGAGGATGGGGGCAGGAGGAGAAGGGGACGACAGAGGATGAGATGGCTGGATGGCATCACTGACTCGATGGA
>NW_011495020.1:1929846-1944527 GCF_000754665.1 Bison bison bison
ATGGACGTGAGTCTGGGTGAACTCCGGGAGCTGGTGATGGACAGGGAGGCCTGGCGTGCTGTGATTCATAGGGTCGCAAAGAGTCGGACACGACTGAGCGACTGAACTGAACTGAACTGAACTGAAGAGACGATTAGGATTTAGTGAACCATAGGAAATATGGCAGAAGTAATTATCTTTCATTGTTTTAAAGTTCTCATACTCCCAAGAAAACACTGTTTACAGTCAGAGCATCAGGCAAATTCTAAACTACTCAAAAATCAATCAGCACCAATTGTTTCAGTGATCATGCTTCTGAAAGTTAACCAATCAATGACAGTCAAGTATTTTAAGGGTCAGCAAGTCTACAGTACACTCAGTTAGGTGAGCATGCTTCTAGGCTGATGACAACCTACCTACCTACAATCGTGTAACCAATATTATCTTCCCCCAAATGCTTTCCAAAACCTCAATTTGCTTTCCTATGAGATTTTGCTCTTCCAGTGTAGCTCACTCTAACTTAAATACTAAATTTAGTTATTTGATTTCAGATATTCAGTGTGTGTTCCTGCCTTCAACATCTAAACTGCAACCTAGAAAGGCAAAAATAAGAAATGTGGAAGACAGAATGAGATTGTCAACTACTCAAATAAGGGATTTAGAAGAAGATGAGTGTTTCAATGCCATTCTCCCAAATCATCCCTGCCGCCCTCCACAGAGTCCAAAAGACTGTTCTATACCTCTGTGTCTCTTTTGCTGTCTTGCATACCAATACAATATTGTAAAGTAATTAGCCTCTAATTAAAATAAATAAATTTTAAAAAGAGAAGAAGATGAGTGCAGAGGGTGTCAATGATCAAAGACATTGTGACTGACAATTTCTCAATACTCCAATCTTAAAATCTAAGAATTCTAACAAATCCCAGGAAAGATTTTAGGAATCATCTAAATACATACTTCCCAGGCCATCCACTGGTTAAAACTCCAGGCTTCCAGTGCCAGGGATGTAGGTTCAATCCCTCATGAAGAACTAAGATCCCGCGTGCCACGAGGCGTGGTCAAAAATAAATAAACAAATACAATAAAATTTTTTTAAAAGAATTATCTTAATGTATCTTTCTAGATATATATGACATACATAAATATGACAAAACACAGAAAGAACATAATAGAGCCTAACAAAGAGAAAAACAAATAAAACCCTCCAAAAACAGCTCAACAGATTACCTACAATAGAATGGCAATAATATAGCAAAAATGTGAATAGAATGATATTCTTTTTGTTTAATATAAATTTATTTATTTTAATTTGAGGTTAATTACTTTACAATATTGTATGGGTTTTGCCATATATCAACATGAATCCTTAATATTCCAATAGAAAATGTCTCTCACCTCCTAATTGTATAAAGTATATTTATCATCCTTTACAGACAAAATGTTTAGCTCCATGGAAAAATAGAATAGTCATCTTTATTGCAACTCATAGTCTCAAAATACATCAAGTAATGTTAACTGATCAACGTTTTTTTAAAGAGACTACAATTGAGTGAGATGTAAAAATTACAGTTTTAGCAATTGATAGATCAAGCGGATAAACATGAAACTCATAAAAGTATAAGAAAGTAAAAGGGTATAAATAAGCTTGATTTCAGGTTTTCCTGGTGGCTCAGATGGTAAAGAATCTGCCTGTAATGCAGGAGACCTGGGTTTGATCTCTGGATCTGAAAGATCCTCTAGAGAAGGAATGGACAACCGATTCCAGTAGTCTTGACTGGAGAATTCCATGGAAAGTGCAGCCTGGTGGGCTACAGTCCATGGTGTTGCAAAGAGTAGACCACTACTGAACGACAAACACAAGCTTGATTTAATGAGCACAATAGGTCAAATAAAGGTGGAAACAATTTTTTTTTCTAACACATTTATTAGGACAGTTAGGAAACTATATTAACATTTAAGGAATTGATAAGATTCAGGACACATTATCCAATTCTGTCAACAAAGATTAGATTTAATTATAAAAGATGCTTAGGAAAAATCCACACATTTGAACATTAAAAAGCAAACTCAAAATACCAGAATCAGAGTAAAAATCAAAATTAAAAAGTGAGAACTGCCAAAGAACTATGTAACCTAACATGTCAGTTTTTAAATTTTATTGTTTATATCTGTTTTTCATTCTACTTAGAACAAGTTTTATTCAAAAAGTAAGTTTTCTCTATATACATTTTATCTGCACTTGTATTTAAATCTCACATTTGAATTATTCATCATTAGTGTATATATATATAGATAGATAGATAGAGAGATAGATAGTATATTCACCATGCTGCTTTCTCTTTCAAATGATTGTTTAGTAAACAAAGGCAATAATACTTTTATTATTTGAAAATCTGGTGTTTTCTATATTATATAATATTCTATGTGGCACAGTTATGTAAATTTTTTGTGTCATCAACTGTTTCCAAAATAACAGAAAAAGATCTTGTGCCTGCATCTGAATAAGAAAATAGAAAACTAAAAATGGCAGCCAAAATCCTGCAAAGCAAAAATTAAAACAATTATAGACAATGAATGAAGAGGTAACCAAAAAGTCCTTGAAGAATAATAAAGCAGAAATGGGGAATAATTAAACCTAAATTAAGTCAGTGCTTCAAAAATTGAATGTACTGGACACTGGAAGACATCCAGAGAGTATAAAGTCAATCCTCCATTGAGCATACTCACAAATCACATGGTTGCTTTGGAATATTATCTTCTAAAAACAAAAAAATCTTGTTTAAAACACTTTTGCTTACTCTCTACAACAGCAGTTTTATATGAGGTTTCAAGGTTAAGACAGTTAACTCCAAAAATTGGAGTGAGTTTTGAAGTATGCAAAGGTTTCTTGGCATTTATGTTAAAAAATGAAAATCATGGTCCTAGATTATGATTCTCCCACCACACTTTTGCACTCTCTCTCAAATTCAGATTTTATATGGAACACTGGATAATTTTATGGAAACGTTAGAAAATTATTTTCAAACTACAGTCTATCCTTATTTCTTGTGAATAATTCACTTCCTAAGAGAACTCATTATTGATGATGCAGATGATATTTGTTTAAAGAATTTAGAGATTTTTCCATTAATTTAGTTGTATGGATATGGTGAGCTTCCTTTTCGCTAAGTCTTTCTTTTGCAGAGTTTTATATGAAGAACAAAAACATGTGAGCACATCAATGATGCATACAAAATAGTAAAGCAATACTTGAAATTTCCCCTAATTCAGCAATTTAGATAATGCTATTAAAATATGTTAAAAGTGTATCATGGTCATACAAAGAAAAATGAAAGTGTAAGATTGTCTAAGATGCAGATATATCTTTATAACTACTTTTATTCTTTCATATCCATGAGGTAACAAATTAACATCTAAAAAGAATAAACTTCCCTTAGGGCTGTGAAGCAAGTGATTTTTAGAATCACTTTGAATGAAAAATATATTTCATTTAAATGTAGTTTTCAGCTGCATTTTTTGTGTTTACTTTGAAAAAACTTTCAATGATTGAATTCCAAAAAATCCATATTGCTTTGCACATTAGTGATGCTAAGTTGAATATAATATCTAGACATGGTTACTGTGTCAAGAAAAGAAAGCTAAACTCAATTTTTCCCTTTTAGATATTCACCCACATAAATTTTATAAAGCTGTACATAGATGTTTGAAAGATATTTACTATTTTTTTCTCTTCTCTTCTTGGTCATCTTGTGATAAATTGTTGGTATGTTAATTTAACAAAGAAAGTATTCTCATATTAAAATAATAGTATTGAAAATATCTGGGGTATAAGTACCTTGGATATAAAATATCTATTTTCTATAGTAATTAATTGATCAATGTGCAGACATATTAGCGTAAAAAGGTATAAGACTTTTCAAAGAGAGTTGCTTGATGTTTGGTTTGTCTAAAGTTTAGGTGATTATTTTAACATTGGGTAAGTCAAGAGACTGATCATTTTTCATTTTGTTAGTATAGCTAAATAAACTGGATATAGTGAATTATGACTCAAATAGTAATCATAGGTCTGGGTCAGTCTGGCTTAATCTGTCTAGTAATTGCAATAGAACATGACTTGTTCTATTTTTTGAATGACAAAGTAAAACAACAAAGTATGCTTTTTAAATCCAATTATGATAAACAGAAACAAATAGTTGTGAAAAAAATCATATTCACCAAGTTTTCAGTAAGACCCAATAAAAACTAAAATAAATGTGGGACACCTGTGGAGTCTCACTCTTAGTTTGAAAAAAGTAATGCTTTGAAAAGGATGGGACCATCTTCCTTAACAGCTACTTACAAACACATCTACTTTTTGCTATTTATAATTTTATTTTATTTTATTTTTTGCCTCTTTTTTTTAAATTTTATTTTATTTCCAAACTTTACATAATTGTATTAGTTTTGCCAAATATCGAAATGAATCCACCACAGGTATACATGTGCTCCCCATCCCGAACCCTCCTCCCTTCTCCCTCCCCATACCATCCCTCTGGGTCGTCCCAGTGCACTAGCCCCAAGCATCCAGTATCGTGCATCGAACCTGGACTGGCAACTCGTTTCTTACATGATATTTTACATGTTTCAATGCCATTCTCCCAAATCTTCCCACCCTCTCCCTCTCCCACAGAGTCCGTAAGACTGTTCTATACATCAGTGTCTCTTTTGCTGTCTCGTACACCGGGTTTTAAATAAATTAGTATATTTTGTGTCAACTACAAATTGGTACTTGCCAAGAAAAAATTGTACTTGGAGTACAAAATGAAGCAGGACAAAAACTAACAGAGTTTTGTCAAGAGAATGCACTGGTTATAGCAAACACCTTCTAACAACAAAAGAGAAGACTCTACACATGGACATCACCAGATGGACAATACCAAATCAGATTGATTATATTATTTGCAGCCAAAGACGGAGAAGCTCTATACAGTCAGCAAAAGAAAGATCAGGAGCTGACTGCAGCTTAGATCTTGAACTTCCTATTGCAAAATTCAGACTTTAATTGAAGAAGGTAGGGAAAACCACTAGACCATTCAAGTATGACCTAAATCAAATACCTTATGATTATACAGTGGAAGTGACAAATAGATTCAAGGGATTAGATCTGATAGAGTGCCTGAAGAACTATGGATTGAGGTTCGTGACACTGTACAGGAGGCAGTGATCAAGACCATCCCCAAGGTGGGGGGAAATGCAAAAAGGCAAAATGGTTGGCTAAGGATGGCTTACAAATAGCTAAGAAGAGAAGAGAAGTGAAAGGCAAAGGAGAAAAGGAAAGTTATACCTCTCTTAAGGCAGAGTTCCAAAGAATGGCAAGGAGAGATAAGATAGCTTTCCTCAGTGATCAATACAAGGAAATAGAAGAAAACAATAGAATGGGAAAAACTAGAGATCTCCTCAAGAAAATTAGAGATACCAAAGGAATATTTCATGCAAAGATGGGCACAATAAAGGACAGAAATGTTATGAACCTAACAGAAGCAGAAGAGATTAAGAAGAGTTGGCAAGAATACACAAAACTATTTTACAAAAAAGATCTTAATGACCCAGATAATCACAATGGTGTGATCACTCACCTAGAGCCAGACATCCTGGAATATAAAGTCTAATGGGCCTTAGGAAGTATCAATATGAACAAAGCTAGTGGAGGTGATAGAAATCCAGTTGAGCTATTTCAAATCCTAAAAGATGATCCTGTGAAACTGCTGCATTCACTATGTCAGCAAATTTGGAAAACTCAGCATTGGTCACAGAACTGGAAAAGGTCAGTTTTCATTCCAGTCCCAAAGAAAAGATATGCTAAAGAATGTTCAAACTACCCCACAATTGCACTCATCCCAGATGTTAGCAAAATAATGCTCAAAATTCTCCAAGTCAGGCTTCAACTGTATGTGAACCAAGAACTTCCAGATCTCAAAGCTGGATTTAGAAAAGGCAGCGGAACCAGAGATCAAATTGCCAACATCCATTGGATCATCAAAAAAGCAAGCGAATTCCAGAAAAAAAAAAATGTCTACTTTCACTTTATTGACTACGCCAAAGCCTTTAACTATGTGGATCACAACAAACTGGAAAATTCTTCAAGAGACAGGAATGCCAGACCACCTTACCTGCTTCCTGAGAAACCTGTATGCAGGTCAAGAAGTAACAGAACTGGACATGGAACAACAGACTGGTTCCAAATTGGGAAATGAGTACATAAAGGCTGTATTTTGTCACCCTGTTTAAACTTATATGCAGAGTACATCATGTGAAATGCCAGGCTGGATGAAGCACAAGCTGGAGTCAAGATTGCTGGGAGAAACATCAAAAACCTCAGATATGCAGATGACACCATGCTTATGGCAGAATGGGAATAGAAACTGAGGAGCCTCTTGCTAAAAGGGAAAGAGGATAATGAAAAAGTTGGCTTAAAATTCAACATTCAGAAAAGTAAGATTATGGCATCAGGTCCCATCCCTTCATGGCAAATAGCTGGGGAAACAATGGAAACAATGACAGACTTTACTTTGGAGGGCTCCAAAAACTCTTCAGATGGTGACTGCAGCCATGAAATTAAAAGACACATGTTCCTTGGAAGAAAAGTTATGACCAACCTAAACAGCATATTAAAAAGCAGAGACGTTACTTTGCCAACAAAGGTCTGTCTAGTCAAACCTATGGTTTTTCCAGTAGCCATGCATGACTGTGACAGTTGGACCATAAAGAAAGCTGAAGGCCCAAGAATTGATGCTTTTGAACTGTGGTGTTGGGGCAGACTCTTGAGAGTACATTGGATTGCAAGGAGATCCAACCGGTCCATCCTAAAGGAAATCAGTCCTAAAGTATTCATTGGAAGGACTCATGCTGAAGTTGAAACTCCAATACTCTGGCCACCTGATGTGAAGAATTGACTCATTGGAAAAGACCATGTTGCTGGGAAAAATTGAAGGCAGGAGACGGGGATGCTAGAGGATGAGATGGTTGGATAACATCACCGACTCGATGGATATGAATTTAAGCACAATCTGGGAGTTGGTGATGGACAGGGAATCCTGGCATGCTGCAGGTTGCAAAAAGCTGGACATGACTGAGCAACTGTACTGACAGAAGAGGATTTGTCAGTGACTCAACAACAGCAACAAAGGCAGTTGCCATCTGGCTCTTTGGAGATTAAACACTGTGCTCCTGCAGCTGCTGAACTTTGACACCCCCTGAGGGGAATTCAGGCACTCTGTTGCTCCAGGGGATCTGTTGAAACAGATCTTTAGATAATTTGGTATTCTCAGAAACTGATCTCATGATCCCAATCCTTGGATCTCTTCATATCTAGAAAGGCACTAAATCCTTCATGGTCACATCAGCTCCTCCTGACTGGCAGAAAACCTGTTGTAAAGTAAGTGCTTGATATCATTGAACTCCTCCTTCAACAAAATCTTATTTATTGACCTTCTCCCACTAGCTCTTTGGAGGAGTCTCTCACAGCTATCTGAGGTGCTGTCTCTACAGCTGCAAGTCCTCATTTTGCTCCAAATAAAACTTAACTTGCAACTCTCACATTGTGCATCTTTCTAGTCAACAGTGGCAACCAAAATTCTAAAGCAGTCTTATCCTAATTGACACAAATATATTTCTCAGTATAGAGAAATACACATCTCACATGATCTAATGCTAGTAAAAACTTATCAATGATGAAGAGAGTTCAGTTTCTGTATTTTATTACAAGAATGTTGAGAGATGGGACTATTTCAGTAATTACACAAACATGCACTGAACATCTACCAGAAGGCAGTGAATGTCATACACACAAATTTTAAAAATACAGTTTTTGTCTTCAAAAAGGGTACACCATAGACTGAATATGGGGAAAATCAATCAGGTTGCCATGGGTTCTTGATTCAACTAATTCTATCACTTATTCACTGAATGTCTATACCTGCCTGCATACTAGGCACGCTTTCTATTGTGTGAGTGTGTGTGTGTGTGCTCAGTCATGTTTGATTATTTGTAACCCCATAGACTGTAGACCACCAGGCTATCTGTCCATGGAGTTTTCCAAGCAAGAATACTGGAGTGGGTTACCATTTCCTGTACAAGAGGAACTTCCCAACCCAGGGATCAGACCCATGACTCCTGTGTCTCCAGAATTGGCAGGAGGATTCTTCACCACTGAGCCACCAGGGAAACCCATACTTTCTGTTGGGAATAAGTAAAGTTGAACCAGTTAGCTAATGAGGAAAATGAGTCATATGTACAAATGAGTTATAACCATATTACAAATGATCAGTAATGGTGACTCACCACTAAAGTAGGTAAGTATTTTGGAGAAATAAGGAAGATGATGTCTACATGATAGAATGGCTATGACTCTGCTATGATGAAATGGAGGGAAAGAAATTCAAAGAAATAAAACAAACAAAAAAAAAAGGAAAAAAAAATTCTGTGATGCACTGCCATGTGTAGAACAGCATAATGGGAAATATCAGACAAGTCAAATTCAATTTTGGCTGCAAGAATCTTTTCTATTTGTCTAATGAATCTGGGCAATATTTTCCCTTGTTTTTAAAAAAGCAGGCAAATAGACATCAGGATTTTGCTTTAATAAAGCCAATATAGTTACAAATATACATATTTTATTTGGCCTTTGTGAAATTTGCCAGAAGATGAGTTTGCATCAGGTGGGTAGCCTATTGTGCAGAAAATAGGTGCAAAGGTGGATTTAAGCACTGGAATAACAGGATTCAGAAGTTATTTGGATGTGAAACCATAATAGGAAAGAAGTAAAATTGAATTTTGTACCTCTATGATTAGGAAGATGGGGGTAAAAGAAACACCTCATGGAAAATAATATAAGAAGGAAGTTGTGGGGAGGATGAAAGAAAGTGAAAGTTGCTCAGGTGTGTCCGACTCTTTGCAACCCCATGGACTACACAGCCCATGGAATTCTCCAGGCCAGAATACTGGAGTGGATAGCCTTTCCCTTCTGCAGGGGATCTTCCCAACCCAGGGATCGAACCCAGGTATTCCACATTGCAGGCGGATGCTTTAGCAGCTGAGCAACAAGGGAAGCCCAAGAATACTATCCCTTCTCCAGAAGATCTTCCTGACCCAGGAATCGAACCAGGGTCTCCTGCCTTTCAGGCAGATTTTTTTACCAACTGAGCTATCGAGGAAGCCTTATAAATGAGCTAATTCTCATTTTGTGGGGAGGATAAATGAGATAATTCTGGGTATGGCTTACTCGGTGGCAACAGTGATAAAGAATGCACCTGCCAATTCAGGAGACCTAAGAGACATGGGTTCAGTCCCGGGTTTGGGAAGATGCCCTGGAGGAGGGCATGGCAACCCACTCCAGTATTCTTGCCTTGAGAATCCCATGGATAGAGGAGGCTGGCAGGCTACAGTCCATGGGGTTGCAAAGAGTCTGACACGATTGAAGTGACTTAGCACAGTCCATGAGGTAGTTATGCCAAAGTGGAAATGCTATGCAATGACTTGGGCATGTGCTACAATAGTACAAAACTAAGCTATTGATATTAATTTGCAAGTCTTAAATTTTTCAAAGGGTAATATAAGGAAATAAATGTGGGATCATATTCTTAGACCAAACCAATCTTTGTTTCAGAAAAAAATATATTGGATCAGAATCAGGAGCACTAGATCTTAAAAACTGTTTCCTTAAAAAAAAAAAAAAGTCATGGATTTAAAAGTTTCTGGGAATTTGATATAAATAAAACTGAAAAAAAATGAAAAAAAAAACTGAATATAAAGACAATAGCTAGTCATTTTCTCAGAAAATATTTTGCAGAATTATTCCTACGCAGAGACTATAACAAGTAGTTGTATGCACTTTTTTAGTATTAAAGAGATAATAAAAATACATCACAATGTACCTCTGCTCTTGTTCTATTTATACACCTAACTTCTATTAAGTTTGTGTTTTGGAAAAATAAGTGAGGGATGTGTGAACTGTGTGTTTTCCTGCCATCCTGTAAACAACTTAAAATGCTGCATGGAAAGGGTAAGAGTATCAGTAGCAAAAGAATAAATGAATAAATAAATCTTTTGTTAATAACAAAAAATCCACAAATGAATTAAACAGGAAAAAAGACTGATAAGAGAAGATAGGAAAGGCTGAGAGTACTGAATAATGATGAATAGATCCTATGCATTTACATTAATTCTTTAGATTGTATTACTAGGAATAGTGAAATTGATAAAGTTTTCAAATTATAAAAAATGATTTGGAGAATTGGTTAAGTATTTTTTTTTTTGCCTGGAGAATTCCAAGGACAGAGTCTGGCAGCTACAGTCCATGGGGTTGCAAAGTTGGATATGACTGAGTGACTCACACACACACACACACACACACACCTCTAATTAAAATTGTCAAAGAATGAAATAAATGACTATATAGGGAATGTTTTCAGTGAATTTTTTTGGATACTCTAGAAAGAATTCTGAGATAATATGAATAAACCTGGGTCTAAAATGGAAGTGCTGAGAGATCAGAAATGTAATAGAAATGAAGGTGCTTCATCAGAAAGTGTTAATATTGAACCAAAGAGCGCAGTCAACATTCAGCACAAAGACACTAATACAAATCAAAATGTGAGCCTAGATTACCTAGACTGTCTCATGTTTTGAGACAAAGTGAAAAAAGAAAAGATTTATGTAAAAGTCAGCCAAGTTTTAATGTTAGCAATTAATTCAGTTTAACATTGGAGTGGAAGTTCTGATAAAAGTATTTTGTACAACTGAACCACATATATGAATATTAAGGGTGTACGTATGTATAGAAACAATATAGTCTGCTTTGTGATTATATAAGGCTTTGGATTCTATAAGGCAATCGAAAAATGAATAGGGTTCTTTGGTAAACATGCTTCAAAATGGAATGCATTATGCATTATGAGTCTAGTAGATTAGAATTTAACTGCTGTTGTTTATTAACAATGTTTTATTGCTACTTTTTTCTTTAGGAAGGAGAAAATAGAAATAATAGAGTACATAAAATATTAAGGTTTATGGGAAAGGTGGTTTGTTTCTTTGTATATACATTGTTAAAATTGGCAAAAACATTCAAAGAGTGTATTTAATTGGCTAACAAAATTTAATTTTATAAAGTTTAATTTTTATGTATGTCACATGATATTAAATAGCATCAATTTAAAATGCATATAAACTTTATTTTGATAGCTGAGGTAAATAATTAAATATGTAAGTACTGGGGGAGGAGGAAGAAGAAGAGGAAATATAAAAATTTTGTGGTGAGGCCACTGGATATTGAAAAGACAGGGCACACACATTGAGGAAGCACAGAGAGAAGTCAAATGCTTTGTAAGGACTTGCAACCTAACTAGAAATTCCCTTTCCTTTTCACATGTTCAAATGGCGAAAGGGATTTACAGTGACATTTTTCTGTGTTCATAACTGATCTCCTTACAATCGATGATAGCAGGAGACTTGTTTGTTACTAACTCCCAGGTTATTGATACTTGGGCATTAATGGTAGAAAATGGGCATCAACGTACACAGAGTAATAGGAGAATTTTGAGGGGTATAGTCTCAAGTTGGGAGAAGCAAGCAGCCATGATATAAATGAGTATCTATCATATTTATAATCATATTGTATCTACCTACAACAAATAGTTCAACAGACTAATTGCCAATAGACTCTCAAATCAGCTAATAACATAGCACAATATGTATAAATCTCTTTTAGTTATGAATAGAATCTCAGAAGACAACTGGAGTATTGAGCCCTGTTAAAGTAAATTTTAAGAAAACAGATTTGGATTTCAGGGAAATACTTGCAAAATGTCTCTGAATATATTCACAAATAAAAATTTCTATACCTTGGATTCATTTTGATATTTGGCAAAACTAATACAATTATGTAAAGGCTGGTGCACTGGGACGACCCAGAGGGATGATATGGGGAAGGAGGAGGGAGGAGGGTTCAGGATGGGGAACACATGTATACCTGTGGTGGATTCTTTTTTAAAATTATTAAAAATAAAAAAATAAAAAATAAAATAAAAAAATAAAATAAAATAAAATAAAATTTAAAATAAAAAAAATAACAATAATAATCAAAATCAAATTGATAAAAACATATCCAGGTTTCATTTGGGGGGAGTGGAAATAGATTTTGTGCTACACTTTGAATTTTAAAGGTAGGAAAATTTTCAGTGAGGTGAAGTTGCCTGGACAGAAGGCAAGAAAACTCTATTAATTTTTTCTCTTTAAAAAAGCAATAGTTGAAGTTTCAATCTTCTTTAAAGCAATCTGAATTCTTTTTCTTTCTGTCCAGAGAAATAAACTTTCCGTGGTTTCTGTCATATGATTTAGAGGTTGTTGGCCTAAGACGTTGGGCAGCAAGTCAATAATCTCTTTTGAAAATCCTGCTGAGACTGGGGATCATCTAATACAAGGCATTCATTCAGAATCAATCCACTATTTAGGAGCAATGTTCCTTCTCTTGTCAGAGCTACCACCTGGGATAATTTCCCTAGAGCTTCTGATACTTTGTCATCAACACTCACTAGAGAATAAGAAATAAAAGACTGTAAGGCTAAGAAGAATGGTTGGTATATGATGGTTCAATTCTCTTGTTTCATCATATAAAAGGGATGAAACAGATGCCTCTGCTGGTTGGAGGCTAAGAAGAAATGGAGTGAATCATAAATTTGTAACAAATTATTCTCTGTAAGCAATCTTTTATATTTAAAAGCATGGGGTTCTTTTTTAAGCTGACTAACATTTTGTTATTATTCTTACACTTAACTAATTTACTTTCCCATCTACTAAATACACCCAAGAATTGAGAAATAACAAGCAAACTAATATATCAGGCTTCCCTAGTGGCTCATTTGATAAAGAATCTGCCTGCTGTGCAGGAGATCCAGGTTTGAAAGAAAATTAGAGGTCTATAATCAACAGTTTGTCCTGGATTCATTAACATAATTTACAGGAGAGGTCCTTGCTCTGATCTATTTTGACTGTTATTTTAGGCACAGTTACAAGAAAACCAAGAAAATTGGTTTTCTGGTTACTCTTTTTTATACGAGTGTAAAAGGAACAAATTAGATGGGGCATTGCTCTCATCCTGGTCACAGCAATAGCTCTAGGAAATTACAAAGTCACTAGCTCAAAGTAATTGCTGCTGCTGCTAAGTCGCTTCAGTCATGTCTGACTCTGTGTGACCCCATAGACGGCAGCCCACCAGGCTCACCCGTCCCTGGGATTCTCCAGGCAGGAACACTGGAGTGGGTTGCCATTTCCTTCTCCAATGCACGAAAGTGAAAAGTGAAAGTGAAGTCACGCAGTCATGTGTGACTCTTCGTGACCCCATGGACTGCAGCCTACCAGGCTTCTCCATCCATGGAATTTTCCAGGCAAGAGTACTGGAGTGGGGTGCCATTGCCTTCTCCGAAAGTAATTGCTAACGCTCATCAAAATAACTATGAATCAGAATAACAACAACAACAACAACAAAAAATGTCATTTTAAAATACATTTTTATCAACATGGTGTGAAAAGATAAATGATGCTTAAATATTTAAGTTCATTATATAAAAGATTCAAAAAATGAATTTGGGGACAAAATTAAGTAGAGCCATGTATAATTTCTATAGTTTAAACTGAACCATATGTAATTGCAAAAATATTGATTCAATATATCCAAATATTAAGCATTAACACTTAAAAGATAATGTGAACATTCAAAATTCATCTATTATAGGAGCAAATGGGACATTTCAGGACAATATTGGAAATATAAAGCAATTAAAATACTTCAATAATAAGTCACCTCTGTGAAAGCTCCATGTCTTTATTTTCTTGGGCTCCAAAATTACTGCAGATAGTGACTGAAGCTATGAAATCAAAAGATGCTTGCTCTTTGAAAGAAAAGTTATGACCAACCTAGAAGCATATTAAAAAGCAGAGACATTACTTTGCCAACATAGGTCTGTCTAGTCAAAGCTATGGCTTTTCCTATTAGTCATGTATGGATGTGAAAGTTGTACCATAAAAACAGCTGAAAGCCAAAGAATTGATGCTTTTGAACTGTGGTGTTGGAGAAGACTCTTGAGAATCCCTTGGATTGCAGAGATTAAATCAGTCACTCTTAAAGGAAGTCAGTCCTGAATATTCATTGGAAGGACTGATTCTCAAGCTGAAGCTCCAATACTTTCACCACCTGATGTGAAGAACTGATTTAATACAAAAGACCGTGTTGCTGGGAAAGATTGAAGGCTGGAGGAGAAAGGGATTCTGGAGGATGAAATAGTTGGATGGCATCACTGACTTGATGCACATGCATTTGAGCACGATTCAGGAGTTGGTAATGGACAGGGAAGCCTGGTGTGCTGCTGTCCATGGGGTCACAAAGATTCGCACTTGACTGAGCTACTGAACTGAAATGAACTGATGCAAACTCCAATACTCTGGCCATCTGATCTGAAGAGCTGACTCATTGGATCCTGAAGCTGGGAAAGATTGAGGGCAAGAGAAGAAGGGGGCCACAGGCATGGGATGGTTGTATGGTATCATTGACTCATTGGACATGAGTTTGAACAAACTCAGGGAGATAATGAAGGGCAGAGAAGCCTGGCATGCTTCAGTTCATGGGGTCACAAAGAGTCAGGCATGACTTAGCGACTGAATAACAACAATGC
>NW_011495020.1:1944627-1944749 GCF_000754665.1 Bison bison bison
ATATATATATATATATATATATATATATATACACACACACACTCTAATAGTAACTTTGGAAGCAAAATTAAAAAAAATTAAACATTATGCAACATAATGTCTTTGGTTAGTTCAATTATCTT
>NW_011495020.1:1944849-1972700 GCF_000754665.1 Bison bison bison
CCTTTGAGACCCAATCAGTCCAACCCCATAACTCTCAAATTAAAAGATATTATTTTGTGCTACAGTATTGTCAAGGATGCCTGATTTCAGATTTACTGAGTAACTGGGTTAAAATATTATCTTTTGCACATAGTAAGCTCATTTGGTCTCAACTTTGGGTTTAGTATCACCCTGGGAATTTTCTGGAAATTCATATTCTTGACTCCATGAAAATATTTCAATTTAAAATGAAAGCAAAGGATATGAAATTGATAATCTCATATATGCTCCCTAGGAATGAAATTTAAGAACTGAGAGACTCATTTCCTGTAAATGTCTGAATAGCAAAGCATTAAGACTTATCTTTTCAGGGAGTGGCCAAGATGGCAGAGTAGGAAGAGCCTGAGCTCATCTCCTCTCACAAACACATAAAAATTACAATTATTTACAGAGTAACAAATTATGAGAAAGACTATAAGTCTGGAAGAAAGTATCTTCTACAACTAAAGATACAAACAGGGAATTACAATGAGGAAGGTAGGAGGTGTAGAGAAGTGGTATAGTCAAGATCCATACCCCAAGTGGACAAGCTCCAAACAGGAGGATAATTACAATTAGCCAGAAACATGAAGAAAAATAGAGAGGGCCCAAATCAATAAAATCATAAACGAAACAGAAGTAACCACAGAAATGACAGAAAAACAAAGAAGATACTAAGAGATTAGTATAAACAAATATATGCCAAAAAACTGTCAACCTAGGAGAAATGAACAAGTTATTAGAAATATATACTCTCCCAAGGCTAACCCAGGAAACAATAGAAAATATGAATAGACTAATTGCCAGCAAAGAAATTTAATCTGTAAAAAAAACCAAACCTCTCTCAACAAACAAAAGTCCAGGACCACATGGTGTCATAGGTAAATTCTACTACACAATTTTAAAGAGTTAACATCCATCCTTCTCAAAGTACTCCAAAATGTTGCAGAGGAAGGAACACTTCTGATCACTTTCTATGAGGCCAGCATCACCCTGATACCAAAATCAGAAAAAAATATATCAAAGAAGAAGAAACATAGGCCAGAATCATTGAACACTGGGTGAAAAATTATAAGCCAATTGAATTCAACATTATAAGTATCATATATGATTATCAAGTGGGATTCCAGGGATGCAAAGATGGGTCAGTATCTGCAAAACTGATGTGATACATTCAATTAATAAACTGAAAAAAATATGATCATCTTAATAAATGCAGAAAAACTCTTGACAAAATTCAACATCTGTTTATGATAAAAACTGTCAACAAAGTGGGTATGGAGAGAACATTCTTCAACATAAGAAAGACCATATATGATATGCCCACAGCTAACATCATACTCAATGATGAAAGCCAAAAGCATTTTTCACAAGGTCTACAATGTAACACGAGTGCCCACGCTCATCACTTTTACTCAACATAGTATTGAAAGTTCTAGCCACATCAATTAGACAAGAAAATAAGATGAATGAAATTGAAAAAGTAAAACTGTTTCTGTTTGTAAATGAGATGATACTACATGTGGAAAAATCTAAACATGCCACCAAAGGACTCATGAATGAATTCAGTAAAGTTGCAGGATATAAAATTAATATGCAGATATCTGTTGCATTTATAGATACAAAGACTGTAAGAGGAATCAAGAAAAAAAAAAGCTCTATTTACAATCATATCTAAAAGAATAAAGTAACTAGGAAGAAATCTAAGGAGATAAAACACTTGTACTCTGAAAACTGTATGATACTCATAAAAGAATTTGAAAAGGACTTATACCGAGGAAAACTAGCTCACGAACCCTGGGCAATCAATAGACTGAATGCAATCACTATCAAAATATCAATGTCAGTTTTCACAGAACTAGAACAAATAATTCTAAACATTGTATGAAAACAGAAAAAATCCAGAACAGTCAAAATGATCTTAAGAAGGAAGACAAAGCTGGAGGTATCACTCATCCCAATTTCAAACTATAAAACTAAACTGCAGTCATCAAACAGTATGGTAATAGCACAGAAACAAACACATAAATCAATGAATAGGGAGTCCAGAAATGAACACACACTTTTAGGTACAATAAATCTATGACAAAGAGGCAAGTATACACAATGGGGAAAAGACGTTCTTCAAAAAATGGTGTTAGGGAAGCTGGACAGATACATGGAAAATAATAAAACGGGACTATTTTCTCAAACACAAAATAAATTCAAAATATATTAAATATTTAATGGAAGTCCCTCAACCATAAAACTTCTTGAAGAAAACATACAGTATGTTCTCTGACATTGGTCTTAGTATTATTTTTCTGAACATGGGAAACAAAACAAAAAACGAACAAATAGGACTGTATCAAACTAAAAGGCTACTGCATGGTGAAGGAAATTATTAACAAATTGAAGAAGACGCCTACTGAATGGGAGAAAATATTTGCAAACAATATACTCAATAGGCATTAATATCCAAGACACACAGAAAACTTAACATCAAAAAAAAAAATACAATTAAAAAATAGGCAGAGAATCTGAACAGGTATTTTTCCAAAGACAGCATACAGATGGCCAATGGACACATGAAAAGAAGCTCAACATCACTAATCATCGGTGTAATGTAAATCAAAACCACAGTGAGATGTCACCTCATACCTGTCAGAGTAACTATTATCAAGACAAAAACAAGTGTTGGTGAGGATATGTAGAAAAGGGAACACGTGTAGTATTGGTGGGAATACAAATTGGTGCAGCTAATATGACACACAAATGGAGATTCCTCAAAAAATTAAAAATGTATTGACCATACATTTTACAACTCCACTCCAGGGTATTTATTCAAAGAAAATGAAAATGCTTATTTGCAAAGATATACTCAATTATATGCTCATTGAAGTATTATTTACAATAGCCAAATGGAAGCAACGTAAGTGCACATAAATAGATGAATGGATAAATAGGAGATGGTATATTATATATTATACACACACAGGCACACATATAATGGAATCTTAGCCATAAAAATAAAAAGAATGAAATCCTGCCTTTTGCAACAACATGGAATTGATTGAGAGGGCATTTATTCTAAGTCAATCAGATAAAGGAAGACAAATACTATGTTATTTTACTTAATGTGTAATCTAAGAAAAAAATCATGTCAAACATATCAAAACAAACACAGTTATAGAAACAGAACAAAGAAGTTGTTTATCAGAGGAAGGGAAGGTGGGTAGAGGAAATGAATAAGTGAGGGAGATTAAGAGGTGCAAGCTTCCAGTTGCAAGATAAATAAATCCCTCACGGTTTGAGATATACAGTATGGCAAATATAGTCAAATATAACTACATAATATCTGTGTATGGCAACATAATGTAACTAGGGATATGCAGTGATTATATTGAAATATATAGAAATATCAAATCACTTCAGTAATCACATTGAAATATGAAGAAATGAATCACTATGTTGTGTAACAGGAGCTAACATAGTGTTGCAGATCAACTATACTTCAAAAATAAACAAACTCACAAAAATACAGATTAGTGGTTATTAGAAGAGGGGTCCTAGGGAGGGGGGAGGACCTGGATGAAAGCAGTCAATAGGTACTAACTTTCACTTATAAGATAAATAAGTACTAGGGATGTAGTGTACAACATGATAAATATAATTAACAATGTTGTATGTGATATATTAAAGCTTTTTTAAGCAAGTAAATCCTAAGAGTTCTTATCACAAGAAAAATAATTTTTCTACATTTTAATTTTTATCTATTTGAGATAATGGATGTTCTCTAACCTTATCATGATAATCATTCCATGATGTTGGTCAAATCAGTGTGTTGCACACCTTAAACTTTATACAGTGCTCTATGTCAATTATATCTCAATAAAACTTGAATTAAAAATAAAAAAAACCCTCATCTCCTGGCCAATGAACATCAGGCAAGAGTCTCTCCCTATCTTCAAGCTAATAAATTTTTACTGCTTGGATGCTGGCTAGACTCTCCCCCAAACTGCCCTCTGCGCCCACAGACACAGCCCACCCCAAACCTCCAGTGAACTCACCAGTCACTTGATACAGCATATTTTCCAAATTGCAATTCCTCTACTGTTCCTGAGTAACCTCAGTTTCTGGTAATTTGACCTTGCCTCAGTTTATCTTTTTATTTAATCCCACAACTCTCAGAGAGTCTTAGAAAGCAATCAGAAATGGGTTCTCATCAATCAGCACTTTAAACTATATTCACAAGAACTCATGATGCAAAAAATCAATGGGTTGCAGAAAGCTGTTCCAGGTGTGTCACTTTGGTGAAGTTAAATAACCACACATGCCCCCATTTATAAACTATGAAAAAAAAATCATGGCGTATCTCAAGGACTGCTTGTAGCATTAAATGAGATAATGCATTTGCTCAGTCGCTCAGTCGTGTCTGACTTTTTGCGACCCCAAGGACTGTAGCTCAGCAGGCTCCTCTGGCCATGGAATTTTCCAGGTAAGAATACTGGAGTGGGTTGTCATAATACATGAAGTGAATTTAGAGCAATGTCTAGAGTGAATGAAGCATTCTATCAAAATTATGCATTTTGGGTTCTGGTTGTGGTCATTTTAAACTATACCTGGAGAGGGCAGTGGCACCCCACTCCAGTACTCTTGCCTGGAAAATCCCATGGACAGAGGAGCCTGGTGGGCTGCAGTCCATGGGGTCGCTAAGAGTCGGACAGGACTGAGCAACTTCACTTTTCACTTTCATGCATTGGAGAGGAAATGGCAACCCACTCAAGTGTTCTTGCCTGGAGAATCCCAGGGACGGGGGAGCCTGGTGGGCTGCCATCTATGGGGTCGCACAGAGATGGACACGACTGAAGCAACTTAGCAGCAGCAGCAGCAGTGATATAAGTAATAGATTATGTCTCCTCCTTTCTTTTTAGAAAATGATCAACACCTTTGTGAAAAGGCTTTAAGGGAAGTTGGATTCAGACCTGGTTTTTGTTGGGCAAAATGGGAAAAAACCATTAAGGAAAATGCTTGAGGGAAGGAAACTGTCTCTTAACTCTATTGCAAAAGTTCTGAATAGCCTAATGGTTCAACTGGAGATATGGGAGCATTAGGTGTATATATATATATATGTATTTTTTAATATAAATTTATTTATTTTAATTGGAGGTTAATTACTTTACAATATTGTATTGGTTTTGCCATACATCAACATGAATCCGCCACGGGTGTACACGTGTTCCCCATCCTGAACCCCCCTCCCCCCTCCCTTCCCATACCATCCCTCTGGGTCATCCCTGTGCACCAGCCCCAAGCATCCTGTATCATGCATGGAATCTGGACTGGTGATTCGTTTCATATATGATATTATACATATTTCAATGTCATTCTCCCAAATCATCCCACCTGCTCCCTCTCCCACAGAGTCCAAAAGACTGTTCTATACATCTGTATCTCTTTTGCTGTCTTGCATACAGGGTTATCGTTACCATCTTTCTAAATTCCATATATATGCATTAGTATACTGTATACGGTATTGGTGTTTTTCTTTCTGGCTTACTTCACTCTCTATAATAGGCTCCAGTTTCATCCACCTCATTAGAACTGATTCAAATGTATTCTTTTTAATGGCTGAGTAGTACTCCATTGTGTATATGTACCACAGCTTTCTTATCCATTCATCTGCTGATCAACATCTAGGTTGCTTCCATGTCCTGGCTATTATAAACAGTGCTGCGATGAGCATTGGGGTACACGTGTCTCCTTCAACAGTCTCTTACCCCTATGGCAAAAGTTCTGAATAGCCTAATGGTTCAACTGGAGATATGGGAGCATTAGGTGTATATTTTAAAACAAAAGAATCATTGATAATCACCTGTGATCTACCATAGTCTCTTATTCTTTTGCTAATAACTTTAATTTGATTTCATTATTTTCTTTTACTCCCATCCCCACCTGCCCAAACTCAAATATGAGATTAATACAAATGATTGTTATCTAAACATCTATATAAGCACTTCTGGAGAACAGTCACCTCACTGCGTAATATTGACACTGCTTGAAAAGAAACTTTGTAGGCGCATTAGTCATATTGACTAATAATCACGGTCAAAGTCATTAGTCATATTGACCCTGAAAAGATGTAAATAAGCTTGATGGTGAGGAATGATTTATTTAAAGGCTTCAAATCAAGAAGAGTTAAAAGAGTCAGATGTTCTAGCAACCTTGTGTATCTCTCTCAGATGTCTTTTTTATTCTTTCTTATGAAGAACATGGCCACTGACAGATCTGGGACAAATATTTAAGTTGCATGAACAGAGAAGCAAAAAAACAAACAAAAAAAAATTCCCTAAAATAACTCCAATTAGAAATATCTCGGAGAATATATCTGATTGCTTCAATTTGTCATAAAATTATAGTCTCTCATGTAGTCTCTCATATAGTCTCTCAATGACAATTATTATTATTATAAATTTGTAGGCTATCACCTTTCTAAAGCCATATTATTCTCTATTTTTCTACATCAAATACAATATAAGCTTTCCCAGGAAAAGAACAGTCTTGTAAGTCACAATTAAGCCTCTCAAGCTTTGAACAGAGTCTAATAAGTAAATAGTAATAACTATATAGGGCATTAATAGGTTAAGAATTTTAAAACTAAAATAAAAAATTCAAAATTTTCTGTAGGTATGATTCTGATACATTTCTATTTCTGATGATAATTTCCTATTACTGAATCCTATAATCTTTATAATCTTAAAGTTTTTTATTTTACTTCTTGTATTTAGGTCCTCCAGCAAATGATTTAACAATTTCTTTAAATGCCTGAATTATAGTAGTGTTATATCTGCAACCTCATTATCCACTTAAATTCTTCTCAGAACTAAGCATGTATATTGTTATCATAAAAAGCTGCCTGTGGGTTTCATGGAGCATTTGTTAAACGAAAGGTTATATTCACATGGAATAAAATGACTCAAGCATAAAGCTAAAGTGGGAGCAAAACACACTTTGACCTATTTTTTTTTAAAGTTCTCTAAAGCCAGATGAGTTCACGATATTTCTTTTGACATTTCTCTTCCATTTTCCATTAGGATTTCTTTATAAGAATTTTAGAGGAAAGCAACATATGGGAAAAAATACAAGTATGTAATAAGAACGTGTTCCTTGCCAGTTTAAATTATGCCCTGTCTTTGATTTATTTAAGCAGAGTATAAAATGTGATATTCTGAGACAAGAATTTCTAATAACTTTCTAAAACAATAAACAAATTATAATATAAATAGGTAAAGGAAAGAACCTTGGTTTCTAAAGTAAAGGAATGAATTTTTAATTAAAGAAAAATATAAAAAGTTGTTTTGTTGTGCTACAGAAAAATAAACTAAGGATTTTTATTGTTATCAATAATACCAAAGACTAAGTTATATTCAAATATTCAAAACACATTATCCACTATATGTATAAACATAGTTTTCTTCTAAATATATGTGTTTATGTACTATGTGTAAGAATGCATATTTATTTATAGTTTTGTTAAAAAAACATAAACTATGAATATATTTAGAGAAATAAAAAGTATATGCTCATGTAACAGCTATAAACAAATGTGTGCATCTGGATAATACTGATGCTGATCCAAGTCTTAAAATTATTTAGCATTTTTATCAAAAAGTGAAAGTAAAATTTTAAAAACATAAAAACCATTTAATTATTATTATTCTAAAAGCAAAGTGTAAGTTTTAATTTCCCTTTACTGAAAAAGTGTATGACACTAATCCATAATTATAGGCTTTGCTTTGCCATAATTAGCACTCATATCAGTGCTAATTGAGTGGCTATTGAAATAACTGATCTAATAAATAAGGATGGTTATGAATCAGCCTACTTAGACATTTGTAAGCTAAACTGTTTCAGCTTTGACAGAGTTGTTGATTCTTACTGAGTCTATGCTGAATGTATTTAATTGCATACTACTTCTCCCTTTAGTCATCAATTTAATTCATTCAAAGTAAGTCACTCCCTAACAGTCCACAAAAAGCTATTGGTCTTCTGAAGATCTTTGCAGGTTTGTAGAGTTTCATTACTTTCTCGACGTTGATATTCCAGAGTTAGCAATGAGTTTGACCTAATCAATAGCATATGACAGTTAGAGGGGAGCAGTCAAATTGCCAGAGGGAGCCAAAGGGAGTTATCATTCATGTGCTGTCCAGCAAAAGGTCCATTTTACTCAATGATGTCATAAGACTGACAAATTTTATCTGGGGTGCTGTGGGAACTCCATAAATTCTACAGTTTCTCAATTCTGAATTATTGGAGGGGTATACTTTCATTAAAAAACTAAACAGGTGGATAATACTATAGTTACTTTTAAATATAAATGTATGTAAAACTATACATCATATATAAATAGAAGTATATATAAATATACTATAAATATAAATACTATAAATATAACTTTCATAAAAATATTAGAATTTTAAGATTTTATTTGATGATATTAAAGTGACTATAGTACTTTATGGGAAGGTAATGAAAATCTGCCAGGAAAAATCCCGTGGACGGAGGAGCCTGTGGGCTACAGTCCACGGGATCGCTAAGAGTCGGACACAACTGAGTGACTTCACTTTCACTTTTCACTTTCATGCATTGGAGAAGGAAATGGCAACCCACTCCAGTGTTCTTGCCTGGAGAATCCCAGGGACGGGGGAGCCTGGTGGGATGCCATCAATGGAGTTGCACAGAGTTGGACATGACTGAAGCAACTTAGCAGCAGCAGCAATGAAAATCTGCAAAATAACCAGTTTTCCTTCATATGCTGCTCTTCATGAGGCACACTTCTCTAAGTTATTTGGCTTATTTTGGTGGATGGCCATTTGGATGGAGAAAGTGGTCAGATAAGGAGAAATGTAAGACACACAAGCATAGGAATGAGTGCTGGATTGAACATGGGGTGAGAAAAGGAATGTCACAGCATCCCCTAAGCTTGTTTTGTCACACCTGTCTAGGTGGTGATGGCTTTCAGCAGGACATTGAAGAAGAAAACTAGATTTAAGAGGAATCATTTGAGTTTATTACTGGATATGTTCAGCTGCCTTTGAGGCATTAAAGTGGAAAGGTTGAACAAACAAGTATAAGTTAAATTTTTCAGATTCATGTTTAGCAAACTTTAGTAAAGATTTTGGCTTATATAAAGGTACAAATTATTCATACTACAAGGCCATAGGAAAGAGTGGTAAACACATTTAGGACCTGCCCTGCCAAAGTAACTATATTGTCTTATGACATTAGACATTACCATATATCATAGTTCTTCATTTAAGAAAAACCGATAAAATCTTGAAGAACTATGAAAAAACAAAAATGTTCTTTAAAATGTCAGCTTTTTAGAGTACATGGTCAGAAACTCCCATTCTATTATTTTCAATAGCTACCTATTTAACTGCCAAATTTAGTTAAGAAACTTGTAAGAATATTATTCACTTTCTCCAAGGAGGCAGATTGTAAAACTTTAGAATAGAAAGGCTCCCTATCTCTCTGTTATCTGTTCCTGAATTTTCTTCTCCCCTCCATGTTTATTACATTCCCTCTTACAACTAAGAAAAGCTAATGCACTGCTTCTCACAATCCTACAAAGCTAACATATAAAAAATACTGTATACAGGATCACCCAGAGAAGACATGTATTTTTGTCCTAAACCTGAAAGCATTTACTTAGGTATTTTATGAAATCAAAGTACTTTCAAAAATGTTAGAAAAGAATCGATGTTACATATTATATGAGCTATTAAGCATTCTTTTAGAAAGGTTTGGCTAAGTGCTAATTAAGTGCTCTGCTGATTCACTTTCCTGAAGGTTTTTTCATTCTTCAAAGCAGAATCACCTGAACATAATACAGTTGCTATTGAGTACTTTTGCTATTAGCAGTTCAGAAACATTATCATCTGAGTTTGAAAAGAAATTTGTATAGATCAAAAGAAAATGCTATCAGATCATAACACCAATTAAATAGCAAACTCACCCTGATAAACTATTAGTAACTTTCTGCAATTACCAGTGAATTGATCAAACTGAAACTAATTCAATAAATTACAAAGTCCTACAATTACTTCTACCAAGTGAGTAATGGGCTACCTATGGGAAAAAAAAATTCAACAAATGCTCTTCTGTCAGCTTATTACAAGAGATGAATATTACTTAAATCATTTTAAATGCAGTTCCTAAATTTATATTTCATTATTAAAACATATCCTTTCTCTTTTTTTAGAATGGCATTGCAAAATATATTTAGTATTCAGTTCAGTTCAGTTCAGTTCAGTCGCTCAGTCGTGTCCGACTGAGACCCCATGAATGGCAGTACGCCAGGCCTCCCTGTCCATCACCAACTCTCGGTGTTTACCCAAACTTATGTCCATCGTGTCGGTGATGCCATCCAGCCATCTCATTCTCTGTTGTCCCCTTCTCCTCCTGCTATAACTGATTCATTATTCATAAGTTATGTATAAAGAACCTCCTATAAGGGGGGTATTCTGTTAATTACTAGGATATAATATTGAGAAAGATGTGTATTGTCCCTGTGTCCATGGAGGTGATTTTTTCTGTGAAAGGATGTAGACAATTAGGTATGTAAAGATAATAAAAATGAAAGTTAAAAAATTACGATTGAGAAAGTGTAAAGCACTATGGGCATTTACAGAATGAACACCAAATAAGTCTGGGGATTAAGGGAGGACAGGAACAATGATAACTTCTCAATACTGTATTTTGGGGATAGTAATCCAGTTATGCATCACTCATGTTAAGTTGCTTTCTTTAGTTTTTGTTGCTGCTCTTCCTCATTATTTTATCTATTTAATTGATTACTGAATAATGACTTGGTATCAGAGATTTAAGGTACCTTATCTGTGACACTTAACCTTAAGTCCTTGGTACATACTCGGCAGATCTCCAATTGCCAGTAGCTATATTTCTTTGCCCAAGAGTTCCTCTGGATTTTTGGAGTCATCTTTTCCACCACCCCACACGTGTATTTCCTAGGATCCTCCCGAATAAACTCTTTACAGTAATACTTGATGGAAGATATGCTTCTGGGTAAATACAAATAGACTGCAAACTAGTGACTGTATTTTTTCATGAATTTGATCATTTTCTGTATGATCCTTGACATTGTGAATTGGCTAATTTGTCTAAATCTTCTCACATATTTTTTCTACTGTAGGTTTTATATTTAAGTATTGCCCCTGGCTACTCTGTACATAATGAGTGTGTCTGTCATTTAGCAATCAAATATTGGTATATTGGTATGAATTTTCTAGAAAGAAGCAATTATGTGATTTGATTAATTTTTCAACTACTTAAAAGGAGTGAATATATGTAAAATATATATTTACTATATAGTATATAAAACAAATAAAATACCTATATAAATGAGTTGTTTTATATCCTAAGAGAAACGAGGAAGCAAAATGATAGGTTAGTTAATGCAGGTAACAATTTTTTGCTCACTGCTGAATCTCCCACACTTAATATGAGATTAGTACTTAATAAAAATTAATAAATATTTTATAAAAGAATGTCATAAGATCAAAGAATAGTCACTGAAACTCTTTCTAAACATAGGACAGCATTGCAAGATTTGAAACTATGCTATTGGCCATTTCTGTTTAAGAAAAATGTGCTTTTCATCAGCGTTAGTGAGTAGACAACTTTAAAAACATTAGGCATGTCAAACAAATAAACAAGCTACTTGAATACAACACAGGGAGTTCATGTTAAATGATTATCAGAATAAAGGGGATTGTGATTTATATCACCTATAAGACACCATGAGCTGAAAGAGAAGTGATACAAGCAGAACCCATGCTGTTTCCTGTGGTACAGTAGTAGTTAGTATAGCAAAAGGTTACTGCCATTCATTTAAACAAAATGGGTATTTTATGTACCTTCACTGTCAGACAAGATGCACTTGAGCAATGCTTTTGTCGAATATTATAAAGGGCATGAGTGATGGGGGTGAGGGATGAAGCAAGGAGAGAGAAAAAGCTATTTCATCCTATTGATAGCCAACCCTAGAGACAGCTATTCTCTTTTGAGCATAGTATCAAGTGACTTTTCAAATGACCCTGGCTCATTCTCCTAAAAGAAAATCTTTCTAGGTGGGTAATTCAAACATTTATTATCAGCTCAATAGGGAACTGAAAAAAAAAAAAAAAAGGCTTCCTTGTAATGTGCCGTTTTGCTTCCTTCAGAATGAAGGGCATTGGAATTCCTATCTTTACTAAGTAAGGTGTCCTGTTTGAAAGTATAGTTGTTTATAGTAACATATAGTAACATAACTAATAGTTACTTTGTGACTAGCCTCCTACAATTACCTACAGGAGGCTGCAATTAACCATCCTCCTAGGGTGACCTGAAGATTTAAATAGATTTTGAGCACCTTCTCTAATGCTTTTACCTATAACTATAAAAGGATATGTTATTGGAAATAACTAATTGATATATGGTTTTGAGCAATAATGTCAGTAACTAACAATTACCACAGCCTAGACTGAGTAAATACCTTATACTAGAAGTAAATACCTTATAAGAGACTTGTCAAATAGTTTGCATTTACCTAATTTCATCCTCACACCTGCCCAGTGCACTGGGACGACCCAGAGGGATGGTAGGGGGAGGGAGGGGGGAGGAGGGTTCAGGATGGGGAACGTGTGTATACCTGTGGTGGATTCGTGTTGATATATGGCAAAACCAATACAATATTATAAAGAAAAAATAAAAAAAAGACTATTATCATTATTCTCATTTTAAAGACAAGGAAGCTAAGTCTGAGAGTGGTTAAATACAATTTTCATAGCCAAAACAATTAGATAATATGACTATTACCCAATTCTGATAAGAATAAATAGCTAAATGACTTAATTCCTGGATTCATAAAAATATTTTTAAAGTTTTTTTTTTTTTTTAATGCTTCTAAAAGATGTAAGAAACAAAACAATTTTGGGCAAGGTTTAATGACTGTCATTATTTAGTCACTAAGTTGTGTGTGACTCTTTGCAACTGCATGGACTGTAGCCCACCAGGCTCCACTGTCCATGGGATTTCCCAGGCAAGAATACTGGAGTGACTTGCCATTTCCTTCCCCAGAGGATCTTCCCAACCCAGGAACTGAATCCGCATCTCCCACATTGGCAGGCAGATTCTTTACCAGGGATCCACCAGCAAAGCAAGTTTAATGATGCTGCATGCAAAATCACTTCTATCCATTCACACTTGGGATAGAAATTTCAGCAGCATAGTAGCATGTGTGCATCACTATCTTGAAAAATGCAAACGAGCGAAATCGCTTCTGTCATGTCTGACTCTTTGCAACCCTATGGGCTGTAGGCCATCAGGCTCCTTTGTCCCTGGGGTTCTCCAAGCAATAATACTGGAATGACCCGTGTCTTCTTCCAGGGTATCTTCCTGACCCAAGGATCGAATCCTGGTTTCTTACATCTCCTGCATTAGCAGGTGGGTTCTTTACCACTAGTGTCACCTGGAGAGTCCATCTGCAAAGGCATAAAATCTTTACCTGTGAACAGGAAACAGAAGCAGGTAAAATGCTAATTTCTGTATGGACATCTAATTCAGAAAGCTCTAGCAGAAGAATAAATTGCTTTAATGCATACTTTTTTTAGTTCTGAAAAGCCAATTGAAAATATTTTTTATAATATTACACCCAAATGTTCTTCACTGGGTTCATTTGAAGGACCAATGTAACTAAAATATAAAAACTATCATTAACTTTTAAACAAACTCATTTTTTTCCATCAATAAAAGACTGTTACAGAATATTTGGTAGAAATCTGATGTGGGTATGTGAAAAATGAATCCTAAAAGACTTATATTGTCTCTTAGAGAATATAAAAGTGACAAAGCCAGCTGTTCCCCTTTCTGGATCTGATTCTTAATGCCAAGAATGTCTTAATTGATGATGTCATGTAAAAGTCATAGTTTACTTTTGAGTGAGACAGAATTACACAGGCATTTTAATGATGTTCCAGATCTGAGAAACCCAGGAGTGTATTAACCAATGTATTTAATAATCATGCTATAAAAGAGTGATAATGTGTATAAATATGTTCTCACGTATCTGACACATAAAGGTCAGTAACTTATACTATTATCATTTTTGCTAATTGAATAATAATCAAAGTCAAGAACTGGTTATTACTTAGGAATGGAAGACATGATGGAAGAATGGAAACAAGAAAAAGTGAGAGGATATGAAACTAGTAGAATCAAAAGAAGAACAAGGAAGTAAAGAAGGAATGGATTAAGAAAATTCAGTTAATTTGGAAGATGGTAACTTATGCAAATTGACTGTCAAATACATCCTATGAGCCGAAGCAGAGCTCCTTAAATGTGCTAAGCTGTACCACACAGACAAGGAGAGAGTGATGGTACCATGAGAAGTCAATAACCATTACTGTGTACCACTGGCTATGGAGGAGAATGATGAGATTGATCTGTTAGCACCATTCATTCAATAAGGAAGAGTTTTAAAGATTTTGTAGGAATGATGTAAAACTCTGCCTTTTTTGTTATCAGTATAAATTATAAAATGAAATTATTGCAAATTTTCCTCAGCTACAATGAAATGCATATGTCTGAAAAAGCAACATGTGATGGTGGCTGCAGACATGAAATTAAAAGACACTAGCTCCTTGGAAGACAAGTTATGACAAACCCAGGAAGCATATTCAAAAGCAGAGACATCACTTTTCCAACAAAGATCTGTATAGTCAAAGCTATGGTTTTTCCAGTAGTCATATATGGATGTGAAAATTAAACCATAAAGAAGGCTGAGCAGAGAAAAGAATTGATGCTTTTGAACTGTGGTGTTGGAGAAGACTCTTGAGAGTCACTTGGACTGCAAGGAGATCAAACCAATCAATCCTAAAGGAAATCAATCCTGAGTATTCATTGGAAGAACTGATGCTGAAGCTGAAGCTCCAATACTTTGGCCACCTGATATGAAAGGCTGACTCATTAGAAAAGCCCCTGATGCTGGGAGAGATTGAAGGCAAAAAAAGAGAGCAGCAGAGGATGAGATGGTTGGATAGCATCACAGACTCAATGGGCGTGAATTTGAGCAAACTCTGGGAGATAGTAAAGGACAGGGAAGCCTAGTGTGCTGCAGTCTATGAGGTTGTAAAGAGTCAGAATAGACTTAGTGAATGAACAACAACAGACTGATTAAATTGTGTACCTCTCTGAACTTTGGTCCCTTGGCTTAGAAAGAACTCAAAAAGAAAATTTTAAAACAGTTGATTGACAATTGGCTGAATTAAGGGTTCTTGGCTACTCACATATGGAGTAGAGTTTCCATCATGTTAATGTAGGAAAGAATTGTGTTGTGGCTCAGATGCCACAGACTCTTACTATTTGAACCAAGTTTAAGTAGATTTTGTTTAGTAAATATTTCTTCTTTTATTGCATGCCCTTAAAAACATTCCCAGAGATTTTGTACATTTTAAAAAATAATTTTTATCATTTCACTAGGGAAGAGATCTAGGGAGTTCTTCATACTGGCACATAGTCAATGAATCCTTCAGTTGAGAGTCATTTTTTAAAAACAAAAATGTATTGTAATCCATTTCAAAAAAAAAAATAATAAAATACCTGACACTTTTAATTCTTAGCTAAAAGTTAACTCTCATCTGAAATTTCTGGCATCTTTCTCCAGACTTTCTGTAGATATGAATTTGCCTATATATGATACCTCATATGAGAGGAATCATATAATATTTGTCCCTTTGGGTCTGGCTTATTTAACTTGGCATAACATTTTCAAGGTTCATCCACGTTGTAGCATGTGTCAGAATTTCAGTTCTTTTTAGGGCTCAATAATATTCCATACTATGTATATACTGTATATTGTTTATCCATTCATCTATTGATGAATTTTGGAGAAGGCAACGGCACCCCACTCCAGTACTCTTGCCTGGAAAATCCCATGGATCGAGGAGCCTGGTAGGCTGCAGTCCATGGGGTCGTGAAGAGTTGGACACGACTGAGCAACTTCACTTTCACTTTTCACTTTCCTGCATTGGAGAAGGAAATGGCAACCCACTCCAGTGTTCTTGCCTGGAGAATCCCAGGGACGGGGGAGCCTGGTGGGCTGCCGTCTATGGGGTTGCACAGAGTTGAACATGACTGAAACGACTTAGCAGCAGCAGCACTGATGAATTTCAGATAATTTGCAACAGTGCCCACTGCTTTTTCTGTGGGTGTTTCTAGTTATGTGAGAAGGAGACAAGCAAGTCTTTAAGGTAACCTCCAAATGTGTTGGAAGAGACATACATGCTCACTTGCAAATAAGGTCTTCTTTACTCCCTCCAGTTCTAAGAGGGGAGCTGAGAACCAGGTTGCCACCACTTAAGAATCAAGACAATCATTGCACCAGGGAGGGTGCCAAGGGGAATAAAAATACCACAAACATCCTACCATTTTGAAGATAACTGTGTATTAATTGGGGCTTTGTTTCATTGCCACAAATCTTTGATTGTTTTCTAGAGCTCCTACAGCTTATGGTAGATTTTTGATGTTTCTGTGGGAGAATGAAAACTTGGAGATTTGTAATCTGCCTTTTGGCTGATGTTAGCCCTCACATATTTTAAATTAAGTGCTGTAGCACTAATATATATTTTTAAAAACAAAATGAAAAGAAATCTATATATACTCAGTGTATTAACAAAAAAAAAAGTAGGGAAAAACCATAAATTTGCCCATTATCTCTTGATGATTTTAAGTCTCTTGTCACAGGACAGGTTATCATAGGCCCCATCATTCCTTTGCTTTGAGTATATATATGGCTTTCCACGTTGATGACTCTTCTTAGACAAAGGATCTCCTCTGAGAGTCACTGCCCCAAAAGGAATTGAAAGAATAGATGATGATATCAGGGTGTTTTCAGAAGAAATGACTATAGAGCAACCACAACAAGAAAACCTTGTAATAGAAACCCAGATCTTTTATGCCTCCGCTCCTTATAGTCACATCTTATTTCTCATTGTTTCATTTCATTCTATGACTGGAAGATGGAGCAGGAAAAGGTGGATGACCAACTCTTCATCGTTCAATTAGTTTACTTTTCTTGGAGATATGTACCTAATACTAAATATTCTCTGTCTTGGTGAAACAGGTTGACCACCATAGATACCTTTTATATATATAATATGTTTCTCAGTAAAAACATGTAAGTTGCAAACCCTGACAATTTGTGAACATTTAGGGAAACTTTTGTTGTAAATAAGCAAGGAAAAATAAAAACAACCTAGATGTCCGTCAGCAGATGATTGGATAAGAAAGCTGTGGTACATATACACAATGGAGTATTGCTATGCTAAGTCACTTGAGTCGTGTCCAACTCTGTGTGACCCCATAGACGGCAGCCACCAGGCTCCCCTATCCCTGGGATTCTCCAGGCAAGAACACTGGAGTGGGTTGCCATTTCCTTCTCCAATGTATGAAACTGAAAAGTGAAAGCAAAGTCACTCAGTTGTGTCCAACTCTTTAGCGACCCCATGGACTTCAGCCTTCCAGGCTCCTCTATCCATGGGATTTTCCAGGCAAGAGTACTGGAGTAGGGTGCCATTGCCTTCTCCGCAATGGAGTATTACCCAGCCATTAAAAAGAATACATTTGTATCAGTTCTAATGAGGTGGATGAAACTGGAGCCTATTATACAGAGTGAAGTAAGCCAGAAAGAAAAACACCAATACAGTATACTAACGCATATATATGGAATTTAGAAAGATGGTAATGATAACCCTGTAAGCGAGACAGCAAAAGAGACACAGATGTATAGAACAGTCTTTTGGACTCTGTGGGAGAGGAAGAGGGTGGGATGATTTGGGAGAATGGCATTGAAACATGTATAATATCATATATGAAATGAATCGGCAGTCCAGGTTCGATGCATGATACTGGATGCTTGGGGCTGGTGCACTGGGATGACCCAGAGGGATGGTACGGGGAAAGAGGAGGGAGGGGGGTTCAGGACGGGGACGTGTGTATACCCGTGATGGATTCATGTTGATGTATGGCAAAACCAATACAATATTGTAATTAACCTCCAATTAAAATAAATAAATTTATACTAAAAAAAAAAGAAAAAAATCATCTAGTGAGATATTCATGCAATATAGACTACTTCCCTCATTAATTCCAACACCAAAATTAAGTAATTATATAAATACATTATGAATGTAATGCTAGTTTAAATGTAAGATACAGTTAAAAACATAAAATATTACCGTCATACATGAGTAGGATTCTAAGTAACAAACTGCTACTGTCATGAAGAATATTATGATCAATCCTATATCTCCAGATATTAAATCAATGGTTCATTTTCAGGTAATATCATCTTATAATCAAGATAAAATTGTATATTTAATAAGTGCATTCCCAAATCAGGCCATAATCTTAACCAATTACTCTGGAAAACATATTTCTAAGTATTCTGTGACATTTTTCCTCCTAAGAATATTCCCAGTTTAAAAATGAAGGCAAAATTTAGAAATACTACTTTCATATAATTAACTATAAATTCATATTTTTGCATAGTATATATTTATATGGCAGGAATTGAGCTGTGTTTTCAGAAACTAAATTTTACCATTTAGTTCTTTTTAAATTGTCCATACTGAAATATAATCACACTTCTTGATGTCTTACTGAGCTCAGGTTATAACAATCTTTTTTTTTTTAATGTTTATACAAAGGCTGTAGTTTAGTATGAAACTTCAAAACCTTGGTCCCCAATTTAAGCATGATATAGAATATAGACATTGTTTTAAAAGTGTCAGCTTCAAAATATTCAGACAGAAAACAATGCCAAAAATCTAATACCTGTTGTATGATATTTAAATGAATGTGATGGGCTTTATAAGGCATTTAATCTCTATGCTTGTGTCTACATGACAATCTGGCTGAAAAAAACAATAAATTAGATAGTCATCTGGGGATTTCATTTAAGGACAGATATATCTGAAAAAATGAATAAGTTTAACTTCTCTTTTTAATTTGAATGTCATGTCTGTATAAGAAAGTGCTATTGTTACAATATATTAAAGAATTTGCTGAAACATAAATCTTAAAAATTAACATTTATTGTATGATATCATTTCTAACATAGACTTACCTAGGCTTACTTTTTTGGTATTACTCCAACAAATGCTCACTGACTATACTTTTAAAATTATTTCTAGTATTAGAAAATGTTATAAATACACAAATGCAGCATCCATTTGAGGTAGGCTCTAATACAGCAGTATATCATTTTCTGTAATATGTTCTATTTTATAATATTTATATATCTAATGCATTCAGAAAAGTTAATTTATGACATTTGAAATAATTGTACTTGAACATTAAATATGTTATGTTAAATGATTACCCTGACATTGCTGTTGTGGCTTAGTCGATCAGTTTTGTCTAACTCTTTGTGACCCCATGGACTGTAGCACAACAGACATTCCTGTCCTTCATCTCCCAGAGCTTGCTCAAACTCATGTCGATTGCATCAGTGATGCCATCCAACTATCTCAGCCTCTCTCGTCCCCTTCTTCACCTGCCAGCAATCTTTCTCAGCATCAGGGTCTCTTCCAATGAGTCAGCTCTTCATATCAGGTGGTCAAAGTACTGGAACTTCAGCTTCAGCATCAATCCTTCCAATGAATATTCAGGACTGATTTCTTTTAGGATTGACTGGTTTGATTTCCTTGCTGTCCAAGGGACTCTCAAGAGGCTTCTCCAACACCAGAATGCAAAAGCGTCAATTCTTCAGCCTTCAGCTTTCTTTACGGTCCTACTCTCACATCCATACATGAGTACTGGAGAAACAGTTTGACTTTATGGACCTTTGTGGGCAAAGTAATGTCTTTGCTTTTTAATATGCTGTCTAGGTTGGTCATAGCTTTTCTTCCAAGGAGTAAGTATCTTTTAATTACATGGCTGTAGTCACCATCTGCAGTGATTTCGGAGCCCAAGAAAATAAAGTCTGTCACTGTTTCCATTTTTTCCTCATCTATTTGCCATGAAGTATTGGGACCAGATACCATGATCTTCGTTTTTTGAATGTTAAGCTTTAAACCAGATTTTTCACTCTCCTCTTTCACTTTCATCAAGAAGCTCTTTAGTTCCTCTTGGCCTTCTGCCATAAGGGTGGTGTCATCTGAATATCTGAGGTCACTGATATTTCTCCAGGCAGTCTTGATTCCAGCTTGTGCTTCATCCAGTCCAGCATTTCAAATGATATATTCTGTATATAAGTTAAATAAGCAGGGTGACAATATACAGCCTTGATGTAATCCTTTCCCAATCTAGAACTGGTCCATATTTCCATGTCCAGTTTTCACTCTTGCTTATTGACCTGTGTACAGATTTCTCAGGAGGCAGGTAATGTAGTTTGGTATTCCCATCTCTTTAAGAATTTTCCAATTTGTTGTGGTGCATACAGTCAAAGGCTTTTGCATAGTCAATGAAGCAGAAATAGATGTTTCTCTGAAATTTTCTTGCTTTATCTATGATCCAATGGATGTTGGCAATTTGATCTTAGGTTTTATTGCCTTTTCAAAATCCAGCTTGAACATCTGCAAGTTTTTGGATCATGTAATGTTGAGGCCTGGCTTGGAGAATTTTGAGCATTATTTTGCTAGCTTTGGGGCTTCCCTGATAGCTCAGTTGGTAAAGAATCTGCCTGCAATGCTGGAGACATTGGTTCCATTCCTGGGTCAGGAAGATCCACTGGAGAGGGGATAGGCTACCCACTCCAGTATTCTTGGGTTTCCCGTGTGGCTCAGCTGGTAAAGAGACTACCTGCAATGCGGGAAACCTGGGTTTGGTCCCTGAGTTAGGAAGATCCCCTGGAGAAGGGAATGGCTACCCACTCCAGTACTCTGGCCTGGAGAATTCCATGGATTGTAAAGTCCATGGGGTCACAAAGAATTGAACACAATTGAGCAACCTTCATTTTCTCTTTTTTTAGCTAACATGTGAAATGAGTACAATTGTGTGGTAGTTTGAACATTTTTTGGCATTGCCCTTTTTTGGGATTGGAAAGAAAACTGACCTTTTGGAGTTCTGTGATCACTGCTGAGTTTTCCAAATTTGCTGGCATACTGAGTGCAGCAATTTCACAGCATCATCTTTTAGGATTTGAAATAGCTCAGCTGGAATTCCATCATCACCAGTAGCTTTGTTGATAATTTTGATAATAAGGCCCACTGACTTCTCACTTAAGGATGTCTAGCTCTAGGTAAGTGATCACATCATCGTGGTTATCTCGATCCTTAAGATTTTTTTTTTTTTTTTGGTACAGTTTTTCTGTAAATTCTTGCCACTTCTTAATATCTTCTGCTTCTGTCAGGTCCATACTATTTCTGTCTTTTATTGAGTCCATCTTTGCATGAAATGTTCCCTTTGTATCTCTAATTTTCTTGAAGAGATCTCTAGTCTTTCCTATTCTATTGTTTTCCTATATTTCTTTGCATTTTTCACTTTAGGAAGGCTTTCTTATCTCTCCTTACTATTCTTTGGAACTCTGCATTCAAATGGGTATATCTTTTCTTTTCTCCTTTGCCTTTCATGTCTCTTCTTTTCTTAGCTATTTGTAAGGCCTCCTCGGACAACTATTTTGCCTTTCTGCATTTATTTTTTTTGGCAATGGTTTTGATCAATATCTCCTGTACAATGTTTGGAACCTCTGTCCATAGTTCTTCAGGCATTCTGTCTATCATATCTAACCCCTTGAATCTATTTTTCACTTTCATTATAAAATCACCAGGGATTTTATTTAGGTCATACCCAAATGCCCTAGTGGCTTTCACTACTTTCTTCAATTTAAGTCTGATTTTTGCATTAAGGACTTCATGATCTGAGGCACAATCAGCTCCTGGTCTTGTTTTTGCTGACTTTAGAGAGCTTCTCCATCTTCTCCATCAATCTGTTGATGCCCATGTGACATTACCTAACTATATCCCCTTTGATGATTTGAACTGTTGATATTCTATCTTCAAATAGATGGTATTTTAACTAACAAATAGGCACTTTAAGGATAAAATAGATAAACTGAATGTGTATTAAGAAATATGAGTGAAATCTTTGTAGCAAATTGTAATTTGCCTTTTAAGGTTTAGGATAATAGTAGCAATGACTGAAGATTAACACACAGAGAAAGGAATTATTACTAAATTATAAATATAAATGTTAAAGAAATATAAATGTTAGGGGAAATAACTAGGAGAAGTAGTAATATATTAATAATCTTCCAAAGGTAGAAGGAAATGAAAAATAGATTGGAAGATTAAACCTAAGACATAATAAAAATAGGTGATACAGCAAAATATAAATGAGAATAAAACAAATGTTTATCTTTCTTTTTTTTCTTAAAATCATATACAGACTATACTTTTTAAAGTGAAAATCTCATATAGTGATAAAATTAAGTGCCTTTGAAAGATATGGACCTGAGTGTGCAAGCAAGCTTAGAAATTAATAAGGTATAGTATTTTTTATTATGACACTTTTAAAGCAGTCTAATCTTCATAGTAAAATTGAGGAGAAAGTACATAGATTTCCCATATGCCCCCACCTCCACACATTTCTAACCTCTCCCCTCTTAGCAATATCTTTCACCAGAGTGGTGCATTTTTAATAATTGATGACCATATAGTGATCATAATCACCCTGAGTAAACAATTTACATTATGGTTCACCCTTGGTATTGTACATTCTGTTGGCTGAGATAAAGGTATAATGACATGCATCCATAATTGTAATATGATGCAGAGTATTTTCATTACTAAAAATTGTCTGTGCTTTGTCTATTCATTCTTCCCATTATCCTCACTCTAGGAATTCACTGAATTTTTTATTGGTCTCCATGGTCTTGTCTTTTCCAGATTGTCATATAGTTAGAATAATAGGACATGTAGACTTTTCAGATTGGTTTCCTTTGTTTTGTAATATGCATTTAAGATTCCTCTGTTTTATGTTTGATAGGTCATTGATTTCTAGCACTGAATAATATTCCATTGTTTGAATGTACCACACTTTAATCACTTACTAAAAGACATCTTTGTTGCTTTCAAGTTTTGCTAATCATGAATAAAGCTGCTGTAAACCTCCATATGATGGTTTCTGTGTGGACATAAGTTTTCATCTTCTTTGGTAAATAACAAGGACTGCAATTGCTGGCTCATATATTGATGATGTTTAGTTTTCTAAAAGACCACCAAACTGACTTCCAAAGTGACTGAAGCAGTTTTAATTCCCAGGAGCCATGAATGAGACTTCCTGCACACTTTAGCAGCACATGGTGTTATCTGTGTTCTGGATTTAAGATCCCCTGGAAAAGGAAATGGCAACCTAGTTGCCATTCTAATATGCCACCTAATGCCATTCTAGTATTCTTGCCTGGAAAATCCCATGGACAGAGGAGCCTGGCGTGTCACAGTGCACGTGGTCGCAAAGAGTCAGACGTGCCTGAGAGACTAACAACAGGCAGGTAGAAGAATCTCATTGTTGTTTTAATTTGTATTTCCTTGATGACATATGATATGGAGTTTCTTTTCATATGCTCATTTGCCATCTGCAGATCTCCTTTGGTGAGATCTGTTCAAATTTTTGCTCATGTTTTAACTTGGTTGTTTTCTATTGATAGGTTTCCTTCTCCTTCAACGTTGTTTTGACTATTCTGGATCTTTTGCCTCTTCATAAAACTTTAAAATTAGCTTACCAATATCCCAAAATAGCTATGATTTTGATTGGGTTTTCATTTAATCTAAAGATCAAGTTGGGAAGAACTAAATCAAGGAAGAACTTCGACAATATTGGGCCTCTCTATCAACATTCATAAGCATGGACTATTTCTCCAGGTTTTTTTTTTTAATTAATTAATTACTTAATTTTACTTTATAATATTGTATTGGTTTTGTCATACATCAACATGCATCCACCATGGGTGTACATGTGTTCCCCATCTTAACTTAGAGAAATTCTCAGTCATTGCTCTTTGAAATATTTCTTCTCTTTCATTTTTATTTTTCTTATCCTTTTGATGTTCAATTACACACAGTATATGATTGTTCTGTATTATTTGGCTATTCTGTTTTGTTATTTACAATTTTTATTCTTTTTGCTTTTCAGTTTTGAGGATTTGGTATTTGACAACACAAACTTCAAGAATGTGGGTGGTTTGAAGGAGAAAGGAGGAAAAAAATGGAAATTACAAGCAAGTATAACACCTAATTCTCTTCCAAGACAAAAAAAGACCAGGATTTGGGAGAGGGGGGTTAGAATTCACCACTTAAGAAAGCTTTGAAATTGATACTATTCTAAGTGTTAGGCATGTTTAAGTTTAATTAAAAAGTAAAATAAGAAAAGAGAGTAAGTGTGGGAGAAAAAATAAAATTTCAGAAATAAATTTGTAGATATTGGAATCAAGTGACAATTTTCAGAGGCCATATTAAAAATATGTGGAAAGAATAAGAAGGGGAAAACTGAGTTACATGAGTATGTGAATAGAGAAGCTGAAAGGCAACAGTTCAGATAAAGATGAATGAACAAAATCTACATGTTAGAATGGACATATGTTATGATAAGAAACTCTGAAACATAAAATAGATAAAGACATATCTTGCTTAGTCACTGGGTCTCACAATTTTCCAGAGATATAAATAGAAAAAAAATTACAAACATGAGGGAAAAAAAAACATATAGCATCAGAATTCAACATGGCAGTAGTGAATCATAGAAAACAATGGATTGTTTTGATTATCATATACAGCCATAGTTAATTTAATGGAAAATAAACACATATTTTCAGTTATGAAACTTCCTTTGGAAAACAAATGATTGGTAAAAGATGAACACAAATATAAACATATGGGCTGATAGCTTGTAGTAAAAGGACTAATATGAGACCATGGTTTCAGAAAAGATTACTAGTCAGAGGGCAGACACACTGAAACCATACTCACAGAAAACTAGTCAATCTAATCACTCTAGGACCACAGCCTTGTCTAACTCAATGAAACTAAGCCATGCCCATGGGCAACCCAAGACGGGCGGGTCATGGTGGAGAGATCTGACAGAATGTGGTCTACTGGAGAAGGGAATGGCAAACCACTTCAGTATGCTTGCCTTGAGAACCCCATGAACAGTATGAAAAGGCAAAATGATAGGATACTGAAAGAGAAACTCCCCAGGTCAGTAGGTGCCCAATATGCTACTGGAGATCAGTGGAGAAATAACTCCAGAAAGAATGAAGGGATGGAGCCAAAGCAAAAAGAACACCCAGCTGTGGATGTGACTGGTGATAGAAGAAAAGTCCGATGCTGTAAAGAGCAATATTGCATAGGAACCTGGAATGTCAGGTCCAAGAATCAAGGCAAATTGGAAGTGGTAAAATAAGAGATGGCAAGAGTGAATGTCGACATTCTAGGAATCAGCGAACTGAAATGGACTGGAATGGGTGAATTTAACTCAGATGACCATTATATCTACTACTGTGGGCAGGAATCTCTCAGAAGAAATGGAGTAGGCATCATGGTCAACGAAAGAGTCTGAAATACAGTACTTGGATGCAATCTCAAAAACGACAGAATTATCTCTGTTCGTTTCCAAGGCAAACCATTCAATATCACAGTAATCCAAGTCTATGCCCCAATCAGTAATGCTGAAGAAGCTGAAGTTGAATGGTTCTATGAAGACCTACAAGACCTTTTAGAACTAACACCCAAAAAAGATGTCCTTTTCATTATAGGGGACTGGAATGCAAAAGTAGGAAGTCAAGAAACACCTGGAGTAACAGGCAAATTTGGCCTTGGAATATGGAATGAAGCAGGGCAAAGACTAATACAGTTTGCCAAGAAAATGCACTGGTCATAGCAAACATAGAAGAGGTTCCAAAACACAAGAGAAGACTCTATACATGGACATCAACAGATGGTCAACGCCAAAATCAGATTGATTATATTCTTTGCAGCCAAAGATGGAGAAGCTCTATACAGTCAGCAAAAACAAGACTGGGAGCTAACTGTGGCTCAGACCATGAACTCTTTATTGCCAAATTCAGACTTAAATTGAAGAAAGTAGGGAAAACCACTAGACCATTCAGGTATGACCTAAATCAAATCCCTTATGATTATACAGTGAAAGTGAAAAATAGATTTAAGGGCCTAGATCTGATAGATAGAGTGCCTGATGAACTATGGAATGAGGTTCGTGACATTGTACAGGAGACAGGGATCAAGACCATCCCCATGGAAAAGAAAAGCAAGAAAGCAAAATGGCTGTCTGGGGAGGCCTTACAAATAGCTGTGAAAAGAAGAGAAGTGAAAAGGAAAGATATAAGCATCTGAATGCAGAGTTCCAAAGAATAGCAAGAAGAGATAAGAAAGCCTTCCTCAGCGATCAACGCAAAGAAAGAGGAAAACAACAGAATGGGGAAGACTAGGGATCTCTTCAAGAAAATCAGAGATACCAAAGGAACATTTCATGAAAAGATGGGCTCGATAAAGGACAGAAATGGTATGGACCTAACAGAAGCAAAAGATATTAAGAAGAGATGGCAAGAATACACAGAAGAACTGTACAAAAAAGATCTTCATGACCCAGATAATCATGATGGTGTGATCACTCACCTAGAGCCAGACATCCTGGAATGTGAAGTCAAGTGGGCCTTAGAAAGCATCACTATGAACAAAGCTAGTGGAGGTGATGGAATTCCAGTTGAGCTATTTCAAATCCTGAAAGATGATGCTGTGAAAGTGCTGGACTCAATATGCCAACAAATTTGGAAAACACAGCAGTGGCCAAGGGCTGGAAAAGGTCAGTTTTCATTCCAATCCCAAAGAAAGGCAATGCCAAAGAATGCTCAAACTACCGCACAATTGCACTCGTCTCACATGCTAGTAAAGTAATGCTCAAAATTCTCCAAGCCAGGCTTCAGCAATACGTAAACCGTAAACTTCCTGGTGTTCAAGCTGGTTTTAGAAAAGGCAGAGGAATCACAGATCAAATTGCCAATATCCACGGGATCATGAAAGAAGCAAGAGAGTTCCAGAAAAACATCTATTTCTGCTTTATTGACTATGCCAAAGCCTTTGACTGTGTGGATCATAATAAACTGTGGAAAATTCTGAAAGAGATGGGAATACCAGACCACCTGATCTGCCTCTTGAGAAATTTGTATGCAGGTCAGGAAGAAAGAGTTAGAACTGCACATGGAACAACAGACTGGTTCCAAATAGGAAAAGAAGTTCGTCAAGGCTGTATATTGTCACCCTGTTTATTTAACTTCTATGCAGAGTACATCATGAGAAATGCTGGACTGGAAGAAACACAAGCTGGAATTAAGATTGCTGGGAAAAACATCAATAACCTCAGATATGCAGATGACACCACCCTATGGCAGAAAGTGAAGAGGAACTAAAAAGCCTCTTGATGAAAGTGAAAGTGGAGAGTGAAAAAGTGGGCTTAAAGCTCAACATTCAGAAAACAAAGATCATGGCATCCGGTCCCATCGCTTCATGGCAAATAGATGGGGAAACAGTGGAAACAGTGTCAGACTTTATTTTTCTGGGCTCCAAAATCACTGCAGATGGTGACGGCAGCCATGAAATTAAAAGAGCTTACTCCTTGAAAGGAAAGTTAGGACCAACCTAGATAGCGTATTCAACAGCAGAGACATTACTTTGCCAACAAAGGTTCGTCTAGTCAAGGCTATGGTTTTTCCTGTGGTCATGTATGGATGTCAGAGTTGGACTGTGAAGAAGGCTGAGCGCTGAAGAATTGATGCTTTTTTT
>NW_011495020.1:1972800-1977798 GCF_000754665.1 Bison bison bison
CCCCATACCATCCCTCTGGGTCATCCCAGTGCACCAACCCCAAGCATCCAGTATCGTGCATTGAACCTGGACTGGCATCTCATTTCATACATGATATTTTACATGTTTCAATGCCATTCTCCCAAATCTTCCCACCCTCTCCCTCTCCCACAGAGTCCATAAGACTGTTCTGCATGAGTGTCTCTTTTGCTGTCTCGTACACCGGGTTATTGTTACCATCTTTCTAAATTCCATATATATGCGTTAGTATACTGTATTGGTGTTTTTCCTTCTGGCTTAGTTCACTCTGTATAATAGGCTCCAGTTTCATCCACCTCATTAGAACTGATTCAAATGTATTCTTTTTAATGGCTGAGTAATACTCCATTGTGTATATATACCACTGCTTTCTTATCCATTCATCTGCTGATGGACATCTAGGTTGTTTCCATGTCCTGGCTATTATAAACAGTGCTGCGATGAACATTGGGGTACATGTGTCTCTTTCCCTTCTGGTTTCCTCAGTGTGTATGCCCAGCAGTGGGATTGCTGGATCATAAGGCAGTTCTAGTTCCAGTTTTTTAAGGAATCTCCACACTGTTCTCCATAGTGGCTGTACTAGTTTGCATTCCCACCAACAGTGTAAGAGGGTTCCCTTTTCTCCACACCCTCTCCAGCATTTATTATTTGTAGACTTTTGGATCGCAGCCATTCTGACTGGTGTGAAATGGTACCTCATAGTGGTCTTGATTTGCATTTCTCTGATAATGAGTGATGTTGAGCATCTTTTCATGTGTTTGTTAGCCATCTGTATGTGTTCTTTGGAGAAATGTCTATTTAGATCTTTGGCCCATTTTTTGATTGGGTCATTTATTTTTCTGGAGTTGAGCTGTAGGAGTTGCTTGTATATTTTTGAGATTAGTTGTTTGTCAGTTGCTTCATTTGCTATTATTTTCTCCCATTCTGAAGGCTGTCTTTTCACCTTGCTAATAGTTTCCTTTGATGTGCAGAACTTTTAAGAATTGATGCTTTTGAACTGTGGTGTTGGAGAAGACTGTTGAGAGTCCCTTGGACCTCAAGGAGATCAAACCAGTCCATTCTGAAGGAGATCAGCCCTGGGATTTCTTTGGAAGGAATGATGCTAAAGCTGAAGCTCCAGTACTTTGGCCACCTCATGGAAAGAGTTGACTCATTGGAAAAGACTCTGATACTGGGAGGGATTGGGGGCAGGAAGAGAAAGGGACAACAGAGGATGAGATGGCTGGATGGCATCCCTGACTCAATGGACATGAGTCTGGGTGAACTCCAGGAGTTGGTGATGGACAGGGAAGCCTAGCGTGCTGCATTTCACGGGGTTGCAAAGAGTCGGACACGACTGAGCGACTGATCTGATCTGAATACGAGGGAAAAAAAGAGATAGATGATAATTTGTGATTTGTGAATGCTAGTAACCTGTATTCATAGATAAGAAAAAAATCACAACTATCTAAAATATTTTTAAAGTGCAGTTTAATAACTCTAAATTCTTAATGTTTTAAAATTGATTTTTTCAACCTTTGAAATTAAAGGAATTAATATCTCCTGGGTGATGAAATATGCATGCAAAATATAACAATTCCTTTCATCTCACCACAGTTTTCTTCTCCTATATTAAATGACAAATTAAAGCACAATTTTAACAGTTCTATCATTTTATTACAAAGCAGCATGTATAATACAATCTAATTCATATGCTCTTTATACATGAAAAAATTCAGCGAGTTATCAACTTAGCCACTCAATAATTTTTCCTATAAATTTTCCTATAAATTTTTCCTATAATTTTTCCTATATATAGTGCTCTTCCATGAATTGTGGAGGATATAAAAAGTAAAAAATATCTATCCTTTACATCTTATAGATTTATATGAAAATATTAAATATGAACAGTATGAGTTTTATTATTAAACTATTTACAAAAGGTATATATATACTTCATCAACAAATTATGCATGATGGATACAGAACTAAAAGATCTATAAAATTTGGGAAAATGCAGAATTTCCTACGTATATTTTGATTTTGAGACTGGGGTGTTTATTGATTGTGCAGTAATGAGTTATAGGCAAAGAATTCTTGGCCTATAAAATAAAGAGATATTTTTGTACTTATAACTGAAAGTTCACCTAGTGGCATACAGAAACTCAATGAAAAGATGAGTTTTATTCTTTCTCTCCTCTATGTCTTCCATTATATTTATGTCAAGTTAAAGCCAACACTTTCTGAGAAATCTAAAGTATTCTAGTAGCTTTGGGATTCATGTGTTTCCTTTTTATTTATTTATTTATTTTTTTGTGTCAACCAGAATGAAAGGGCATTTCTTCCATCTGAAAAGATCAGGAAATATTTTTCTGAAACCGTCAACAAATGTGCCTTAGTTTTTTGCACACTTAACCAATTATTGTGGCCAATAAGATGGGAAGTAGAATCTCATGTGGCAACTTGTGATTTCTTCTGGGTTCGAATAACATGTATTACTTAGTGAATGATAAGTCACTCATCCATGCCAAACTGAAGTTTTCTCAACAATAAAAAAGAAATGACACCAGACTGTTATCAGGGACCATTACCATAATATATTTTTGCCTGATTCATCAAAGTTCTGGATGGCATAGCAGACACGAAAAGTGTTTATTATATACAGTCATGCTCAATGAGACTCAATAAAGCTGTCAGGTAACAATGCTTTCTGTTATGCTGGAAGACAGTATTGGCCAGTGGAAGGAGAAAGTATGCCAATGAATGACAATTACATAGATAGTGAAAAAAAAAATTAGGCTCATTGATTCATATGGTTTTCTTAATTTTAATTTTAAGAAAAAAATTATCTCAAAAATATTTTATACTTAAAATCATTGCATGATTATTATACAGATATCATACTATTATCTATTTTTCTATTTGTGTCTAAAGGAACAAAAGAGAAAGCTTATTGAATAAATGTCACTATGTACTATTTTTGTGGTAAAGTTGTACAGTAGTTGAATATCACTGACTAAAGATGGACACCTTAATGAAGTTATATTAAAGTCTTGAATGGAAATTTTAGCAAGTTCCATTTGGAATGAACACCCAGAAACCTTATCATACTAAATCTAAACAAAAATAAATCTTTCTGGGAAAGTGCTAATGTGACATTAAACACGACCTTTTAAGCAACTGATTGAAATGCAAAGTTTTTTTTTTTTTTAAAGGAGGTAAAGCTAAATAATGTCACATCAAATAGTGTATCAATTTTTGTCAGTTTCATTAGAAATGCATAATTAAGTTTTTGCTTCAATGTATTATTAGTTTAGAATGTATGTTTATATGGTCCTGGGTTTCCCTGGTGATTCAGATGGTAAAGAATCTGCCTGCAAGGCAGGAGACCTAGATTTGATCTCTGGTCATGAAGATCCCCTGGAGAAGGGAATGGCTACAAACTTCAGTAATCTTACTGAGAGAATTCATGGATAGAGGAACCTCAAAGCTATGATGTTTCCAGTAGTCATGTACAGATATGAGAGTTGGATGATAAAGAAGGCTGCTGCTGCTGCTGCTAAATCGCTTCAGTCATGTCCACATCTGTGTGACTCCATAGACAGCAGCCCACCAGGCTCCACCATCCCTGGGATTCTCCAGGCAAGAATACTGGAGTGGGTTCCCATTTCCTTCTCCAACGCATGAAAACGAAAAGTGAAAGTGAAGTCGCCCAGTCATGTCTGACTCTTAGCAACCCCATGGACTGCAGCCCACCAGCCTCCTCCATTTATGGGATTTTCCAGGCAAGAGTATTGGAGTGGAGTGCAATTGCCTTCTCCAGATAAAGAAGGCTGAACACCAACAATTTATGCTTTTGAACTGTGTTGCTAGAAGAAGACTCTTGAGAGTCCTTTGGACTGCAAGGAGATCAAAGTAGTCAATCCTAAATGAAGTCAACCCTGAATCTTAATTGGAAGGACTGATGCTGAAGCTGGAGCTACAATATTTTGACCACCTGATGCAAAGAGTCAACACATTGGAAAAGACCCTGATTTGGTGAAAGATTAAAGGTGGGAGGAGATGTGAGTGACAGAGGATAAGAATTTTGGATGGCTTCATTGATTCAATGGGCACGAGTTTGAGCAAACTCCAGAGTACAGTGAAGGACAGGGAAACCTGGGCTGCTGCAGTCCATGGGGTTGCAAAGAGTCAGACGTAGTTTAGTGACTGAACAACAGCAATAGTAAGTCTAGAAATCAGAGTATAAGTCCTCTAATTTACTTTTTTTCAAAGTTTTTTGGGTATTCTAGCTCCTCTGAATGGGCATATAAATTTTAGAATTATTATTATTATTATTTTTTTACAGATTAATTGAATAATTTGTCAATATAAAGAACTTTCCTATGTTTTATGAGATTTTTCCCCTAAGTGCCTCATATTCCTCATGGTATTGTAAAGGGATTTTTTAAAAATATTTATGTATTTATTTGGCTGCACCAAATAAATGGCACATGGCATCTTTAGCTGTGGCACATAGGATCTAACTCCCTGACTAGGGATTGACCCCAGGCTTCCTGCATTATGAACACAGTCTTAGCCACTGGAACAACAGAGAAGCTCCCTAAAAGGGATTTTTTAAGCTTTTAATTTCCTATTGTTCACTGATAGTATATAAATACAATTTTTAAAAGATTGCTTTTGCATCCAAGAAGCTTTCTAAATGTAAATTTATTAATTCTAGTAGCTTTTTGTAGACCCCTTTGGATTTTCCAGGTAGTAAAATGTGGTCTGCAAATAACTATAGTTTTTACTGCTTCCTTTACCATATGGATCAATTTTATTTTTTATTTCACTGAATAGAACCTCCAATATAATGTCAAATAGAAGTGGTAAGCATTGGCATTTTTATACTATTCCTTATCTTGGGGGAGGGTATTTCAGAATTCCATCGTTAAGTATAGTGTGAGTTGTACATTTTTTCTAGATGCACTTACCAAGCTGAGGAATTTCCCCTCTATT
>NW_011495020.1:1977898-1979033 GCF_000754665.1 Bison bison bison
TTGGCTGAATTTTTTTTTTAATAGAAAATAGTGTTGTATTTTACATCTACTGACATGTGCATATGGATTGTTTTTCCTTGTTTTTTTTATTTTTTTTAAGGTCTGCTTGTTTCACTTGAGTTCTTCCTTCTTGCACTATAGCTTAGAAACTTCTTCCTCAAGGCAGTAAATTTGAGCAATGGTAAAGCTATCTCTGTTGTTTCCCATCTCTCAGGAATTATTTCCCTTCAGCCCTTGATGTCCAATGTCTTAAGAACCACAGTTTCCAATTTTATCTTTGTTTTCTTTGGTTTTATGGTTGTATTGGTCAGGAAAATAAGCCCAGGTCTAGCTATTCCATTTTGAGGGTAGGTAGAAGGCCTTAAATCCTTAGATATGTCGAGAGAACACTATGAAGTCATACTAGATCTGGCACTGCAAAAACTGATTCAGAAATAAGAGATCCATATCCCAAAAAGATTTAAAATTCCCACATGTGAAGTACCATGATTTAGTGTTTAAGACAATTTTTAAAAATCTAAAAAAAATAATAATAATTTTTGATGACTATAGAAACTCAGTCATTTGAAATTTTTCAAACATATTTTTAACATGTCCATCTGTTGCACACTGAGTTTTCCAAAAAGTGGACTCAGGAGCACAGATCAGCCTATAAGATGCTCATTCAGTTCAGTTCAGTTTAGTCGCTCAGTCATGTGCAACTCTTTGCCACCCCATGAATTGCAGCACTCCAGGCCTCCCTGTCCATCACCAAATCCCAGAGCTCACCCAGACTCATGTCCATTGAGTCAGGGATGCCATCCAGCCATGTCATCATCTGTCGTCCCCTTCTCCTCCTGCCCCCAATCCCTCCCAGCATCAGAGTCTTTTCCAATGAGTCAACCCTTCCCATGAGGTGGCCAAAGTACTGGAGCTTCAGCTTTAGCATCATTCCTTCCAAAGAAATCCCAGGGCTGATCTCCTTCAGAATGGACTGGTTGGATCTCCTTGCAGTCCAAGGGACTCTCAAGAGTCTTCTCCAACACCACAGTTCAAAAGCATTAATTCTTCAGTGCTCAGCCTTCTTCACAGTCCAACTCTCATATCCATACATGACCACAGGAAAAACCATAGCCTTGACTAGATGGACCTTTGT
>NW_011495020.1:1979133-2011360 GCF_000754665.1 Bison bison bison
TTCCAAGGAGTAAGTGTCTTTTAATTTCATGGCTGCCATCACCATCTGCAGTGATTTTGGAGCCCCCAAAAATAAAGTCTGACACTGTTTCCACTGTTTCCCCATCTATTTGCCATGAAGTGATGGGACCGGATGCCATGATCTTTGTTTTCTGAATGTTGAGCTTTAAGCCCACTTTTTCACTCTCCACTTTCACCTTCATCAAGAAGCTTTTTAGTTCCACTTTACTTTCTGCCATAAGGGTGGTGTCATCCGCATATTTGAGGTTATTGATATTTCTCCCGGAAATCTTGATTCCAGCTTGTGTTTCTTCCAGTCCAGCATTTCTCATGATGTACTCTGTATATAAGTTAAATAAGCTGGGTGACAATATACAGCCTTGATGTACTCCTTTTCCTATTGGAACCAGTCTGTTGTTCCATGTGCAGTTCTAACTGTTGCTTCCTGACCTGCATACAAATTTCTCAAGAGGCAGATCAGGTGGTCTGGTATTCCCATCTCTTTCAGAATTTTCCACAGTTTATTGTGATCCACACAGTCAAAGGCTTTGGCATAGTCAATAAAGCAGAAATAGATGTTTTTCTGGAACTCTCTTGCTTTTTCCATGATCCAGCAGATGTTGGCAATTTGATCTGTGGTTCCTCTGCCTTTTCTAAAACCAGCTTGAACATCAGGAAGTTTATGGTTCACGTATTGCTGAAGCCTGGCTTGGAGAATTTTGAGCATTACTTTACTAGCATGTGAGATGAGTGCAATTGTGCGGTAGTTTGAGCATTCTTTGGCATTGCCTTTCTTTGGGATTGGAATGAAAACTGACCTTTTCCAGTCCTGTGGCCACTGCTGAGTTTTCCAAATTTGCTGGCATATTGAGTGCAGCAATTTCACAGCTTATGAGTACCTAGATGACACCACCCTTATGGCAGAAAGTGAACAAGGACTCAAAAGCCTCTTGATGAAAGTGAAAGAGGAGAGTGAAAAAGTGGGCTTAAAGCTCAACATTCCAAAAACAAAGATCATGGCATCTGGTCCCACCACTTCATGGCAAATAGATGGGGAAACAGTGGAAACAGTGTCAGACTTTATTTTTCTGGGCTCCAAAATCACTGCAGATGGTGACTGCAGCCATGAAATTAAAAGACGCTTACTCCTTGGAAGGAAAGTTATGACCAACCTAGATAGCATATTCAAAAGCAGAGACATTACCTTGCCAACAAAGGTCCGTCTAGTCAAGGCTATGGTTTTTCCTGTGGTCATGTATGGATGTGAGAGTTGGACTGTGAAGAAGGCTGAGCACAGAAGAATTAATGCTTTTGAACTGTGGTGTTGGAGAAGACTCTTGAGAGTCCCTTGGACTGCAAGGAGATCCAACCAGTCCATTCTGAAGGAGATCAGCCCTGGGATTTCTTTGGAAGGAATGATGCTAAAGCTGAAACTCCAGTACTTTGGCCACCTCATGGGAAGAGTTGACTCATTGGAAAAGACTCTGATGCTGGGAGGGATTGGGGGCAGGAGGAGAAGGGGACGGCAGAGGATGACATGGTTGGATGGCATCCCTGACTCGATGGACGTGAGTCTGGGTGAACTCCGGGATTTGGTGATGGACAGGGAGGTCTGGCATGCTGAGATTCATGGGGTCGTAGAGTCGGACATGACTGAGCAACTGATCTGATCTGATACAATCAATACCTGTGTTTTGGAGATGCTGGACTAGAATTCAGCAGTGGGAAAGTTGATATACAAAAGAAGCCCTACTAAATCTTTGGCTAGCCCTACTGAAAGCTCAAGGGCTATCCAGTCCGTCACAATCATTCTGCTTTGTAGTGAAATGGAAGCTGAGGCAATCTGTGCTTGGGAAATAGCTGAAGGACGTCTACAGATGACCCCCCTGGCAGCACAGGCAAAAAGCCCTTCCCTGAAAAGGGATCTGTGGTCTGAATCACCATGCTTTATCACACTGACATAAAAATAGAGGAATAAATGAATGAGTGACATGTATAAATTTCCTCTTGTCTTAGATAACATTAATATAGTTAGATATGCTCTAGTATATTTTTTAAGTAGGATAAAATCAAATAATCACAATTTATTTTTTTCCTTAAAATGAAGTGAAGTCACTCAGTCATGTCTGACTCTTTCCGACCTCATGGTCAGTAGCCTACCAGGCTCTGCCGTCCATGGGATTTTCCAGGCAAGAATACTGGAGTGGGCTGCCATTTCCTTCTCCAGGGGATCTTCCCAACCCACAGATTGAACCCGGGTCTCCTGCATTGCAGGCAGATGCTTTACTCTCTTTTAACATAAAAAAAAAATTGGCTTTCATTATTAGTCAGTCACTTTTTGAAAAAAATATTTATACCTCCCTATAGTCTTTTGGAAAGCAGATCTTGGCATTAAAAAAAAAAAAAAAAGTTCTGTCGTTAGGTTAGTATGGTATACTGAAGGACCTTTAGAATTGCACTCTGAAAAGTACATTGCTATTGATTGACTAATCAAGGCCCTTATTGAAAACAAGTCAAATTTCTTTCTATACACTCATTAGTGACCTTCATAAATCAAAACAAAATTATTACAGAAATTCTAAAGTATAAACATAGTTTAACACACACACATGCCAGCAAATCCTACATACAACACTTCACTTGGCAATAATTGCCTTATACTCCCATGTCAATGTATTACCTACAGTCAGGTATTAAAATAATATTCAATGAAACAGTGACAGTCAAGTGATATAATAACAATCCTCTAAATGTTCACTGAATAAGGAGCCTAGTATCCAAGAGATACAAGGACAGAAACAGTAAGGACCCAACAGAAGCCTATTAAGAAGAGGTGGCAAGAATACAAGCTTACAACAAACATCTAGGGAGTGAAAAACACTGATCTATCTATCCAGATGTTTCCCTGGAGCCATTTATCTTTCTGTTTTGAGAAATGAACCTTATTTTGTAATTTTCTAGATTTTAAATGTTATTTAGATGAGTAAGTCTGGTATATTATTGGCAAAAACAAAAGGAGGGGAATATTTATTGACAAATTCAATTATCTTGTGTACGATTATCTGTGAACACCTAAATCTAAATATTTTGCAATTAATTATGTTATTTTCTTTAATATGTAAACCCTCCCACATAATTATTTACTATCAAAGTATTATTTGTTTGATAAAGGAACATGTTATATTTTACATCAGTTCAGTTCAGTAGCTCAGTCATGTCCGACTCTTTGCGACCCCATGAATCACAGCACGCCAGGCCTCCCTGTCCATCACCAACTCCCAGAGTTCACTGAGACTCACGTCCATCAAGTCAGTGATGCCATCCAGCCATCTCATCCTCTGTTGTCCCCTTCTCCTCCTGCCCCCAGTCCCTCCCAGCATCAGAGTCTATTTCAATGAGTCAACTCTTTGCGTGAGGTGGTCAAAGTATCAGAGTTTCAGCTTCAACATCATTCCCTCCAAAGAAATCCCAGGGCTGATCTCCTTCAGAATGGACTGGTTGGACCTCCTTGCAGTCCAAGGGACTCTCAAGAGTCTTCTCCAACACCACAGTTCAATAGCATCAATTTTTTAGTGCTCAGCTTTCTTCACAGTCCAACTCTCACATCCATACATGACCACAGGAAAAACCATAGCCTTGACTAGACGGACCTTTGTTGGCAAAGTAATGTCTCTGCTTTTCAATATGCTATCTAGGTTGGTCATAACTTTCTTTCCAAGGAGTAAGCGTCTTTTAATTTCATGGCTGCAATCACCATCTACAGTGATTTTGGAGCCCAGAAAAATAAAGTCTCTCACTGTTTCCACTGTTTCCCCATCTATTTGCCATGATTCTTAGCTAAATGTATTTTAGTAGTCGACCTCTAATTCTTGAGTCATGATTCTATTCCCTAAGATCTAAACTGACAGAAAATCACAAGAACATCATCATCATTTTCTTTTTTTTTTAATTCTTTTAAAAATAAATTATTTATGTAAAAATAATTTTAACCTATAAAATATTGCAAGAGGAATACAATGAAAATCAGTGTATTTTTAATTAGATTCAGTATACTGTTAACATTTTACCATGTTGTCTCATTATTTTCTCTCTCTTTCTCATCTCTATGCATACATAAACACTCCTACAATATTTCTTTGTTATTTGAATGTAAGTTTCAAACATTTCAATTTCATATATATGTACATACAATCACTAAAACAAATGCAATCATCCATATAACAAAAGTGTCATCATTGTAGTCAATAAACATCATAATAATGCAATAAATAATATCAAAAAGGTACAGCCCATATAAAAGTTTCCCAACTGTTTCACTACTGTATCTTTAGGTGTTTTCATCCATAATCCAACCAAGTATAACTTACTGCATTTAATTTTCATATCTCCTAAATACCTATTGTCCTTAGTTTCTATCTATGATGGGAAGAATGTCGATTCCAAAGAGATATATTGATGTTCTGGAACATGTAAATGTAAATGTGACCTTACTGGAGGAAAAAAAAAGGAATCTTTTCAGATGCAATTAAATTAGGATTTAGAGAAGTTATTATTTTGAATTATCCCAGTGTGCCATAAATCCAGTACCAAATGTTCTTACAAGACACAAGAAGATAAGACATGTACAGTGAAAGTCTCTCTGAAGAAACAGCAAAGATCTGAGTGATACTGCCACAAGGAAAGGGACAGTTAGAGCCATCAGATGCTGGAGGCATCAAGAAGGCATTATCAATTCTCCCAAGGGCTTACAAAGGGAGCATGACTCTGATGAAGTCATGGTTTTTGACTTCTGGCTTAGAGAACTGTGAGAGAAAAAAATATGATAATTTGAACCACCAAATTTAAGGGAAATTTTTATGGCAGGCCTGGGAAATTAACATACACCCTAAATGACTGAGGAAACAGAAGTCAAAAGCAAGGGAGAAAGGGAAAGATACACTCAACTGCATGCAGAGTTTCAGAGAACAGCAAGGAGAGATAAGAAGGCATTCTTAAATGAGCAGTGCAAAGAAGTGGAGGAAAGCAATAAAATGGGAAAGGCTAGAGATCTTTTCAGGAAAACTGGAGATATCAAAGGGACGTTTTATGCAAGGATGGGCAAGATAAAGGACAGAAATGGTAAGGACTTAACAAAAGCAGAAGAGATTAAGAAGAAGTGGCAAGAATACTCAGAAAAACTATACAAAAAAGTTCTTAATGACCCCTATAACCACAATGCTATGGTCACTTACCTAGAGCCAGACATCCTAAAGTGTGAGGTCAAGTGGGCCTTAGGAAGCCTCATTACGAACAAAGCCAGTGAATGTAACAGAATTCCAGCTGAGCTATTTACAATCATAAAAGATGATGTTAAAGTGGTACATTCAATATTTCAGCAAATTTGGAAAACTCAACAGTGGCCACAGGACTGGAAAAAGATCAGTTTTCAATGCAATCCTAAAGAAGGACAATACCAAAGGATGTTCAGACTACTATACAGTTGCTCTCATTTCCCATGCTAGTAAGGTTAGGCACAAAATCCTTTAAACTAGATTTCAACAGTACATGAACTGAAAACTTCCAGATGTATATGCTGGGTTTAGAAAAGGAAGAGGAACTAGAGAACAAATTGCCAACATCCATTGGATCACAGAGAAAGCAAGGGGATTCCAGAAAAAGACATCTACTTCTGCTTTATTGATTATGTGAAAGCTTTTGACTGTGTGGAGCACAACAAACTGAAAAGTTCCAAGAGATGGGAATACCAGACAACCTTACCTGTCTCCTGAGAAACCTGTATGTGTGTCAAGAAGCAACAGTTAGACCTTATATGAAACAATGGACTGGTTCCATATAAGGAAAGGAGTACGTCAAGGCTGCATATTGTCCCCCTACTTATTTAACTTACATGCAGAGTACATCACTCGAAATATCAGGTTGGATGAATCACAAGCTGGAATCAAGATTGCTGGGAGAAATATCAACAGTCTTAGATATGTAGATGATACCACTCTAATGACAGAAAGTGAAGAGGAACTAAAGAGCCTCTTCATGAGGGTGAAAGAGGAGAGTGGATAAACTGACTTAAAATTCAACAGTCAAAAAACTAAGGTCATGACATTTGATCCCATGAGTTCATGGCAAATAGACAAAATGGAAACAATGAAAATCTTTTTTATTTTCTTAGGCTCCAAAGTCACTGCAGATGGTGACTACAGCCATGAAATTAAAATACACTTGCTCCTTGGATGAAAAGCTATGACCAACCTAGACAGTATATTAAAATACAAAGACCACTTTACTGACAAAGGTCCATATAGTCAAAGCTGTGGTTTTTCCAGTAGTCATGTACAGATTTGAGAGTTGGATCATAAAGAAGGTTGAGCACTGATGAATTGATGCTTTCAGACAGTGTGCTGGAGAAGACTCTTGAGAGTCACTTAGACTGCAAGGAGATCAAACCAGTCAATCCTAAAGGAAATCAACCCTAAATCTCATTGTAAGGACAGATGCTGAAGCTGAAATTTCAATACTTTTAGCCACTACATGTGAAAAGCTGGCTCACTGAAAAAGACCCTGATGCTGGGAAAGACTGAAGGCAAAAGGAAAAGAGGACAAGATGGTTGGATGGCATCATAGACTCAATGGACATTAATTTAAACAAACTCTAGGAGATACTGAAGGACAGGGAAGCCTGGCATGATGCAGTCCATGGGGTTACAAAGAGTTGGACGTGACTTAGTGACTGAACAGCAACATAATCCAATACCAATATTATCATTATCATCACATCATCAATGTTATTTCTTTGATTATTCTAGATTTGACTATTGGGAGTTCTTTCAGTTTGGCCCCTGTGTCCCTTTGACATGCCTTTGTTCTTTTGTTTTTTAACATCTTCATAATTTCTAGAAGTGTAAGATATTCCACACTCATTCTGTCAGAAAACATTAATGTATGTAATATAAAATATGACATTTTGTCCATTTTAAGTATACAATTCAGTTGCATTAATTACTGCAATATTATAGTTTATAATAAGAAATATGTATTTAATATTTGTCTTTTCTCTGGCACACAGCTCCTAAAACTCTTCAATTTCTTTAGAGGTGAGAAGAATGAGGTAACTTTTGGAAAGCCCCTGGGTAACCTGGCTGTCGGGCTTCTCAGGTAGCTCAGTGATAAAGACCCTGCCTGCAAACATGGGAGACATATGAGAATCAGTAGATCCCTGAGGCAGGAAGACCCGTGGAAGAGGAAATGGTAACCTATTCTTGGCTTCTTACCTGGGAAATCCCATGGACAGAGGAACCTGGTGGGCTATAGTTCTTAAGGTTGCAGAGAGTCAGATGCAAGTCAGCACAGATGCATGTAACCTGGCTGTTCCCAGGGGTTATTGTTGTTCAGTCTCTAAGTCATGTCCTACTCTTTATGACTCTATGGACTGTAGCAGTCCAGGCTTCCCTGTCCTTCACTATCACCCGGAGTTTGCTCAAACTCATGTCCATTGAGTCAGTGATGCCATCTAACCATCTCATCCTCTATCAGCCCCTTTTACTTCTGCTGTCAAACTTTCCCAGCATCAAGGTCTTTACCAATGAGACAGTTCTTTGCATCAGGTGGCCAAAGTGTTGAAGTTTCAGCTTCAGCATCAATCCTTCCAAAGAATATTCAGGATTGATTTCCTTTAATATTGACTGACTGATTTCCTTACTGCCCAAGGGACTCTCAAGAGTCTTCTCCAGCACCACAAATTGAAAGCATGAATTCCTCAGTGCTTAGCCTTCTTTAGGGTCCAACTCTCACATCTGTACATGCCTACTGCAAAAACCATAGCTTTGACTATACGGACCTCTGTCAGAAAAGTGATGTCTCTGTTCTTTAATACACTGTCTAGGTTTATCATAGCTTTTCTCCCAAGGAACATGTGTCTTTTAATTTCATAGCTAGAGTCCTGTCTTCAGTGATTGTGGAGTCCAAGGGAACCCAACTTTGAGGGTTGGAACTTTCAGTCCTACCACCTGACTCCAAGGAGGGGAGGGACTAGAGACTGAGTTCAATCACCAATGCCAGTGATTTAATCAACCATGCCTATATAATGAAGTCTCCATGAAACCCCAGAATGATGAGGTGCAGAGAGCTTCTAAATCAGTGAACATGTAGAGATACTGGGAGAGCAGCACACTTTGCAAGAGTATGAAAACTCCTTACCCTGTCTCCCTACCTTGCTCTCTGCTTCTCTTTCATCTGCTTGTTCCTCACTTACAGCCTTTTATAATAAAATTGTAATCTAGCAAATAAAACTTTTCTTTGAATTCTATAGGCCTCTCTAGCAAATTGATTGAACCCATGAAGAGGGTCAGTGGAACTTCTCATCTACAATCCATTGACTACAATCCATTCTGATCTACAATCCACAAACAACAACCTGGACCTGCAATTGGCATGCTAACTAGGGGAAGAGGTGGTCTTATAGGACTGAACCTTTAAACTGTGAGATGTGCCACTATGCGTGCAGACAGTGTCAGAACTGAGTTCAATTAAAGACACCTAACTGGAGAATGGTTTGGTGTGGTGGAGAACCCCACACATTTAATTGGTGCTGAAGTGGTGCATGTATCCAACAGAATACTACTTAGCTACTAAATAACAAGACAGTGCCATTTGCAGCAACATGGATGCAACTAGAGATTATCATTCTAAGTGAAGATAATCAGAAAGAGAAAGACAAATATCACATGATATTACTGATATATGGAACCTAAAATAATGTCACAAAGGAACCGATCTACTACACAGAAACAGACTCACCAACATAGAGATCAGACTTGTGTTTACCAGAGAGATGGTGGGAGAGGAATGGACTGGGAGTTTCAGGGTTGATAGATGCAAACTATTATATTTAGAATGGATAAACAATAAGATCTTAGTGTATAGCACAGAGAACTATATCCAGCCTCCCTGGATAAACCATAATGGAAAAGAATACAAGAACAAGGATGTATACATGTATAGAACTGTGTCACATTGCTGTAGAGCAGATTGGCATAACATTGTAAATCAATTATACTTCCATTAAAAATATATACACATATATACATAATTACATTGTGTAATTATCATCTTCATTTCTAAAATATTTTCATCATCCAATATAAACTCTGTACCTGTTCATTAAGTAATAGCCTCACATTCCTTGTCTTCCCTGCCCCTTGTAATCTTTAGTTTACTTTCTGTCCCTATAAATTTGTTAATTTTAGATATTTCATATAAGTGGAATCACACAGTATCCATCCTCTTGTGTATGGCTTATTTCATTTAACACTTTCAAGTCTTATCCATGTTGAAATATCTATGAAAACTTCCTTTATTTTTATAATGTAAAAATGTTCCTCTGCATGCATTTTCTTTATCCATTAATCTGTTGATGAATACTTGGGTCATTTTCTAGTGTCTTTCTCAGGGATTGATGACACCAGGAAATCTTTGCCATTAGCCAGAAACTACAAAGTAAACCCAGGCATTATTCTTTCTTTTACTATTTGTATGACTCTTTATTAAGTCCATCATATTAATTTGTCTTAAGAGAAAAACAGACATTTGATGTTAGTTATGAAGTCTTAACATATGTGTGCCAAACCACCTCTGTTTATCTTGACCTGGGATCCAGCCACACCGGATCTCCTAAGATTTCTCAAATCTCTAATGCACCATTTGACTACATAAATTCTGCCTGAAACCATGTTTCTACTCACCCTTACCCTTTTCTCTGGATAACTTTTAATTACCTTAAAATCTAAGTTTAATGCTCACTTCCTCAAGAAAACTTCCCTGACTTTTTCTATTTTTTATTTGTTTTGATATACATTGTCATAGGGCTTCCCAGATAGCTCAGTGGTAAAGAATCTGCCTACCAATTCAGGAGATGCCAGAGATGTGGGTTCAACCAGTGGATCAGGAAGACCCCCTGGAGAAGGGAATGGTGACCCACTGTAGTATTCTCACCTGGAAAATTCTATGGACCGAGGAGCCTGCTGGGCTATGATCTAGGGCATCATGTAGAGTCAGACATGACTGAGCATGCACATATGTACATGCTGTCACAGAACTTTCTTCCTTTCCTTCAGAGTGCTTACTTCTTTTTAAATTATGTATTTGTATGTATACATCAATATGATTATTTAATTCATATTTGATTTCTCCATTGGATTGTAAGCTCTACAAGTGCAACAAATGTTTGCATGTTTATTTAACACTGTATTCCCAGCACTTAGAGAATGCTTGGAACTTATTAGGTGTACATGAAATACCTTTTTAATGAATAGCTATGGATAAACAAATGAATGAATGAATTTTTAGACATCCTTCTATCACTTTACACAACTAAAAAATAAAGCCTAAACAGCTAAGATTGAAATTAAAGAATGTTCCACATTCCTTACTGGTCATTTCTTCATATTAAACCTCTGTAGAATAATGAAATATAAAAGCCCTTTCTAAAATACCCATATCAGTATGTATTTGTGGTTGTATTTTTAACTGTGCTACCTACTTTGTGAGGTTCTCTGTATTTCTTTTTCCTAAATTCTGCTACCAGCACCACTCCATACTCTTAACAGACACACAGACACAATATCTACCTACAGCTGATTCAGTTATTTTGATAGTGCTCTTTTCCTTAGTTTGTGAGCTTTTGGAGATCAGGCAACATGTACACTTTTTTGTGGGTACCCAGGATTTAATTACTTGCTTGTCATAAAAATTGATTCTCAATAAGTGTTTTCTGAATTAATGGATGTTTATAAACTGTTTTTAAGCCAATACAATATGTTTTTCCATAGTCTCTTTACGAGTTTTAAATTGAGATATGGATATATGCAGGAAGAGGGACTGCACATTTACAAATTCATGCCATACAGGAAATGTTTTTCCCATCTGTTAACCTATGCTATTGTAATATTGATTAAATATTATTTTTATATACAGTAAAAGTAGACACTTCATGGTCCTTGTTAAGTAATAAAATGTGTTTTCCAGTTCCATTTTCATTTTGATGAATGCAAACATAATGTACAAACTATTTTGAGACTTTCCACCCACAACTCCAGTCCAGTATAACGGCATTTTACTGAGGAACATGGTTACTCCAGAGCATCTTAGTTCAAAATGAAGATCAATTGCATACATATTTGACAACGCAGAATGAATTTAGATTAATACAAAATCCTAACATTGTCCATTAAGAGAAAAGCAAATATCGTATATTAACACATATATATGGAATCTAGAAAAATGGTATTGATGAACCTATTAGCAGGGAAGGAATGGAGATGCAGATGTAGAGAATGGACTTGTGGACACAGTGGGAGAAGGAGAGAATGGGATGAATGGAGAAAACAGCATCAATATATATATAGTATCATGTGTGAAGTTGATAGCTGGTGAGAAGTTGCTACATTTATAGGGAGCCAAGCCTGGCACTCTGTGATGAACTAGAGAGGTGGGATGTGGGGAGGGGAGGGAGGCCCAAGAAGCTGGGGACATATGAATCATTGTGGTTGATCATGTTGCTGTATGGCGGAAACCAACACAATGTTGCAAAGCAATTTTTCTCCAATTAAAAAATAAAAAAATCCTAACAGAATTTAACCAATTCTGGTAGAAATAGGTTTAAAAACTTTTTAAACCAAGATGTCATGTGCCTCTCATGGGATACTTATGGAGCATATTTATATATGATGGTGACATTTATCAGAACTTATAATTATTGATCATTTTAAAATGTGTTTTATAAACTGCAGAACTTAACTCATTAATTTTATAAAATTTAACAGCAAAACCAGGGCTCAAAAATATGAAACTAGTTAGACAAACAGATTAAATTACTTGATTTTAATGTCTAGTAAGAGAGACAGAATACGAACCCAACCTATATGACTTCAGAGATGCCATTTTAAACATCTGCAGTTCTGTGAACCAGACCAGCTTAGCACCTTTCAGAATTCAGAGACAAACTGGGATATAGGAATGCTAGTAGATCAGAGGAATAATAATCACTGTATAATTAACCTTAATTACATTTGGGTATATTAACATTAAAAATAACATCAAAAGTTTTCTTGAAATACTGCTTTATTTTAATTTGGATAATTTTATAGAAATCCTTGAACACCTAGATAAAGGTAAAGAGAAGAGGAGCTTATTATTTAGGTACTTGTTCATCTCAGAGACTTCCTTATTTTTTATTTGTGTATGTCTAATCTAAATAAAAACCAATTTATTAAGTCCATTCTAATATGTCACTTGTCTGAATTCTAATCATAATCACATATGATTAACTGATGTGATATGAAGTTTTTTTAATTATTAGTAAGCCACTATTGGGTTGTTTTATCCCTCATTCTGTGTAGGTAGTAAACCAAGATTTGTAAAACACACAAAGTAAAAACTGTTTCTCTCAGGGAGAGCAACAAATAGTGCCAGAGATAATGATGAAGAAAATCTAAATTATAATATGTAACAAGGAATAAGATTCAGTATAGCTGGTTTCTGCACAAGACCTACTGCCACAAAGTCATCTGACTGTAAGTCATACTGACCACTGAGTCATTCTGACCTCAGTTCTCTACTGACGATGGCTGTGAGATTGAAGGAAAAGTTGGGCATATTAGACTAATTTTACCAGCAAAAATTTTATAGTATTGCATAATCTAGAAATGGACCTGACTCCCTAACTCATCCCATTTATTCCTTGGCCAGTTCTCAACTTTCCATTCAGAAGAATATTTAAGAAATACAGAACATATTTCATAATTTCCCTAGGAACATTTATTATATTTAATGCCATTCTCACATAATCTACTTTATGTTCAAGCTCAGCAGTAAAGAATCCTATTGTTGAATCCTAATCGTTCAACATCTATACACGCTAAAGAGTGATCAACACCACAAGTCTAGTTGCCATCTATCACCATACAGCTTACCTATTTCACACATTTTATCCCCTAAACCACTTCCCTTTTGATAACCATTATCCTGGTCCCTGTATCCTTATTTTGTTTGTGTGTTGGTTTGGAGTTAGTTTGTTTTTGATTCTATATATGACTGAAATCACAGTATCTATCTTTCTCTGTCTGACTTATTCCAGTTAGCATAATACCTTTTTGGGTCCATCCATGTTGTCACAAATTGTAGGACTTCATTCCAATTTGGCTGAGTAGTATCCAACTGTGTGTGTATACATATGTATGCATATATGTGTGTGTGTATCTATGTCTGTATCTATATTTTTATCAATGCACATATTTTTGAATTAATGTTTCCATTTTCTTCAAATAAGTACTCAGAAGTGAAATAGGTGGATCAAATGCGAGCTCTATTATTAATTTTTTGAGGAATCTCCATACTGTTTTCCATAGTGATTACATCAAAGCACATTCCCACCAACACTGTTCAAGGACTCCATTTTCTCTACATCTTCTCCAACACTTGTTCAGTTCAGTTCAGTTCAGTCGCTCAGTCGTGTCCGACTCTTCGCGACCCTATGAATCGCAGCACGCCAGGCCTCCCTGTTCATCACCAACTCCTGGAGTTCACTGAGACTCATGTCCACCGAGCCAGTGATGTCATCTCATCCTCTGTCATCCCCTTCTCTTCCTGCCCCCAATCCCTCCCAGCATCAGAGTCTTTTCCAATGAGTCAACTCTTCGCGTGAGGTGACCAAAGTACTGGAGTTTCAGCTTTAGCATCATTCCTTCCAAAGAAATCCCAGGGCTGATCTCCTTCAGAATGGACTGGTTGGATCTCCTTGCAGTCCAAGGGACTCTCAAGAGTCTTCAACATCACAGTTCTTCAGCTCTCAGCCTTCTTCACAGTCCAACTCTCACATCCATACATGACCACAGGAAAAACAATAGCCTTGACTAGCTGGACCTTTGTTGGCAAAGTAATGTCTCTGCTTTTGAATATGCTATCTAGGTTGGTCATAACTTTCCTTCCAAGGAGTAAGCTCTTTTAATTTCATGGCTGCAGTCACCATCTGCAGTGATTTTTGAGCCCCCCAAAATAAAGTCTGACACTGTTTCTACTGTTTCCCCATCTATTTGCCATGAAGTGATGGGACTGGATGCCATGATCTTTGTTTTCTGAATGTTGAGCTTTAAGCCAACTTTTTCACTCTCCTCTTTCACTTTCATCAAGAGGCTTTTTAGTTCCTCTTCACTTTCTGCCATAAGGGTGGTGTCATCTGTATATCTGAGGTTATTGATATTTCTCCCAGCACTCTTGATCCCAGCTTGTGTTTCTTCCAGTCCAGCGTTTCTCATGATGTATTCTGCATATAAGTTAAATAAGCAGGGTTATAATATACATCCTTGACATACTCCTTTTCCTATTTGGAACCAGTCTGTTGGTTCCATGTCCAGTTCTAACTGTTGCTTCCTGACCCCCTTACAGATTTCTCAAGAGACAGGTCAGGTGGTCTGGTATTCCCATCTCTTGAAGAATTTTCCACAGTTTATTGTGATCCACACAGTCAACACTTATTATTTGTTGTCTTTTTCATAATAGCATAACAGGTATGAAGTAATATCTCACTGAAGCTTTGATTTGAATTTCGCTATAAATAGCGATGTTGAATATCTTTTCATGTGCCTGATGACCACCCATGTATCTACGGGGAGGGAAGAGGGTTCAGGACGGGGAACACGTGTATACCTGTGGTGGATTCATGTTGATATATGGCAAAACCAATACAATATTGTAAAGTTAAAAAATAAAATAAAAAATAAAAAAATAAAAATCAAAGTAAAAAAAAAGAAAAAGAAAAGAAAAACCCTCTATTCATTTTGGAAAATCCTCTACTCAAGTCCTTTACTCATTTTTAATCAGGTTGGTTTCTGTTCTTATTTCTGTTGCTGTTTAGTTTTATGACTTCTTTATATGTTTTGGATATTAACCACTTTTCCAATATTCCAATTTTCCAATAAAAATATCTTATCCCATTTAATATCTTGCTTTTTTGTTTTGATGATGGATTTTTCTGTTGTTCAGAGATTTTTAGATTGATGCATTCCCATTTGTTTATTTTTGCTATGTTTGCTTCCCTTGCTTTTGGAGTCAGATCCACAAATACATCACTAAGACTAATATCAATAAGGTTACCACTTATGTTTTGTTCTAAAATTTTTATGGTTTCAGTTCTTACATTCTTAGAAGTCTTTCTGAGTTATTTTTACTGTTTGGTGTAAGACAGTGGTTTGGTTTTATTCTTTTGTATGAGGCTGTTCAGTATTCCCAACACCATTTATTGAAGAGACTGTCCTTTCTCCATTGTATTATTTGCTCTTTTGTTATTAATTGTACATACACATGTCAATTTATTTCCGGGGTCTCACTTCTGATCAGTGTGCTGCATTTGTGCCAGTATCATAGTGTTTTAATTACTGTAACTTTGCAGGATAATTTAAAATCAAGAGGTGTGATACCTCCAACTTTGTTCTTCTTTCTCAAGATTGTTTTGGGTATTTGGGGTCTTACTCCTGGGGTTTCTTCTGGCTCACTGACAACCTTCTTCTAATAGATACACATTTTAGAATTACTTGTTCTATTTCTATGAAAAATGCTATTGGAATTTTGATAATTGTTGCATTGAATCTGTAGATAGATTTGGGTAGTATAGATATTTTAATAACATTAATCTTCTAATCCATGAGTATGAAATATCTTCCCATTATTTTAGTATCTTCTTCTATTTCTTTCATCAATGTACAGAGCTTCCACCTCCTTGGTAAAATGTATTCCTGAGAATTTTATTATTTTTGATGCAATTATAAAAGGGATTATTTTCTTAATTTTTCTTTCTGTTAGTTTGTTATTAGTGTACAAGATGCCACAGATTTCTGTATGTCAATTTTGTATCCTTTGACTTTATTTATTAGCTCTAACTGTTTTTTTTTTTGGTGGAGTCTTTAGGCTTTTTAATATTTGGCATTATGTTATCTACAAATAGTGAAAAATATTACTTCTTTCCAAATTTGGATGACATTTATTTCATTTTCTTACCTAATTGCTGTGGACAGGATTGACAATAAAATGTGCAATAAAAATGGTGATATTGAGCATCCTTGTCTTGATCTTGATCTTGATCTTAGAGGAAGACCTTTCGCCTTATTGTCATTCATATGATGTTAGTTGGGGTTTGTCTTTTACAGTCTTTACTATGCTGAGGCACCTTCCCTCTATACCCATTTTGAGAGATTTTATCTTAAATGGAGACTCTATTTATCCAGTTTTCAGTATATTTTCAGAGGGAATAACTCCATACATAGTTTTCTATTTGTTATATCCACAGAAGGAAGTGAGTTCAGGATCTTCTGACACATCCTGAATCCTCCTTCTGCAGGAATGTCTTATTTGCACTTTAACCATGAAAATTTGTGTCAGAATCTTGGTTTCTAATATGGCTTTGACTGATTAAAGAAGGTTTTAGGTTGGCCACCTGGTCAGACTAGTGCATAATCCAGATCAAGTATGTATTAGAGGAAATTAACACCTCTTCTCTCAAAAACACATGTCAATACCCACATCATAAAATAATAATAGCTAACATTTTTGAGCACCTGATGTTTATTATTGTCATTTTAATATAAGATTTATATATGTCCCTGAATATTTGTTGGTTTAGAAACATTCTCCATCAATAGAGTTTTAGAGCCACACTCTAACTCTGCTCACTAGCCATAACCCATCCCAGAAGCTTTGCATAGGAAACTAATTCCAACAATTTACAAATTATTCCTGGTTTTCTCATTGTCTTTAAATTTCACTGAGATCATTTTTTCAAAATATAGCATGAACATGACTCATTCCTTGAAACAGTATTTGAATCACAAATCATTTCACTAATACTCTATTAATACTCTCAAATAACACAGTGTTCTGTGAATATTCTCTTTTTTAAGGCTTCAATTCATGTTGAATTAGGTTTGCTAAAAGTTTCACATTCACTTCAGCAGTGATACTCCTTTTTTAAAAAAAGTATGTACATACACACTTCCAACATTTCCTTTTTAGAGCATCTAAGTTACTCAGAGTTTTATCTGCAACTCTTGGGACCCAACTGCCCCAGTTCTGCTAAAGGTATATAATGATCTGTCATGGTTCAAAGACACTATTTCTGATAAGTCACTGATTTCTGCTTTTTCTCAGAAACTCCATACCACTAGGACTACACTGAACAACATTTCATTGATTTAATAGAATGCTAGGGCTTCCCTGCTGGCTCAGAGGGTAAAGTGTCTGCCTACAATGCTGGAGACCTAAGTTGGAGACCTGGGTTCAATTCCTGGGACGAGAAGATCCCTTGGAGAAGGAAATGGCAACCCACTCCAGTACACTTGCCCAGAAAATCCCGCAGATGGAGAAGCCTGGTAGGCTACAGTCCATGGGGTCGCAAAGAGTTGGACACGACTGAGCAACTTCACTTTATTTCACTTTATTCTAAAACTGTAAGACTAAAATAGATGAGTATCAGCAATAGTTCAAATAATGATGTCTTAGCAGTAAAATCTGCATGCAATCACAATGAGACAATTCTAAGCAAAGTAGGGTAGCCTGACATATCCCCCAATTTTTATTAATGCTAGGCTATCTTGCAAGTGCCAATTTTCTAACTACAATAAACTTATATAATCAAATCAACATTATCTTAAAAGTAACAATTAAAAGTCATTTCCTCTTTGTCTTATACTTCTCTTCCTCTGAAAGGGTCAAGCTGTCAGTATGGAAGAGGGGATTGCAATAACCAAAGGAACCAATGAGGTTGAAAAAGTGGAGTGCCAAGGGATTGACATTGGGCTTCTCAGCAAAGCTGGGGAGACTTCAGTGTGGCTAGTAGTTGAGGAAGTGAGTGGCAGTCAGGACATTGGGTATATTTCTAGGGGGACAGAACAACTAAGGAAGTATATTGAGAGAGTAAGAAACAGGATTCTCGCTATCAGAGAAGGGATTTACAAAAATGAAAAGGGAGAAGGTGTTATATTGCTGTGGTGTTGTTGCTGTGAATAGACCTCCAAAATTTTCATATTGAAATAAATGTAGGTAGGTCTATATAATATTAGACATATATTTTTAGCTTTTTCATTTAGAGGACCTGGATTCCATGATACCTCTGCAGCAATGAGGGCACCAACTGCACAGATATTGGTATATGAATACCATCCTCTACTACAGGAATGAAGTATCCTTCATCAAATTACTTAATGGCTGATATCAAGCCAGGAAAGTATCAAGTGAAACAAGAGTACATTTTTGTGACAGAAATTAAAGTTCTTAAAGAAGTATGGAGACATGTGAAAATCAGACAAAAGTAAGTTTGAAGGGTTTCCTTGTACTAAATTTTGGAAAATGTACACATCAAGATATCAATAGCAATGGCTTATTTTGCATGAAATAATATCATTATTAATGATTTATATAGATATAAATAAACAAATGGATAATTGCATGTTGCTAAAGGGAAATCTCATTCTTATAATAGAAGTACAATACATATAGGAAGAATGAGAGGGATAGAAAATAAAACATTATAGTGGATGTTGATTTTGGCAGGGAGCATCAATTGTAAAATCAGTGTGTGAAAGTTTGATGACAGAATATCAAGGTGGATTCACAGTAATTTCTTTCCAAATATTTAAAAGTTACACAGGGATAAGCCATGAATTTTCAGTAGAGAAAATTTACAGACAATTTTGCAATTTAGCCAGCTGACCAAAGATAGAGCTTCACTGAGGGATATGAAGCTGTCCTGTTCTCATAAGGTGATACGCTATAAGCCATAGCATCATTTTATGGTATTGCTCCCCAAAAGTCACAAACTGATTCTATATATGAGGAAACTTTCAATAGAACTGAATAGAGGGAAAATCATCCAGACAGAAAGCCTTACATACCTTAAAAAAAAAAAAAAAAGTATAGGTCATGAAAGATAATGAAGACCACGGAAATGTACCAAATTGAAGAAAATAGAAACATAAAATTGCACTACATGATCCTGGCTTTGATCTTTGACAAAAAAGGGGGAAAAAAAAAAAAAAGAAATACTGTTGGACTTTTAGCAGAGTTTGGAATCTGCAGATTGCATGGTATCATTGTATTAATGCTGATTTCCAGATGTGCATGGTTGTGCTATGTTTTGTAGGAGAATGTCTTATTTTTAACTTATATGCAGAGTACATCATACAAAATGCTGGGCTGAATGAATCACAACTGGAATAAAGATTGCTAGGAGAAAAAAACAGCCTCAGATATGCAGATGATATCAATCTAGTGGCAGAAAATGAAGAGGAACTAACAAGCCTCTTGATGAGGGTAAGAGAGTGAAAAAGCCGGCTTAAAACTCAACGTTCAAAAAAACTAAGAATATGGCATCTGATTCTATCACTTCATGGCAAACAGAAGGGGAAAAAGTAGAAACAGTGACATATTTTATTTTCTTGGGCTCCAAAACCACTGCAGATGGTGACTTCAGCCATAAAATTAAAAGTTGCTTGCTCCTTAGAAGGAAAGCTATGACAAACCTACACAGCATATTAAAAAGCAGAGACATCACTTTGCTGACAAAGGTCTGTCTACTCAAAGCTATGATTTTTCTAGTAGTTATGTATGAATGTGAGAGTTGGACCACAAAGAAGGTTGAGCACTAAAGAACTGATGCTTTTAAATTGTGGTGCTTTAGAAGATTCTTGAGAGTCCCTTCGACTACAAGGAAATCAATCCAGTCAATCTTAAAGGAAATCAACTCTGAATATTCACTGAAGGTCTGATGCTGAAGCTCCAATACTTAGGTTACCTGATGCGAAGATCCGACTCACTGGAAAAGACCCTGATGCTGTGAAAGATTGAAAGCAAAAGGAGAAGGGAGCGACAGAGGAAGAAATAGTTAGATAGCATCACTGAGTCAATGAAGACAAATTTGAGCACACTCCGGGAGATAGTGGAGGACAGAAGAGCATGGCATGCTGTAGTCCCTGGGAAAGCAGAGTCAGACATGACTTAGCAACTGAACAACAAGTCTATTTTCATAAAATAAGCCCTATAAGAGAAAGACTGATGGAGCATGGTGTCTGAAACTATTTTCAACAGTTCAAAAGAGAAGAATGATATGGTAATATGTGTTCATTTTTGGCTGATAATTCTCCATGGCTGTTTGCTTTTCTATATATCTTGAGAAAGGTTTTATTCCATACTATCTTTGTAAGGCTGCCTGTAGAGCAAAGAGCTGTGCAATACAGAGGTAGTATCTCCTTCCACTGGACAGAGAGAAAGTTTATTTTATGACCAGGATAATAAACTTAATGTTTCCCTCTGAGGTATTAGGTATACAGCAGCCTCCATATAAGATGGAGGCTTCTCTAAGTTTGCAATTACCCAGTTATAATAGAGACTCACTGTGTATACATCATCCATCTGGGCCTGACTTCTCATCATCCCCACCACCATCCCCATAGCACTGGGCAAGGACCAACGGGAACATGGAGCTAATGCTCCCTGCTCTGTCTGAAGTAAGTGTCTTAATGAGCAATAATATAGCCTCTGACTTAAAAGTCTCTTGACCTCTACCAGCATTTACAATACTTTGTCAAGGTAACTTGACAAGCAGGATAGCTTGCAAGCAGGATAAAATCTCACTCCCTTTATAATTCTTTATAGGTAGTGAGTTAAAAAAGACCTGACTGAGCAAACTTAGTAAAATATCATCAACTGGGGAATCTGGGTAAAGACTATGTGAAAGTTTCATTACAACATTTCTGCAATCTTGATTCCATTTTCAAATTACTCTAAAATACAGTTATATAAAAAGTTATATGGGTTTTAGAATAAAATAAAATGTATGTATTTTTAACAACATAAAAGTCTTTGAAATTGTATTTAAATGTTAAATTATTATTTAATCTGCATATAAGCAGGCTTTATCTACGAAGATAGAGCCAGATCTGTCATAAAGGAGTCAGGCAGTTATTCTCACTTGGCCTATAATATATACGTTACACTCATTTTCAGCCTGCCATTTATATTTTCAAAACTAATTATCTTACTACCATTTAAAGTAAAATGAATTTTACTTTACCATTTAAAGTAAAATAAATTCTGAGAATTTAGTTGCATTTTAATGTTTTCATAAACAAGCAACAGTATTAAACAAAAAAAAAGCTATACACAAGCAAAACACAGATGCAGGTAGAGAATAAGGTGTCGTCTATAACACTAATGTTTCCATTTTTCCCATTTGTAATCCATCTAAAGTGTACAAACACACGCACAAACACATGTTTAGATATTCTCATAATGTCATAACTTTTTTAATCATGAAAAATACTGCCCTCAGAAAATATATCCTCCACATTAAACATGAAATATTAATATTTTAATTTAGCATTTATTAGGAGTGAAATATCCAAGGTGACAGTAAAGTAATTATAACTGCAGGGTTTGAAGGCAAAGTGTTTGGAATTTGTTCTTGTGTGTATTCTATAACATGGTTCATCCTCAATTTTCTGACCTGTAAAATGAGGATAATAGCAACACCATAGAGAGGAGAAAATGTAAACGATCTGGCACACAGTAAGAATCTACTATATCTTCTTTTGTTTCACCTGCCTATGTTTTTCTTTTCTCATGTACAAAATTCTAGGCAACTATGAAAATATGTATTCCAATGGGAATAATACTCTATTTTCTAATAAGGCCTAATTTCCTTAGAAAACATTTATTTAGCCCAGAAAGAAATCTTTTTCTTTCCCTGGGTCTCTTGTCCAAAATTTATCATTTGAATGAGCTCTCTGACACAGATGACCAAAGCAGTCCAAAAGTACACACCAAGCTGAAGGTAATAAAAAACTTTTATAGGTAATAAACCATACTAATAATGCTTTGAATTCAACTCTCTTCATGATTAAAAAGAAATCATGCAATTTTGAGGTGTTTATTTTGAGATTGATAAATGGTTTATATCCATAATATGCTTTTTCACTGTTTTTCTTATTTTATTCAGAGCATTCTCATTTTTAAAAATCATTGCAAGCTTTGATTACTCCAGTGTGAATTATCTTTCATTCTCAAACCACTAACATTACCCTTCTCAATATTTTTCCTTGGAGCCAAAGAAGAAAATAGTGCTTGATTCATTCCTCCAATGCCTGTCTTCATGAATTGGGATTTTATTCCTCCAGGGAAGCATGAGGGAGGCAAAAAATGTTATCCACTTAAAATTAAAGCACCCACATTTGCTGATTTTAACTCTATCTTAGGGGGAAATTCATATTAAAATTCCAAAGTGTAAAAAAGCACTCACATCTCAATACGTGTATTGAGTAAAGAGAAAAGAACCTTAGGGAGTTGGTTGAGATAAGTGGACTCCGTTTTCTTTTATTCTTAAAACAAAGAAGTGAATTATGTCAAGCTCAAATTTAGATATCCTTTGTATTTGCATTTTTTCTTTTCTCAATTTTCCATACTACTGCCACTGTTCAAATCTTACTTACCTCCTGCTCTTTGATCCACCCAAGAGACACTGTGCTCTCTTCCCACCAAGGTTCTTCTACAGTACTCTCAGAGGTACTTCCCTACAACCCATCTTTAATGATGCTATCCCCCTGTGCGTCCATGCATGTATTAGTCAGCTGTTTTTTAAAAGAATTTCAATGTGTGCCTTTTCTCTAGTAAACAAATATCTAGCTGAGTGAGTTTTCTTTTTTCTTTTTGTAAATTTTATTTTATTTTTTAACTTTACAATATTGTATTGGTTTTGCCATATATCAAAATGAATCCCCCACAGGTATATATGTGTTCCCCATCCTGAACCCTCCTCCCTCCTCCCTCCCTGTACCATCCCTCTGGGTCGTCCCAGTGCAACAGCCCCAAGCATCCAGTATCGTGCATCGAACCTGGACTGGTGACTCATTTCATATATGATATTATACATGTTTCAATGACATTCTCCCAAATCATCCCACACTCTCCCTCTCCCACAGAGTCCATAAGACTGTTCTGCATGAGTGTCTCTTTTGCTGTCTCGTATACAGGGTTATTGTTAGCATCTTTCTAAATTCCATATATATGCGTTAGTATACTGTATTGGTGTTTTTCTTTCTGGCTTACTTCACTCTGTATAATAGGCTCCAGTTTCATCCACCTCATTAGAACTGATTCACATGTATTCTTTTTATGGCTGAGTAATACTCCATTGTGTATATGTACCACTGCTTTCTTATCCATTCATCTGCTGATGGACATCTAGGTTGCTTCCATGTCCTGGCTATTATAAACAGTGCTGTGATGAACATTGGGGTACACGTGTCTCTTTCGATTCTGGTTTCCTCGGTGTGTATGCCCAGCAGTGGGATTGCTGGGTCACATGGCAGTTCTACTTCCAGTTTTTTAAGGAATCTCCACACTGTTCTCCATAGTGGCTCTACTAGTTTGCATTCCTACCAACAGTGTAAGAGGGTTCCCTTTTCTCCACACCCTCTCCAGCATTTATTGCTTGTAGACTTTTGGATTGCAGCCATTCTGGCTGGCGTGAAATGGTACCTCATAGTGGTCTTGATTTGCATTTCTCTGATAATGAGTGATGTTGAGCATCTTTTCATGTGTTTGTTAGCCATCTGTATGTCTTCTTTGGAGAAATGTCTATTTAGTTCTTTGGCCCATTTTTTGATTGGGTCATTTATTTTTCTGGAATTGAGCTGTAGAAGTTGCTTGTATATTTCTGAGATTAGTTGTTTGTCAGTTACTTCATTCACTATTATTTTCTCCCATTCTGAAGGCTGTCGTTTCACTTTGCTTATAGTTTCCTTTGTTGTGCAGAAGCTTTTAAGTTTAATTAGGTCCCATTTGTTTATTTTTGCTTTTATTTCCAATATTCTGGGAGGTGGGTCATAGAGGATCCTGCTGTGATGTATGTCGGAGAGTGTTTTGCCTATGTTCTCCTCTAGGAGTTTTATAGTTTCTGGTCTTACGTTGAGATCTTTAATCCATTTTGAGTTTATTTTTGTGTATTATGTTAGGAAGTGTTCTAGTTTCATTCTTTTACAAGTGGTTGACCAGTTTTCCCAGCACCACTTGTTAAAGAAATTGTCTTTAATCCATTGTATATTCTTGCCTCCTTTGTCAAAGATAAGGTGTCCATATGTGCATGGATTTATCTCTGAGCTTTGTATTTTGTTCCATTGATCTATATTTCTGTCTTTGTGCCAGTACCATACTGTCTTGATGACTGTGGCTTTGCAGTAGAGCCTGAAGTCAGGCAGGTTGATTCCTCCAGTTCCATTTTTCTTTCTCAAGATAGCTTTGGCTATTCGAGGTTTTTTGTATTTCCATACAAATTGTGAAATTATTTGTTCTAGCTCTGTGAAGAATACCATTGGTAGCTTGATAGGGATTACATTGAATATATAGATTGCTTTGGGTAGTATACTCATTTTCACTATGTTGATCCTTCCAATCCATGAACATGGTATATTTCTCCATCTATTAGTGTCCTCTTTGATTTCTTTCACCAGTGTTTTATAGTTTTCTATATATAGGTCTTTAGTTTCTTTAGGTAGATATATTCCTAAGTATTTTATTCTTTTTGTTGCAATGGTGAATGGAATTGTTTCCTTAATTTCTCTTTCTCATTATTAGTGTATAGAAATGCAAGGGATTTCTGTGTGTTGATTTTATATCCTGCAACTTTATTATAGTCATTGATTAGTTCTAGTAATTTTCTCGAGGAGTCTTTAGGGTTTTCTATGTAAAGGATCATGTCATCTGCAAACAGTGAGAGTTTTACTTCTTCTTTTCCAATTTGGATTCCTTTTATTTCTTTTTCTGCTCTGATTACTGTGGCCAAAACTTCCAAAACTATGTTGAATAGTAATGGTGAAAGTGAACACCCTTGTCTTGTTCCTGACTTTAGAGGAAATGCTTTCATTTTTTCACCATTGAAGATAATGTTTGCTGTGGGTTTGTCATATATAGTGTTTATTACCTTGAGGTATGTTCCTTCTATTCCTGCTTTCTGGGGGGTTTTTATCATAAATGGATGAATTTTGTCAAAGACTTTCTCTGCATCTATTGAGATATGGTTTTTATTTTTCAATTTGTTAATGTGTTGTATTATATTCATTGATTTGCGGATATCGAAGAATCCTTGTGTCCCTGGGATAAAGCCCACTTGGTCATGGTGTATGATCTTTTTAATACGTTGTTAGATTCTGATTGCTTGAGTGAGTTTTCTAAGCCTAAATTTTCTCTGTTATGTCGTAATAATAATGAAAGTGCATTTATTAATACTGCTTAGAGTTCCTGAGCTATATAGTAAGTACTCAATAAGTATAAAGTATGGTTATTATGTACATTTAAAATAGGAACTTATCTTATGTTAGAGTTTAAATTTGGACAAGCAATAGTAATGAACTTTGTCTTAAATTACATTTTTATTGAGCTCCTCTATATTTTCCTGCCCAGGTATTTGTGGTTTGCTCTGTTTCTCTCTAGGCATCCCTGGTGGTTCACTGGTAAAGAATCTGCCTGTCAATGCAGGAAACGCAGGGTCAATCCCTGGGTCTGGAAGATCCCCTGAAAAATGAGACAGCAACCCACTCCAGTAATCTCGCCTGGGAAATCCCATAGAAGGAGGAGACTGGTGGGCTTTGCAAAAGAGTCGGATGTGACTTAGCAACTAAAACAACACGTTCTCTTTAAACTACTGGAATTGGAATTCCCTATAACATTGGAAAACATCCACACAGATTTTCAGGGGTCTCCTTGGGCACTTCAGAGAAGAGGGATTACTCAGAGGGGATCAAACCAGTCAACCCTAAAGGGAATCAACTCTGAATATTTCGTGGAAGGACTGATGCTGAAGCTAAAGCTCCAAAATTTGACCACCTGCTACAAAGGGCCAACTCACTGGAAGAGACTCCGATCTGGAAAAGATTGCAGGCCAAAAGAGAAGGGGGCAGCAGAGGATGTGATGATTAGATAGGATCACTCACTCAATGGACATGAATTTGAGCAAATTCAGGGAGATAGCAAAGGGCAGAGAATTTTGGTGTGCCATAGTTGATGGGGTCACAAAGAATCGGACATGACTTAGTGACTGAACAACAACAACAAAAGACTTGATCCAAACAGGATGTTACTTTCCCTCAAACACCCTGTAGCTTTCACAGATGGATGCCTTGTTTGCAGGTGATAGAAAATCCCCACTCCTAACAACGTTTGTAGGAAAAGCAGTTGAGGCTTTATAACCTGCTACATCTGCATAAGGAAATATGTTCATTGCATTTAGGGTCCTAAATGAAGCATACACATGTTAAAAGTTAAACATGCTTTAAAAATTCCAATGAAATGCAATTGTTTGATAGCCTTAATTAATTGCCTATTAATTGCCTTAATTAAGATATGCCCCTTTCCTTACATAAAACAGTAAGTTTTCAGAACGAAAATAAATAGAGCCTTTATTCATTACATGGTTCACCATTTTTCTTACTTCAGACATGATCCATCATTCAATCATTAGCTCTGAAATAACTATGACAAAATTCAACTGCTCAATAGTACAAGAGGTTTTTGCTTTAAAAGTAAGTCCTACAGGATCCTAAGTCTAAAAGAATCTTTAAAATAGATTTTCTTAAAAAATAAATAAAATAAAATAAATTTTCTTTTAGACATGCAAGTAAATAATTTGACATCACAAAATACGTATACCTTCTAAACAGCTCAAAGTAACTTCTCACACTCTATGTTCACTCCACAGCTCCCAAAAATAGAGATAATTTCAAGCATCTTCAAAGCTTAAATGATACTGTATGCATCAAAATAGTTAAAATGTGAATTTCAGAAATATTTGTTTTTCATGTACAAAGGTGAGATAGATAATTTGAATTGGGTCTACTTAAGTAAGTCAGCAAGCAACATACCAATTAAGTCTGACTTTTAAAAGCATTTTTCTCGTTTTAAAAATATTTTTTCACACACACTTCTGCCAGTGGCCTCTACTAAAACTCCTCTCTTTTGCAAGACAGATTTTTAAATTAAATGTTTTTTTATATATATAATTATGTTTAACTTGCCAAATAAAGCTTTATAAAAAAATACAAATGGCTTAAAACAGGAAATGAGAAAAGAATGAAATAATAGTGGGACAAATATAGAAAGAGTTAGAATAAGAAAATAAAGAAATGATAAAGGAAAGCAGGAAGAAAGGAGGAAAGGATACAAAGGAATAAAGGAAGGGAGGGAGGACAAAGGGAAGAAACTTGGAACTTCCAACTTTCACACTTGAAAGAAACAAATTTGGATCAGAATAATGAGGAAAATGCATCTGTTGAGATGATCATATGGTTTATATTCTTTAATTTGTTAATATGATGTACCATAATGATTGATTTTGCATTTATTGGAGAATTCTTGCATTCCTAGGGTAAATCCCAGTTGATCCTTTTAATGGGTTGTGGGATTCTGCTTCTTAGTATTTTGTTGAGGATTTTTGCATCAATGTTCATCACTGATATTGGTTTGTAATTTTCTTTTTTTGAGTGTTATATCTTTTTCTGGTTTTGATACCATCACTAGGGTGATGGCAGCCTTGTAGAAAGAATTTTGGAGTGTTCCTTTCTTTGAAAATTTTTGGAAGACTGAGAAAGATGGGTGTTAGCTCTTCTCTAAATATTCATTAGAATTCGCCTGTGAGGCCATCTTTTCATAGACTTTTGTTTGTTGGAAGATTTTTAATCACAGTTTCAAATCCTTTACCTGTGATTGGTTTGGTCATTCTTTCTGTTTCTTCCTGATTCAGTCTTGGAAGGTTGTACCTTTCTAAGAATTTGTCCATTTCTCCCAGGTTATCCATTTTATTGGCATATAGTTGTTTGTAGTAGGTGCTTATGATCCTTTGTATTTCTGTGGTGTCATCTGTAATTTCTCCTTTTTCATCACTACTTTTATGAATTTAAGCACTCTCCCTTCTTTTCTTGATGAGTCTGGCGAAAAGTTTTGTCAACTTGGTTGATCTTCTCAAAGAACTAGCTTTTAGTTTTATTTATCTTTGCTACTGTTTTCTTCATTATTATTTCATTTATATATACTCTGATTTTTATGACTTCTTTCCTTCTTCTAACTATTGGTTTTGTTTGTTCTTTGTCTAGTTGCTTTAGGTGTAAAGTTAGGTTGCTGACTTGAGATTTATATTGTTTCTTGAGGTAGGTATACTACCCAAAGAAATCTATGGATTTGATAAATCCCTATCAAGTTACCAGTGGTATTTTCCCACAAAACTAGAAAAAAATACAATTTGTATGGAAACACAAAAGACTGTGAATAGCCAAATCCATCTGTAAAAATAAAAATGGATCTGAGGAATCAGGCTTCTTGACTTAAGACTATACTGCAAAGCTACAGTCATCAAGACAGTTTGTACTGGCACAAAAACAGAAATATAGACCAATGGAACAAAAGAGAAACCCAGACATAAACTCATGCAAATATAGGCACCTTTTCTTTGACAAAAGAGGCAAGAATATACAATGCATAAAACACAGCCTCTTCAATAAGTGATGCTGGGAAAATTGCAAAGCTACATGTACAAGAATAAAACTGGAACACTTCCTAACACTACACATGCAAAAAAACTCAAAGTGGATTAAAGATCTAAATGTAAGATTGGACACTATAAAACCCTTCAGTTCAGTTCAGTTCATTTCAGTTCAGTCACTCAGTCGTGTCCGATTCTTTGCAACCCCATAAATTGCAGCATGCCAGGCCTCCCTATCCATCACCAACTCCCAGAGTTTACTCAGACTCATGTCCATAGAGTCAGTGATGCTATCCAGCCATCTCATCTGCTGTTGCCCCTTCTCCTCCTGCCCTCAATCCCTCCCAGCATCAGGGTCTTTTCCAATGAGTCAACTCTTCACATGAGGTGGCCAAAGTACTGGAGTTTCAGCTTCAGCATCAGACTTTCCAAAGAACACCCAGGACTGATCTCCTTTAGAATGGACAGGCTGGATCTCCTTACAGTCCAAGGGACACTCAAGAGTCTTCTCTAACACCACAGTTCAAAAGCATCAATTCTTCAGCACTTAGCTTTCTTCACAGTCCAACTCTCACATCCATACATGACCACTGGAAAAACCATAGCCTTGACTAGCCAGACCGTTGTTGGCAAAGTAATATCTCTGCTTTTAAATATGCTTTCTACGTTGGTCATAACTTTCCTTCCAAGGAGTAAACGTCTTTGAATTTCATGGTTGCAGTCACCATCTGCAGTGATTTTGGAGCCCAGAAAAATAAAGTCTGACACTGTTTCTACTGTTTCCCCATCTATTTCCCATGAAGTTACAGGACCAGATGCCATGATCTTTGTTTTCTGAATGTTGAGCTTTAAGACAACTTTTTCACTCTCCTCTTTCACTTTCATCAAGAGGTTTTTTTAGCTCCTCTTCACTTTCTGCTATAAGGGTGGTATCATCTGCATATCTGAGGTTATTGATATTTCTCCCAGCAATCTTGATTCCAGCTTGTGCTTCTTCCAGCCCAGCGTTTCTCATGATGTACTCTGCATATAAATTAAATAAGCAGTGTGATAATATACAGCCTTGATGTACTCCTTCTCCTATTTGGAAACAGTCTGTTGTTCCATGTCCAGTTCTAACTGTTGCTTCCTGACCTGCATATAGATTTCTCAAGAGGCAGGTCAGGTGGCATGGTATTCCCATCTTTTTCAGAATTTTCCACATTTTATTGTGATCCATACAGTCAAAGGCTTTGGCATAGTCAATAAAGCAGAAATAGATGTTTCTGAAACTCTCTTGCTTTTTCAATAAAATTCCTAGAGGAATACAAAGGCAGAACACTTTTTGACATAAATTGCACTGAGATCTTTTATGACCCACCTCCTAGAATAATGAAATAAAACCAAAAATAAACAGATGAATCTTAATTAAACTTAAAAGATTTTGCACATAAAAGGAAACCATAAACAAGATAAAAAAACCAGCCCTTAGAATGGGAGAAAATATTTGTAAATGAAGCAACTGACAGGGGATTAATCTCCAAAATAAACAGCACTTGTAGCTCAATATCAAAAAAGTAAATCACCCAATCAAAAAATGAGTGGAAGATCTAAATAGCCTTCTCCAACAGGCCATACAGATGGCTGATAAGCACATGAAAAGATGCTCAGTATCACTAATTATTAGAGAAATGCAAATCAAAATTATGATGAGTTACCACCTCACACCAATCACAATGGTCATATCAAAAAAATATATATATATATATATATATAAACAATAAATGCTGGGGAGGGTGTGGAGAAAATTGAACTGTCTTACATTATTAGGGGGATGTAAATTGATACAGCCACTATAAAGAACAGTATGGAGATTCCTTAAAAAACTAAAATTACAGTTACCATATGACCTATCAAACCAACTCCTGGAGATATACCCTCAGAAAACCGTAATTCCAAAAGATGCATGCACCATAATGTTCATTGCAGCACTATTTAGAACAACCAGGATATAGAAACAACCTAAATGTCCATTAACAGAGGAATGGATAAAGAAATAAGGTACATATATAAATGAAATATTAGCCATAAAAAGGAATGAAATTCTGCACTTTGCAGGGATGTGGATGGACGCAAAGATTATCATACAGAGTGAAGTAAGTCACAAAGAGAAATACAAATAATGTATAATATTGCTTGTATGTATAATCTACAAAAAATGGTACAGATGAACCAATTTGCAAAGTAGAATTAGAGACACAGACATAGGGAACCAACATATGGACAGGTGGGAAGGGTGGTGGGATGGGTTGGGAGGTTGCAACTGACATATGTAAACTACATTGTGTGAAATAGATGGCTGGTTAGGGCCTACTGCATAGCACAGAGGGTGGGGGATAAGGTACAATCTGTTTGTAAGAAATGTAAGTTAACCTTAAAAATACATTCCAGTAGATGTTTGCTATTTAGATGCTAAGTTTTGTCCCACTCTTTTGCAACCCCATGGACTGTAATCTGCCAGGTTCCTCTGTCCAGGCAATAATACTGGGAATGGGTTGTCACTTCCTTCTCCAGGAGATCTTCCTGATCCAGGGATCGAACTAACATCTTCTGCCTTGAGGGAAGATTCTTTATCTCTGAGTCACCGAAGAAGCCCCCCAACATACATTAGGTGTAGATAAATACTGTTTGAATCCTCTTTTACAAGGTGCCTAGAACAGTCAAATTCATAGTCAGAAAGTACTTTGGTAGATGTTAGGCAACAGCGGATTGGGAATTAGTGTTTAATGAGGACAGAGTTCCAGTTTAGGAATGTAAAAAATTTGGGACATGGATGATGGTGAGAGTTGCACCATAATGTGCATGTACTTAGTGCCACTGAAACATACAGTTAAATATGGTTAAAGCATAATGTTTTAATTATGTTACTTTAGCCACAATTAAAATAAAAGAATCATGAGGAAAGTGTTTTCCAGATTCACTGCTTCTAATCTTTCCAAAAATACTAACACATTTCTCAATACAACTCTACAGTATTCAAATTCTGAATATAAGAACCCTATATTTCAAAGCCAAAACTTCAAATTTGACAAATAGGAAGTTGCACTCAGCAACTCATTAACAGTGCCATCTGCTGACCAAAAAAAATTGATATGAGTTTTGCTATTATTTCTTTAAATATGTAACCAATAGCACTGGAAACTTTGTAATGTGTATCATAAAATTTGTGTTTAGTAACAAGTAACTGATATAAAATATTAATTTATAAATATAACTAAATCTGAGGATTAAGAAGTATGAAAAAGTTCAAAAGGAGATATTTTGGTTTATAGCAAAAGTGAAATTATGGTTTTATTAGTAAACCAAAACAGGAAAATTTTTTCAATTTGTTAATGTGGTGTATTACATTGATTGATTTGCGGATATTGAAGAATCCTTGCATCCCTGGGATAAAGCCCACTTGGTCATGGTGTGTGATCTTTTTAATGTGTTGTTGAATTCTGATTGCTAGAATTTTGTTAAGGATTTTTGCATCTATGTTCATCAGTGATATTGGCCTGTAGTTTTCTTTTTTTGTGGCATCTTTGTCAGGTTTTGGTATTAGGGTGATGGTGGCCTCATAGAATGAGTTTGGAAGTTTACCTTCCTCTGCAATTTTCTGGAAGAGTTTGAGCAGGATAGGTGTTAGCTC
>NW_011495020.1:2011562-2016621 GCF_000754665.1 Bison bison bison
AAGATTTTTGATTACAGTTTCAATTTCCGTGCTTGTGATGGGTCTGTTAAGATTTTCTATTTCTTCCTGGTCGAGTTTTGGAAAGTTGTACTTTTCTAAGAATTTGTCCATTTCTTCCACGTTGTCCATTTTATTGGCATATAATTGTTGATAGCAGTCTCTTATGATCCTTTGTATTTCTGTGTTGTCTGTTGTGATCTCTCCATTTTCGTTTCTAATTTTGTTGATTTGATTTTTCTCCCTTTGTTTCTTGATGAGTCTGGCTAATGGTTTGTCAATTTTATTTATCCTTTCAAAGAACCAGCTTTTGGTTTTGTTGATTTTTGCTATGGTCTCTTTTGTTTCTTTTGCATTTATTTCTGCTCTAATTTTTCTAATTTTATTTTATTTTTAAACTTTACATAATTGTATTAGTTTTGCCAAATATCAAAATGAATCCGCCACAGGTATACATGTATTCCCCTTAAGATTTCTTTCCTTCTACTAACCCTGGGGTTCTTCATTTCTTCCTTTTCTAGTTGCTTTAGGTGTAGAGTTAGGTTATTTATTTGACTTTTTTCTTGTTTCTTGAGGTGTGCCTGTATTGCTATGAACTTTCCCCTTAGGACTGCCTTATGATCCAGCAACCCCACTGCTGGGCATACACACTGAGGAAACCAGAAGGGAAAGAGACACGTGTACCCCAATGTTCATCACAGCACTGTTTATAATAGCCAAGACATGGAAGCAACCTAGATGTCCATCAGCAGATGAATGGATAAGAAAGCTGTGGTACATATACACAATGGAGTATTACTCAGCCATTAAAAAGAATACATTTGAATCAGTTCTAATGAGGTGGATGAAACTGGAGCCTATTATACAGAGTGAAGTAAGCCAGAAGGAAAAACACCAATACAGTATACTAACGCATATATATGGAATTTAGAAAGATGGTAACAATAACCCGGTGTACGAGACAGCAAAAGAGACACTGATGTATAGAACAGTCTTATGGACTCTGTGGGAGAGGGAGAGGGTGGGAAGATTTGGGAGAATGGCAATGAAACATGTAAAATATCATGTAGGAAACGAATTGCCAGTCCAGGTTCGATGCACGATGCTGGATGCTTGGGGCTAGTGCACTGGGACGACCCAGAGGGATGGTATGGGGAGGGAGGAGGGAGGAGGGTTCGGGATGGGGAACACATGTATACCTGTGGCGGATTCATTTTGATATTTGGCAAAACTAATACAATTATGTAAAGTTTAAAAATAAAATAAAATTAGAAAAAAAATAAAAAGAGTCTTCTCCAGCAAAACAGGAAAAATTAATTTTCTGATATTCTATCCACACTTATTTCAGTTCAGTTCAGTTCAATCGCTCAGTTATGTCTGACTCTTTGTGACCCCATTAACTACCCCACGCCAGGCCTCCCTATCCATCACCAACTCCCAGAGTCCACCCAAACCCATGTCCATTGAGTCAGTGATGCCATCCAACCATCTGATCCTCTGTCATCCCCTTCTCCTCCTGCCCTCAATCTTTCCCAGCATCAGGGTCTTTTCAAATGAGTCAGATCTTCACATCAGGTGGCCAAAGTATTGGAGTTTCAGCTTCAACATCAGTCCTTCCAATGAACACCCAGGACTGATTTAGCTATGAACAAATATTTAAGGGTTAATTGAAGCCATAGCATTCTCTCAGATTATACCTTTAAGGTAGAAGTTTTCTTCCAAAAATTCATTATTCACCAAAAAACAGTCTTAATACTCAAAGGAAGATCAGGTTGATGAAATCACAGGAAAATATCCAGATCTTAAGGGTGCTTCCCTTTCATCCTTCTGCTATCTTTTTTCCCATATTAAGCAGGGAATGTAGGTATGAAAGTGAAGATTTTAATGTACATAGGGGGAAAAGACACAGGGCTTCCTGATAAATCATATTGGGTAAATATATGAGTTATGTGTTTTAGTCACTCAGTCACATCTGACTCTTTGCAAACCCATGGACTGCAGCCCACCAGACTCCTCTGTCCATGGAATTCTCCAGTTGTGATTACTGCAGTGGGTAGCCATTTTTTTCTCCAGGGAATTTCACAACCCAGGAATTGAACCTAGGTCTCTTTTACTGCAGGTGGATTTTTTTTTCTTTTCTTTACCATAAGTTATATCCATAGGATATAAGAGAGATCCCAAAATTACAATGATATTTGTTTCTGTGAGTGTCAGTGATTTAGGGAGTATCCTAATTGACCTGCCCTTATGTGCCAAGTCTGACTTGACAGAATGCAGGAATAACATATATATTCTGTGCAGAAATTTCTCCCATTATACATTCCCACTTAATGTCTTTTCATGAAAGTGTTGCCCTTCATACTCCAGTTATAGGAATTTGTTCACAGCTCAAAGGAAACTTCATGATATTTCACCTCTGTGCCTTTGCTCAAGCTGCTGTCCCTGTCTGCGATGCAATTATCTTTGTGAGGATGTTCTTTTGGACCTACTAACTTCAGGAAGGCCAAATTTCCTTCCTCTCTGTTCCCAGAATGCTGGATATTTGCTTACTATGGCACTTACCATGAGAAAGTGCTTCCTGTTTCATCAGTCTGTCATCCTTGCTTCATGGTGAACTTCAAAAACTGGAGATCTTGACTTCTCTCCAGATAATCCATGCCTTGCTTGGCCCCTTTTGAAGTTAATTTTTAAAAATCTCCCAATATTTTAGAAATTCATACATTTTCCTGGTCTTCAACATTTCTGAAATGACAGAGAAATTTCCATAGAAATTAATAACAGCATGTTGGGTTTGGTGGCTTCTACTAGTTGGTTACACACAGTTTAGTATATGATAATCCCTTGCCCCACCTTTGGGACGTGAGCTATTTCAGACTGCATATTGTCCATCTAACTGAGTATTGTTCATGAGCCATTTGTTCTTACTAAATATGGTATTGCCATATAAGGGCTTCTCTGGTGGCCCAGACAGTAAAGAATCTACCTACAAAGCAGGAGACGTGAGTTCAATCACTGAGTCAGTAAAATCCCCTGGAAAAGGACATGGTAATCACTCCAGGGTTCTTGCCTGGAGATTTCCATGGATAGATGAGCCTGGCAGGCTACAGTCAATGGGTTCTCAGAGTTGGACACAACTGAGTGACTAACACATATAGATCTTTGTCATATAATCTCAACTAGATTAACAAAATATAAAGTCTCAATATGATATAAACATACCATGTAATTCAGGGATTTAAAATGGAAAAAGTGGAACAAAGATGGGGATGAATTAAATCTATTTAGGGGATGTCTTGGTTGAAAGTGAATCTCAGTGTATAGCCAGGGCTATACTGGATTAACACAGTGATTCTCTATAGATCAGAAAGAAGCAACAAAATGTGCAATTTGTCTGGTAACTAGCAAGTAGATCTAGAATATTCTGTTTGTTTGTTTGTTTTCTTTTCTTTTTAAAGCTCTACGTGGGACATGCATGGAAAACAATAAAGAGAAATGACAAACATATTGATGATCCTATATTATAAAACTTAAAAATAATATGAAAGTGGCCCTTTATCAGGAGAATTGAAGACAGCAGTTATTTCCTAAATGTCTGATCATTAGATTTAAAAATGGACCAAAATCTCTAAAAATTCTTTGAGAAAGAAACAAAACAGCTTGACCAATTTATTTCTTTAATACTCATTTCAAAGCATTGTTGAAGGTCAGTACTGGGCACTTTATATAGGTAAGGAAAGAGGCATTTAAAACACTGTGTGCTGACAAATGTAGTAAGATTTTTCTGGTCCAATGCGTTGTTCTTACACATTGGACCAGTATCAAAGTTTTTAATACTTCTATATTATAGAACCAAATATCAGTGACATTGTTATTAAATGCTATTAAAATTCATAATTATCTATGAAGTCCTGCAGTCTTTACATTCCTCACTTTCAGGAAATCTTTAATGCTAAGATTAACTTGGATATGAAGAAAAGCAAGTTGATCCTTAAGGGACTAGATATATAGTAAAAAGTTTCTTTATTTTATTGTCCTTTTTTATTATGGTGAAAAAATCTTACATGAGATTTATCCTCAATAAAATTTCAAGTACACAATAGAGTATTGCCAACTACAAGCACACTGTTGTACAGCAGATCTTTAGAACTTATTCTTGCATAACTGAAAATATGTACCCATTGAACAGCAATTCTCCATTGTCACCTTCCTCCAGGCCCTAGTAACCATTATTCTATTCTCTATATCTATAAATTGACTACTTTAGATACCTCGTATAATTTGATCATGTGGCATTTATCCTTTTGTGACTGGTTTATTTCACTTAGCATAATGTCCTGCAGGTTGATACATGCTGTCTTATATGGCAAGATTTTCTTCCTTTTTAAGACTAAATAATAATAATCCCATTGTATGTATATATCACTTTTTCTTTTTTTTTTTTTTTTTAAGGTTGGATCCTGCAACCCAGGTCAGGGCCGATGTACCCACCAGGCACTGTCCCTAGGGCCCAAAGAAATGTTTTAATTTTCATTTCTTCCAGAATTAGAAGCAGAAAATTTAATAGCTCAATAAAGTCTTTCTAATCATGAATCTAGTCCAACTTTTACTTGTCTTCATACCAATGCAGTCATAAAATGCAATTTAAAATACACAAGTCCATTATATATTTATATACATATTTATATAGTTTACAAGTATTTTATTTTTTTTTTTTTTGCACTTGAAAAGTTTTTTTTTTTTTTTTAAGTCTCTCACTGTTTCCATTGTTTCCCCATCTATTTGCCACAAAGTGATGGGACTGCATGCCATGATCTTAGTTTTCTGAATGTTGTTTTTTTTTTTTAATTATTTAATTAGTATACATGTGTTCCCCATCCTGAACCCTCCTCCAGAAAAATAAAAACCCTCCAACTCCAGAAAAATAAATGACCCAATCAAAAAATGGGCCAAAGATCTAAATAGACATTTCTCCAAAGAAGACATATAGATGGCTAACAAACACATGAAAAGATGCTCAACATCACTCATTATCAGAGAAATGCAAATCAAAACCACTATGAGG
>NW_011495020.1:2016721-2045377 GCF_000754665.1 Bison bison bison
CTGAAAATAGAACTGCCTTATGATCCAGCAATCCCACTGCTGGGCATACACACTGAGGAAACCAGAAGGGAAAGAGACACGTGTACCCCAATGTTCATCGCAGCACTGTTTATAATAGCCAGGACATGGAAGCAACCTAGATGTCCATCAGCAGATGAATGGATAAGAAAGCAGTGGTACATATACACAATGGAGTATTACTCAGCCATTAAAAAGAATACATTTGAATCAGTTCTAATGAGGTGGATGAAACTGGAGCCTATTATACAGAGTGAAGTAAGCCAGAAGGAAAAACACCAATACAGTATACTAACGCATATATATGGAATTTAGAAAGATGGTAACGATAACCCTGTATATGAGACAGCAAAAGAGACACTGATGTATAGAACAATCTCATGGACTCTGTGGGAGAGGGAGAGGGTGGGAAGATTTGGGAGAATGGCATTGAAACATGTGAAACGTCATGTATGAAACGAGATGCCAGTCCAGGTTCAATGCACGCTGCTGGATGCTTGGGGCTGGTATCACTTTTTCTTTATTCATCATTCAGTGATGGACAATTTTGTTGTTTCTACATATTGGCTTAACAAATATTGTTTCAGTGCACATAGAAATACAGATATCAGAGATCTTGACTTCAAATCTTTTGCAGGAGACATAAGAGATGTGAGTTTGGTACCTGGGCCGGTAAGATCCACTTGAGGAGAGTATGGCAACCCACTCCAGTATTCTTGCCTGGAGAATTCCATGGATAGAAGAGCCTGATGGGCCTACAGTCCATAGGGTCATAAACAGTCAGACATAACTGAAATGACTTAACATGCATGCATGCAAGCACAAATCAGCATTCAATTCAGCTGAGTTTTCATATAATAATGAACTATCTGAAAAGGAAATCATCAATAAAAATTACACTTATAATAGCACCAAAAATAATAATATACTCAAAAAACTTTAACCAAGGAGATAAACTTTTAAACTGAAATCTGCAAAGCATCAATGAAATAAAGACATGCAAAGAAGACTAGATTGGAAATTTGATGCTGTTGAAATATCTATACTATCTAAAGCAATTATAAATGTAATGAAACTCCTACCAAAATCCCAATAAAATTTTTACTAAAAAAAAATGTAAAATTCATAAAGTGCTATAATAGACCTTCCATAGCCACAGCAATCTTGAGAAAGAAGAACAAAGCAGGAGACATCACACTTCCTGATTTCAAAATATATTGCAAAACTATAATAATGAAAATGATATGGTATTGGCATAGAAACAGACATATAAATTAATGAACAGACTAGAGAGCCTAGAAACTAATCTATCCATGCATATATGACCAACTGATTTTTTACAAAATTGCCAAGAATACACAATGGGGGAAGGGTAGTTCTATTCAGTAAATGACGTTGGGAAAACTGGATATACACATGCAACAGAATGAAATTGGACTCTTGTACCCCCCAAAAAAAAACAAACAGCAAAAACAAATGCAAAATGGACTAAAACTTAAATATAAGATCAGAAACTATAAAACTCAGAAGAAAACATAGAGGAAAAACTGCCTGACACTGGTCTTAGCAATACTTTCTTGGATAGAAACACCAAAGTCACAAGCAACAAATGCAAAAATAGACAAGTGGGACTACATCAAACTAAAAAGCTTCTGCACAGCAAAGAAAATCAACAGTGAAAAATGCAATATATGGAGTGGGAGGAAATACTTGCAAATCATATATCTAATATGGTATTATTTAATATATGAGGGACTCCCACAACTCAATGGCAAAAAAACAACAAGTAAATAACTTGATTAAAACTCATTGGCAAAAAACAACAACTTGACTTTAAAATGGACGAAAGACTTGATAGAGATATTTCCAAGAAGATATGTAAATGGTCAACAGGTGCAGGAAACTATGCTCAATATCACTAATTGGGAAATACAATTCAAAACCACAATGAGATATCACTTCACACCTATTCAGTCAGTTCAGTCACTCAGTCGTGTCCGACTCTTTGCAACCCCATGAACCACAAGCACTCCAGGCCTCCCTGTCCATCACCAACTCCTGGAGTTAACCCAAACTCATGTCCATTGAGTTGGTGAGGCCACCAACCATCTTGTCCTCTGTCTTCCCCTTCTCTTCCTGCCCACAATCCTTCACAGCATGAGGGTCTTTTCAAATGAGTAAGCTCTTTGCATCAGGTAGCCAAAGTATTAGAGTTTCAGCTTCAACATCAGTCCTTCCAATGAACATCCAGGACTGACCTCCTTTAGGATGGACTGGTTGGATCTCCTTGCAGTCCAAGGGACTCTCAAGAATCTTCTCCAACACCATGGTTCAAAAGCATCAATTCTTCTGCACTCAGCTTTCTTTATAGTCCAACTCTCACATCCATACATGACTATTCACAGGATGGCTATTACAAAAAAAAAAAAAAAAGAGAGACCGTGAGATCATGGGTTGTCAAGGATACAGAGAAATACTTGTATATTGTTTGAACCCTTATAAATTGTTGATAGGCATATAAAATGATGCAGTCACAATGAAATACAGTAGCATGTTTCAATACTGATGGGAATGACAGAATCACTGGATCTCAAATCAATGGATCCCAAGAGTAGAGCAGATTCTAGGTAGAGGGACAAAAATGGAGATACCTGGAGAGAATAATCTTATTGACCAAGGGCATGGAAGGTAAGATCATAGGAAAAATACCATTCATGTTTTATATCCAGGCATGCCATTTTATTTCTATGTGTACTGTTTCACATAGAAACAGTTAGAAAACTGTGGATGGCATCTATATATTTTTATATTTAATTATCATAAAATCACACTTAGAACAGGGTTAGTAGTTTCATTTTACCAATAATGTGGCTGAGACTCAGTAAAGGAATTATTATGTTCATCATCATAACTTCTATTAAGTAGGAGAACTGTGCTTCCAACCAGTCTTAGGTGACCATAATTGATGCTCTTATTTCTATTACCAGATTCTATATAAGTAAGTTTCACTATATATGGTGTGGTGCCTGGAAAGGTCATCTCTAGAGCTAGAGTCTCCTCATGCACAACCCCAGGTCTGCCTCTTGTTAGCTGTGTAGTCTTGCACAACTTATTTGATCTCTCTGTGCAAATTGTTGAACTACTTTGAAGCAGATGATCTGATTATTCTCTTCTGTAGACAGACTAAAAATAATACTATCAATATAAAAGCAATGGCTGGCATGTAAGAAGCACTAATATAACAGTTTTAACTACTACTCTAGTGTTGGGCTTCCCTAGTGGCTCAGAGGTTAAAGTGTCTGCCTGCAATATAGGAGACCTAGGTTCGATCCCTGGGTCAGGAAGATCCCCTGGAGAAGGAAATGGCAACCCACTCCAGTATTCTTGTCTGTAGAATCCGATGGATGGAGGAGCCTGGTGGGCTACAGTCCACAGGGTCGCAAAGAGTCAGACATGACTGAGCGACTTCACTTTCTTTCTTTCTTTCTTACTCTAGTGTTACTACAATGCTTTTAAGAAGCAAAAGTACTGAAAAGATAACAGCTACCAAAAGAGAAGTGTACAAACTCATGGCTGATCTTTTTGTCAATGCGATGACTATTAGAAGTAAATTTTTTTCTCTTCTTTTGTGATTTGATTTCCCGTCAGGATTCCTTAGTTTTATTACCTAAAGTCTTGCAGATCTTCAGCATGTAAGAGTAGGGGAAGAAAGCCAAAGAATGAGCAAAAACAAGATATAATCATCAAATCCTATTGCAAAGGACTATTTAGCGGTACAGAAAACAAATGGATCTGGTAACCTTCGCTGGTCACTGGCAAAAAAAAAAAGATGTGTGTGCTTATGTGGTTTTCTTAGTCTGTTGTAAGACTCAGGATCCTCAAAATAGCTCCTGAGACAGAATGCAGAGAGTAAGCAGCAGACGGCAAGCTACCCTCTGAGATATGGAGGGTAGGGAGATAGAGAGAGAAAAGAGAAGGGAAGGGTACATGTGGATGACACAGAGGCAGAATTAAAGCAGGGCTGTGACATTTTAAAAATTCTCTTTATTTCCTTCACAAAATGCTTCTTTGTGTCTTAAAAAAAAAAAAAAAAAAAAAAAAAAAGTCTGTGAAAACAAAAGTGTCACCCCTGATTAGCAATGGCATAAGAGGCAGCAGAAAAGCTTTATGCTCAGCTTGAAGTCTTGGGGAAATAAGAAAACCTTTCAGGAGCAAAAACAAAACCTAGCAGAGGAAAGGCAGATTAGTGTGACTCCAGAAATGAGTTCCAAGACTACTGAAGCACAGTGGATTAGCTTTATGAAGAGAGCCATTAGCTCTCCACAGACAGGCAATATTTCTAAAGAGCTGCACTGCACAGAGAAGAAAATGCGAAGGATCTAGGAAAAAAAATTCTGCTTTCTCACAAGTTATTAACCTCATTTATACCATGGAGTCACTATCATTATGCTCATTGCCCTGACACGGTTCAGCGCATTGATATTTCATTCAGCAGGGTGCCAATTCTGACGACAGAGAAAGGGAACCCCAGGGGCTTGGCTGCTATTGCCTTTGTAATGACCAGCTGCACCTCAGATGAAAGTAAAAGTCTAACTGTTCTGGGAAAGAATTCCCTAAATACATTTTCAGAGTCTTTTATCTTGAGGTCAACTCATCAACTATCTGTTTATAAAGATTCTGCAGTTTTTCAGTTCCTATTTTAAAAACATTTGTACACTTTCTATCTAGAGCACTGGCCAAAAGAAGTTGTACGTTTGTAAAGTAATTCTTGAAGATATTTTCATTAGTCTCTTTAAGGGAAATAGCTTTTTATGAATTTGAGGAAATTGTCCATCTCAGGTAGATGGATTGGAAAGGGTAGAGGAGGTAGCATCATAGCTTCTTGAAAATTAAAACAGAGAATAAACTATTCTTACTTGACAATTATAGAGTCAATACCATTTGAAGAGCAGTTAATGAATCCTAAGACCTCAAGTTTCTAACTTTTGGGGTCTAATTTGAAGGCAACACTACAAAAGAAATTAAGACATGTCTAATGAAGTAGAATTAATCAAAATTTATTGAGTATCAACAGTGATCTTTGATAAAATACTATCTCTTATTGAATAAAATGTAAGATCATCTTTAAGTAAAAACATAGCAGCAGCTATTTCCTACAAATTCTAACTTCATGAAAAAGGGGAATTTTTCATTCATTAAAATGCTTGATCAATCATATATAGTATGATTTGTAAGATGTCATTAGTACAGACAAGTAGCTTTGACATTTGGAAATAACCTTATTTAAAGTTCAAGCATTCATAAGAGAAGCAAATTTTGCACTTCAGTCTGAATTAATCTAAATATTTGTATTCATGAAACATGTCTGAAGTCAGACTATCAACTAGAAGGTAAATATTGCATCTATCTAAGATGTTACAATTTAAAAAATAAGAAAATTTATCCATATTGAATCAAAAAATTGTAAATTGTGATCAAACAATAATGTGAATGTTTTGGAATATATTATGTGTAATATTAAAATGCTAGCAAAGTAATGCTCAAAATTCTCCAAGCTAAGCTACAAAAGTACATAAACTGAGAATTCCTAGATGTTCAAGCTAGATTTAGAAAAGGCAGAGAAACCAGAGATCACATTGCTAATGTCTGTTCGATCACAGAAAAAGCAATAGAATTCCAGGAAAAAAATCTACTTCTGCTTCATTGACTTTGCTAAAGCTTTTCACTGTGTGAATCACAACAAACTGTGGAAAATTATTAAAGAGATGAGAATACCAGACCACCTTACCTTCCTCCTGAGAAATTGGTATGTAGGTCAAGAAGCAACAGTTAGAACCAGACATGGAACAATGGACTGGTCCCAAATTGGGAAAGGAATACATCGAGGCTATATATTGTCATCCTGCTTATTTAACTTCTATGCAGAGTACATCACACAAAATGCCAGGCTGGATAAAGCACAAGCTGGAATCAAGACTGCTGGGAGAAATATCAACAACCTCAGATACGCAGATGATACCACCCTAATGGCAGAAAATGAAGAGGAATTAAAGAGCCTCTTGATAAGCGTGAAAGAGGAGAGTGAAAAGGCAGTTTTCAAGTCAAAAAACAAAATCATGGTATATGGTCCCATCACTTCATGGCAAATAGATGGGGAAACAATGGAAATAATGAGAGACTTTGGCTTCTCTCATAGCTCTGTTGGTAAAGAATCCACCTGGTTAGATCCCCTGGAGAAGGGAAAGGCTATCCATTCCACTATTCTGGCCTGGATAATTCCGTTGGAGTCGCAAAGAGTCAGACACGACTGAGCGACTTTAACTTCACTTCACTTATTTTCTTGGGCTCCAAAATCACTGTAAATGGTGACTGCAATCATGAAATTGAAAGGCACTTGTTCCTTAGAATAAAACCTATGACAAACCTAGAGAGGATATTACAAATCAGAGACATTACTGACAAAGGTCCATCTAGTCAAAGCTATGGCTTTTCCTGTAGTGATGTATGGATGTGAGAGTTGGACTATAAAGAAAGCTGAACACTGAAGAATTGATGCTTTTGAACTGTGGTATTGAAAAAGACTCTTGAGAGTCCCTTGGACTGGAAGATTAAACCACTCAGTCCTAAAGGAAATCAGTCCTGAATATTCACTGGAAGGACTGACGCTGAAGCTGAGGCTCCAATATTTTGGTCACCTGATGCAAAGAACTGACTCATTGGAAAAGACCTTGTATGCTGGGAAAGATTGAAGGCAGGAGGAGAAGGGGACAACAGAGGACGAGATGGTTGGATGGCATCACTGACTTGATGGACATGAATTTGAGCAATCTCTGGGAGTTGGTGATGGACAGGGAAGCCTGGCATGCTGCAGTCCATGGGGTGGCAAAGAGTCAGACAAAGAGCAACTGAACTGAACTGAATATTAAAACAGCAATATAAATGTCATTATTGCATTTTAAAAGCATTCACAATTAATAGGAAAAATAATAGATTAAAATTTAATATATTTGAAACAAAAATATAACCTCACTACTTAGATTATAAAAAACTTGAAATTGATATCTGATATATATTTAATATATCATACAATTTTAAGATAAATTATTAACCACTAATGAGTCTGCTGTTTCTTTGTGTGTGTGTGTTTAATTAATTATTTTTAATTTCAATTTATTTATTTTAATTGGAGCCTAATTACTTTAAAATATTGTATTGGTTTGCTGTTTCTTCTGGCTTCACCCCACTTTGCCTTTTAGTTTTCTGAACAACCAGACCCATGTGGCTTAAGCATTTATTTTCCCGAATTTAGCTCTGTTGTGTGCAGATTTTAGGACAGTCTTTCCAAGGTTGTTTCTCTGCTCTAACCAGCAGAACTACTCAAATAACCAAAATATTCCTATTCAGTGAAGGAAGGAGGTTAAAATGGGGTAGAAAACTGACAAAGCTTGGTGGTAATGTGCCTGGAGAAGGGAATGGTTACCTACTCCAGTATTCTTGCCTAGAGAATTCCCTGTACAGAGAAGCCTAGAGGGCTCCAGTCCACTGGGTGACAAAGAGTTGGACACGACTGAGTGACTAACAGTATCTACTATTTATCTAGTGGTAATATAAAGTAGTAAAGTGATGCTCGAAATTCTCCAAACCAGGCTTCAGCAATACATAAACCATGAACTTCCAGATGTTCAAGCTGGTTTTAGAAAAGGCAGAGGAACCACAGATCAAATTGCCAACATCCACTGGATCATCGAAAAAGCAAGAAAATTCCAGAAAAACATCTACTTCTGTTTTATTGACTAGGCCAAAGCCTTTGACTGTGTGGATCACAATAAACTGTGGAGAATTCTGAAAGAGATGGGAATACCAGACCACCTGACCTGCCTCTTGAGAAACCTATATGCAGGTCAGGAAGTAACAGTTAGAACTGGACATGGAACAATAGGCTGGTTCCAAATAGGAAAAGGAGTATGTCAAGGCTGTATATTGTCACCCTGCTTATTTAAGTTATATACAGAGTACATCATGAGAAACGTTGGGCTGGAAGAAGCACACGCTGGAATCAAGATTGCCAGAAGAAATATCAATAACCTCAGATATGCAGATGACACCACCCTTATGGCAGAAAGTGAAGAGGAACTAAAAAGCCTCTTGATGGAAGTGAAAGAGGAGAGTGAAAAAGTTGGCTTAAAGCTCAACATTCAGAAAACGAAGATCATGGCATCTGGTCCCATCACTGCATGGGAAATAGATAGGGAAATAGTGGAAACAGTGGCTGACTTTACTTTTGGGAGCTCCAAAATCACTGCAGATGGTGATTGCAGCCATGAAATTAAAAGACGCTAAATCCTTGGAAGGAAAGTTATGACCAACCTAAATAGCATATTCAAAAGCAGAGACATTACTTTGCCAACAAAGGTCCATCTAGTCAAGGCTATGGTTTTTCCAGTAGTCATGTATGGATGTGAGAGCTGGACTGTGAAGAAAGCTGAGCATCAAATAATTGATGCTTTTGAACCATGGTGTTGGAGAAGACTCTTGAGAGTCCCTTGGACTGTGAGGAGATCAAACCAGTCCATCCTAAAGGAGATCAGTCCTGGGTGTTCATTGAAAGTACTGGTGCTGAAGCTGAAACTCCAATACTTTGGCCACCTCAGGCAAAGAGTTGACTCATTGGAAAAGACCCTGATGCTTGGAGGGATTGGAGGCAGGAGGAGAATGAGATGACAGAGGATGAGATGGCTGGATGGCATCACCAACTCAATGGACATGAGTTTGCGTGAACTCTGGGAGTTGGTGATGGACAGGGAGGCCTGGCGTGGTGCGATTCATGGGGTTGCAGAATCAGACACGACTGAGCAACTGAACTGAACTGAAATGAACTGAATATAAAAATGAGAAATTGTTGATGAGTTTCTCAATGATGGAGGGTGAATAGGAGTGGAAGAGGGGAAGCATTAGTGAAAGAGGAAGAGATATTGGAGAAATCACCTCTATAGTACCTGAAATGATATTACAATAACAGACAGTGATATTTGATCCCTTTAAAGTAGCACAGAGTAATGGAATACTGGAATACCAAAAAGTCCTTATCTAAGGCATCAATAATCATGACTTACATTTAGCTCTATAAGTTGAAAAAAGGTATTTCATAAATAATAAAACTGAACATGGAAAAACTGCAACTTAAGTTCCCTTAGTTAGTAAAGGTTAAGAAGCTCAGATTTTTAATTCCTAACAGAGTAGAGAAGAATTTCATGGTAGGTCTACCTAGTTAGAAATGCAGTGATGGTACCTTTAAGTGTTTTTTCTTTAAGGTGTAATTTTCTGAATTTATCAATTCAGCTTTGTCTCCTTCAAAAGTTTTTAACCTTCTATTCACATTTCTGCAACCTGTTTTTTGTTGTATTGATAGCAAAACTCTTCTGCCAATTGCAGATAGTGAACAAATTCTTCCCTCCAATCATGTTGTATTTAATCAGAATGGCCTCTGTGAAAACAGCTTATCAATGGAAAAGTGCTTTTTTTAGGCTAGAAGAGTTCCTGAGACTTCACAATCAAACAGCAAGACTGCCAGTCTTTTGTTAAGGGTAAATGAGCTCAATCACATGAAAGTAAAAAAAAAAAAAAAAAAGTCCTGTGACAATTAAATTTACAAGCAATTATATTGTTTAATTAAAGAATTAAAACTGAGATTCAACAGAGCAACTTTTAAAATTTCCCCACTCGGATTGTGGTTAGATAATAGTTATAAAGTTTTGAGACATGAAAGACAGCTAAGTGACAGGGATGGATTTGGCAAAAGAATATAAATGTGAAAAAAGGATAGAAATGAGCTATGATATAACTTCTACAATAATTTGATTACATTATTTCAATTAACAAAATACCCCTGTGGTGTAAAAAGAAATAAAATATCAACAAAGATAATTTTTTAACATTAAATTTCTATGAGATTCTTTAGCTGAATGAATAATAACATGAAAATGCTGTTATATGTTACATTAGATTTTTCTATAATTTTGCAATTACAACGCCTGGTCTTTAAGAGCATCCTTAAATAATTTCAGGTGTATTCTACATAAATTATGTAGCACTTCCTATAGGCTTATGATTTTGATGAGATTTCTAAAGTATTATTTTTTTTTCTGGCTCAATAATACAGTAGCACTATTTACAATAGCCAAGATATGAACGCAATCCAGGTGTTCATCAACAGATGAATGGATAAAGGTGTGGTGTGTGTGTGCATGTGTATGTATTTATGTTTGCATGTGAGTGTGCTTAGTTGTTTCAGTCCTGTCTAAGTCTTTGTGACGCTATGGACTGTAGCCCCCCAGGCTCCTCTGTCCAAGGGATTCTTCAAGCAAAATACTGGAGTAGACTTGTAGCTCATCCACACAGGATTTCTCATGATGTGCTCAGCATATATGTTAAACAAACAGGGTGACAACAGACAGCCCTATCATACTCCTTTCTCATTCTTGAACCAATTAGTTGTTCCATAAGGTTTCTAACTGTTGCTTCCTGACTAGCATAAAGGTTTCTCAGGGACAGGTAAGATGGTCTGGTATTCCCATCTCTTTTAAGAGCTTTACACAGTTGTTTTTTTTTTTTTTTTTTATGATTTAACAGTAAAGATTTAGTGCAGTCGATGAAACAGAGGTAGATGCTTTTTTGGAATTCCCTTGCTTTCTCTATGATCCAGCAAATGTTGGCACTTTGATCTCTGTTTCCTCTTCCTTTTCTAAACTCAGCTTGGACATCTGGGCATTCTTGCTTCACATAATCCTGAAGCCTAGAGTGCAAGATTTTAAGCACAACCTTATTAGCATGGGAGAAGAGTGCAATGGGAGTTAACACATTCTTTAGTACTACTCTTCATTGGAATTGAGATGTGAATTGACCTTTTCCAGTCCTGTGACCACTGCTGGGTCTTCCAGATTTGCTGACATATTGAATGCAACACCTTGATGTCATTATTCTTTAGGGTTTTGATTAGCTCTACTGGAATTCCATTGCATCCACTAGCTTTATTAACAGCAGTGCTTCCTGAGGCTCACTTGACTTAGCTCTCCAGAATATCTGGCTCTAGGTAACTGACCACACCATAGTAGTAATCCAGTCCTTTAAGATCTTTGTTGTGCAGTTCTTCCATTTATTCTTTCCATCTCTTCTTATTCTCTTCAGAATCTACTAGATCTCTACCATTTCTGTTCTTTATTGTTTCCATCTTTGGGCCAAATATTCCCTTGATATTTCCAATTTCCCCGAAGACATCTCCAGTCTTTCCTCTTCTGTTGTTTTCTTCTAGTTTTAGGTACTGTTCATTGAAGAAGACCTTCTTGTCTCTCCATGCTTTTCTTTGGAACTCTCCTTTTAGTTGGATGCAGCTTTCCCTTTCTCCCTTGCTTTTTGCTTCTCTTCTTTCTTCAGCTATTCATAAAGCCTTCTCAGATAACTACTTTGTCTTATTGCTTCTCTTCTCCTTTGGGATAGTTTTGTTCACTGCCTCCTGTACAATATTATGGACCTCTGTTCATAGTTCTTCAGGCACACTGTTAACTAGATCTAATCCCTTGAATCTATTCATTGCCTCCACCATATTCATAAGGGACTTGATTTAAGTTGTACCTGGCTGGCCTAGTGGTTTTCCCTACTTTCTTTAGTTTAAGCCTACCTTTTGCTATGAGAAGCTGATGATCTGAATCACAGTAACTATAGGTCTTATTTTTGCTGACTGCATATAGCTTCTCCATCTTCAGCTACAAAGAATCTAATCAATTTGATTTCAGTATTGACCATTTGGTGATGTCCATGTGTAAAGTGGTCTCTTGTGTTGTTGAAAAAAATTATTTGCTATGACCAGTGCATTTTCTTGGCAGAATTCAGTTGGCCTTCACAGATCACTGCCTCATCATGTTGAATGCATTTGCGTATCTCAATGAAGCTACAAACCATGCCATGCCATGTAGGGCTACCCAAGAGACAGACGGGTCACAGCAGAGAGTTCTGACAAAACGTGGTCCACTGGAGGAGGGAATGGCAAACTACATCAATAATCTTCCTGTGAGAACCTCATGAACCGTATAATATACAAGTTATACAGAATCAAACATTACTGAACTCGAAAAAAATGAAATTTTGCAATTTGCAACAACATGGAGGGACTTGGAGGGTATTATGATAAGTGAAATAAGTCAGAGAAAGACAAATACTGTATAATATCACTTATATGTGGACCTTAAAAGATACAACAGATAGTAAATACAACAAAAAAGAAACTCACTCAACATAGATATCAAAGTAGTGGGGAGAGAAAAGAGGAGAGGAGAAACAACATAGGAATAGACTACAAACTGTTGAAGTACAAACTGTTATGTATAAAATAAGCTGTAAGGATATATTGTATAAAATAGGGAATACAGCCAATAAGAAATAACCACTATTTTATAATAAACATAAATGGACTATAAACTTTGTGAATCACTATAGTATAATATTGTACATCAACTATATTTGAATAATAAAAAAAATAATAATGCTACTATAATAATGATAATATATTCCATTTATTAAATATTTCTTCATCTAAGTTGGCAGATATTTTCTTATTAATTCATCAAAAAATCATCTGATAAAAATAATTTCCTACTTTATAGATAAAAGTTAAAGTTTAGAAATGCTAAGCAAATTGCCCAAAGTTACATGATAAACTAGAAATTCAAACCTATGTATATCTACCTTAAAATTTAATTCCTCCAACCAAAGAGCTGTATTCAGTCTTTAAAGAAAACTCTGAATATTAATAAAGGATCAAAACAAATAACAACTGGATAACTGTCAGAATGCATTAAGTATAGTATAGATAAAGGAACACAATGCTAATTCAAAAGAAAGGTGAATATGAATGGAATTTGATGATAGTTCCTGCACAAAGCCAAATTTTAAATTCATTTATTTAACTGAAAATATTCATTAAATACCCTGTGTACTGTTTTTGGCACTCAGGATTTACAAAGGAACAAAATTTTAAAAAGTACCTCAGTTCAGTTCAGTTCAGTCGCTCAGTCATGTCCATGTCCACTCTTTGCGACCCCATGAATCGCAGCATGCCAGGCCTCCCTGTCCATCACCAACTCCCAGAGTTTACCCAAACTCATGTTCTACAACTGGAAGAATAGAACTGCTATTTACTGAAATGAGAAGACTGTTTCACATTGCATGTGGAATAAAGGCTTCATTTTCACCATGGCCTCCAAAAACCTCAAGGATATGTCCTGGTCTGCCCATCTTTGCACCCTCAACATATGCCTTTATCTTCCCTTGTTTTCAGCCACAGTGACCTTTGCCTGATATCTTCAAAAGTGCAATGCTCTTGTCTGTCTTTAGGGTGAAACCAACATTCTGTTCCCTCCACCTGGCGTATCATTTCTTTTCTTTTTTAAAAATATCTTTAAGGACACAGTATAGATATTCCTTGTGCTTCCCTGGTGGTTCAGACAGTAAAGAATTTCCTGCAGTGCAGGAGACCTAGGTTCAATCCCTGGGTTGGGAAGATCCCCTGGAGGAGGGCTTGGCAACCCACTCTAGTACTCTTGCCTGGAGACAGAGAAGCTTGCTGGGCTATAGTCCGTGGGGTTGCAAAGAGTTGGCCATGGCTGAGCAACAAAGCACAGCACAGCATAGCATAGATATTTCTTATCCACAGTGAAATTCTTTTGGAATGGTTTTAATTACAAATTTGATTTTTTTAAATAGATGTAAGACTACTCTGGTTATCTATTTCTTATCAGGTAAATTTGGTTTGAGTTTTTTAAGGAATCGTCCCACTTTTGAGTTTGTGGATATAAGTTTTGAATATATAATTATCATTGTAAGGTCTTAAGGTCTATTGAAATTTCCTCTCTTCTATTTCATATATTGGTAATATATGTATTCTCTTTCCTTGGTAAGTCATCCTAGGAGTTTATACATTTTATACATCTTTGATTGTCTGTTTATAAGGCCACTGGTTTTTGTTCTTAAGCAATTTTTTCTGTTTGCTTTGGTTTTAATTTTTTCTCTAGTTTTGTGTTTGTTTCTGTTTAATTTTTTAAGATGAAATTTTAGCACATTTATTTGAGCCAATATAGCTTCACTGGTGAATTCAATCACACATTTAGCAAAGAAGTAATACCAATTCATTACACATTCTTCCAGGAAATACTAGAGAAGGAAGTAACCCCTGATTCATTTTATAAGGTGTCATTACCTTGATTCTAAAATCAGAATCATTTCACTAGATAAAACCATATATATATATATATGGTTTTATATATATATAGATAAAACCAAATATATATATATATATATTTTGGTGGTGATATTTAGTAGCTCAGTCTTGTTTGACTCTTTTGTGGCCCCCTTGGACTGTAGCCTTCAAGGCACCTCTGTCCATGGGATTTTCTGGGCAAGATTACTAGAGCAGGGTGCCATTTCCTTTTCCAGGGGATCTTCATGACCCAGGGATGAAACACATGTCTCCGTGTTTCCTGCATCACAGAAAGATTCTTTATTGCTAAAGCCACTAGGAAAGCTTTAAACCTTGCATAACCACAAGCCTAAACAAACCAGAAATGAGTAGAGAGGTAGGAGTCTACCTGGGTTGAACTTCTGGAAAAAAAGAAAAAAAGGCATAAAGAAACAGTTTGTGAAAAAATCATCTACAGGTAACATAACACTCTAATGTTAAAGACTGAATGGCTTCCCCCTAATTGCAAGAATAAGAGCATCCACTCCAACCACTTTTAATCAGCATAGTACTGGAAGTTCTAAGCAGTTAAATAAGGCAAGGAAATAAATAAATAAAATGCATACAGTTTGGAAAGAAAGAAATAAAAGTGTCTTTAACTACAGATGACATGACTGTCTATATAGAAACCTCAAAGATTGTTTACATAAAAACCATTTTTATTCAACAATTATTTGTAGACTAGCTTCTATATTTAAGAGCTTGTTAAGCTGGAGTTTTAGTAGTTAGTCCTCATGCCCATGGAAATTGTATCCTAAAGGAAAGGATAAAGACAATTATCAAGAAAGTAGAAGTGTTTTGTTTTTTTTTTAAGAAAAATAAGTTGGAGAATACACATAGCAGAGAATTGGAAGGCGGAAAAAGTTCTGAATGTAGTGGTAAAGTAAATTTCTCATTGAGAGGATAATATTGAAACATGGAGATGAAAAAGGAAAGGGAGCAGACTAGGCACTTATTTGAAAGAGGCACTTCCCATATAATGGGACCAGAACTTGTAAAGGCACAGAGGTGAGAATAAGTCTTATAGACAGTTCAGTGGGAATCCCCACATTCTATTTCTTATTCTCAGTAAGATGACTGCCCTCAGGATTGATGATGATCAAACAGGATTATGAGGGACTCCAAGTAACTAATACTGTTCCTAAGAGAGAGGAAGGGAAGAGTCATAGTGAAAACCAGAGGACAAAATAGAAGCCTACAGTCTCATGACTCAGACCAACTTTAACCCTATTCCCTTGCCCTGTCTCAGAAATGCCTGCAGCCAGGAATATGTTTATTAGGCAGAATAGGAGAACTATTTGTTGAAAGAAATTAAGAGTCATAGAGTAAAATCTTCAAAACATTGACATTAGAGTCCATAATAAAAAAGTTTATTACTATTTTCTCATATTACAGTGTAGCCCACATGTAAATTTTCTCTACTTAGACATGCAGAACTGTCAATCAATCATTAGTGTCACACCCTTAATGATGAATTGACCATAACAAATGCCAGTCATGCAAGCAAAGTCTCCAACTCAAAACACAATGATACGGGAAGGGCTCTATCCCAAATGAAACAAAGGTAATGAAAAGGGAAAAATCTACAAATTTTATCTAGGGATAAAGGAAATGAAATATTACATTTATAAAGCAATAATAAGAATACATGAAAAGTGACCAATCACTAAAGAATAATGAGATCTGAGAATTTAAATTTTAATAGCACAAAACTATTGAACAATAGAATTAGAAATAATGTATAAAGAATCTGAGAAAATTTAAAAAAAATCAAAATGAAAAGAAGACTAAGAAATTTAAAGAATCAACTTAAAAATTTTCATTTGTGACAGAGAAATTTAACAAAGTAAGAACAAATGACACTGAAATTGTTATAAAAGGCAACATTTTCAAGTTGCCAATCAAAGAAATTCTTATATAGAAAGGTATATTAAATTGTGTACCTAACTGCCCAACACAATGCATAAAATGATATGCAGGACATACTCTACCTAAAGAATCTGATCATGAAATGTACACAGCAAAGCATAAGGAAAACACCAGAGAAAAAATAATATTGCAACGATACAAAGAGAATTGAAATTATAACAGGTTTCTTACTAGAAACATGGCTAAAATTTTTGAAGGAAAGCAATTTTCAGCTTAAAGTTATATGCCAAACCATTAATCAGCCAAGTGTATGAGTTAAAAAGAAGACATTTTCTCTAAAACAATATTCCTGATATGTATTTACTTTCCATACTTTGATTTGGAGCTATAACACGTAATGTCTAGAAAAGAGGAAGAAACCCAATGATAAAAAGAAGCAAAAGATGACCTAGAATCAGATAAGGAAAATAAATTAGCTCATTAACTGTGCCATCAGCTTTGAGAACAGCCAGAACTTCATGTAGCAGGATTAAGGGAGCTTCCATGGGAAAAAAACAAAAATAAGAAACTTCTGATTGATAATCTCACATGTTTAGATATCTTTAAAATGACATTGGTAAGTATCATATCTAATGGAATATGCAGAAGCAATGAGATTAAAGTACAAAAAAAGAACACATCATGACACAAGCTAGTATTTAATTTCAGAAAATCCAGTGGTTTTTATATCACAGAAGCACAAATATGCTTTAACACTGCTGTAGAAATAAAAAACTTAAATATATAGGCAATATAATAAAAAACATAGCTGTATTTTAAACAAAAATTCTAATATAACTATATATTGTAATACACAGGGAGCAGAAATTGAGGGAATAGAGAGATAGTAAAAATGTAACTTCCTTAAAAGGATATTGATAGCTCATGTAAAATATTGTTACATCAAATTGCTAATAGAGTGTGGTGGTGTTGGTTTAGTAGCTAAATCATGTCCAACACTTGTGACTTCATGGACTGAAGCCCAGCAGGCTCCTCTATCCATAGGATCTTCCACCAAGAATACTGGAGTGGGTTGCCATTTCCTTGTCCACTACTATAGTGTGGGTACTATAGTTCAGTGTGTGTTCAGTTCAGTTCAGTTCAGTTGCTCAGACGTGTCCAACTCTTTGCGACTCCATGAATTGTACCACGCCAGGCCTCCCTGTCCATCACCAGCTCCCAGAGTTCACCCAGCCTCACGTCCATCGAGTCAGTGATGCCATCCAGCCATCTCATCCTCTGTCATCCCCTTCTCCTCCTGCTCCGAATCCCTCCCAGCATCAGAGTCTTTTCCAATGAGTCAACTCTTTGCATCAGGTGGCCAAAGTACTGGAGTTTCAGCTTTAGCATCATTCCTTCCAAAGAACACCCAGGACCAATCTCTTTTAGAATGGACTGGTTGGATCTCCTTGCAGTCTAAGGGACTCTCAAGAGTCTTCTCCAACACCACAGTTCAAAAACATCAATACTTCGGCTCTCAGCTTTCTTCACAGTCAAACTCTCATGTCCATATATGACTACTGGAAAAACCATAGCCTTGACTAGACAGACCTTTGTTGGCAAAGTAATGTCTCTGCTTTTGAATATTCTATTTAGGTTGGTCATAACTTTCCTTCCAAGGAGTAAGCGTCTTTTAGTTTCATGGCGCAATCACCATCTGCAGTGATTTTGGAGCCCAAAAAATAGTCTGACACTATTTCTACAGTTTCCCTATCTATTTGCCATGAAGTGATGGGACCAGATTCCATGATCTTCATTCTCTGAATGTTGAGCTTTAAGCCAACTTTTTCACTCTCCTCTTTCACTTTCATCAAGAGGCTTTTTAATTCCTCTTCAATTTCTGCCATAAGGGTGGTGTCATCTGCATATCTGAGGTTATTGATAATTCTCCCGGCAATCTTGATTCTAGCTTGTGTTTCTTCCAGCCCAGCGTTCTCATGATGTACTCTGCATATAAGTTAAATAAGCAGGGTGACAATAGACAGTCTTGATGTACTCCTTTTCCTATTTGGAACCAATCTGTTGTTCCATGTCCAGTTCTAACTGTTGCTTCCTGACCTGCATATATATTTCTGAAGAGGCAGGTCAGGTGGTCTGGTATTCCCATCTCTTTCAGAATTTTCCACAGTTTATTGTGATCCACACAGTCAAAGGCTTTGGCATAGTCAATAAAGCAGAAATAGATATTTTTCTGGATCTCTCTTGCTTTTTCAATGATCCAGTGGATGTTGGCAATTTATCTCTGGTTCCTCTGCCTTTTCTAAAAGAAGCTTGAACGTCTGGAAGTCCACGGTTCACATATTGCTGAAGCTTGTGTGTACTGTAGTTCAATATAAAAGTAAACACCATGAGTAATAATTAATATTTGAAAATAATTAGCCCTAGTTTGTGGGAGTAGGGACTAGGGAAGGATGATGCAAAGTAACACTATTTTCACTTGAGCACCTCATATATATTTTAATTTATTTTTTCAACTCAATTGCTCCTATTTCTTCAACACAATATGACTTAAAGTGCTATATATAATAAAATAATGACTTGCATTATCCTGAAAGCAGCTCATTGAAAGAAAATAAATATTTTAAATGAAAAATTTAAAAGCAGAAATCAAAAGCCTGTGATTGTCAGAAGATAGAATAGGGGAAAGTAGGCAAGGACAGGCACAAAATGTTTTTAAATATAAAAATAATTGCATATGAATGAATCCAAGTATCATATTTATGCCCTGCCATAAACATTTCAATTTTTATTTCTCTAAGTGCTCACATTTTTGGTAGAAATATTTTGAGTAAGTATAATATAGAAATTTCTTCCTCTAAAGCTTCTTTGCAAACTGTTTATGTAAGTATTACAACCCTATGCTAAAATAATCAGTATTAGTACCCTTCAACATGCTTTTACAATTTCCCACAAATTAGTTGTCTAGTTTTCTTAAGAATGACTTTATTAACCTTGAAGAAATCTTATTGTCAGAATAAACTGTCTATATTTCAACAAATTGGCAGGAGATTTACAAAAGGCAAAGGAAGCAGAAGTTGAATTGCCAATATCTGTTGAATCACCAAAAAAGCAAGAGAGTTCCAGAAATATATCGACTTTTGCTTTATTGAGTACGCCAAAGCCTTTGACTGTGTGGATCACAACAAACTGTGGAAAATTCTGAAAAAGATGGGAATACCAGACCATCTGACCCATCTACTGAGAAATCTGTATGCAGGTCAAAAACCAACAGTTAGAACTGGATATGGAACAACAGACTGGTTCTAAATCAGGAAAGGAGTACGTAAAGCCTATATATTGTCACCCTGCTTATTTAAGTTATATGCAGAGTACATCATGAGAAATGCTGGGTTGGATGAACCACAAGCTGGAACCAAGATTGCTGGGAGAAGTATCAATAATCTCAGATAAGTGGACGACACCACCCTCATGGCAGAAAGCAAAGAGGAACTCAACAGCCTCTTGATGAAATTGAAAGACAGTGAAAAAGTTGGCTTAAAACTCAACATTCAGAAAACTAAGATCATGACATCTGGTCCTATCACTTCATGGCAAATAGATGGGGAAACACTGGATACAGTGAGAGTCTATTTTGGGGGGCTCCAAAAATCACTGCAGATGGTGACTGAAGCCATGAAATTAAAAGATGCTTGCTCCTTGGAAGAAAAGATATGACCAACCTATACAGCATATTAAAAAGTAGAGACATTACCAACAAACGTCCATCTGGTCAAAGCTATTGTTTTTCTTGAAGTCATGTATGGATGTGAGAGTTGGACTATAAAGAAAGCTGAGTACCGAAGAACTGATGCTTTTGAACTGTGGTGTTGGAAAAAGCTCTTGAGAGTCTCTTGGACTGCAAGGAGATACAACCAGTCCATCCTAAAGGAAATCAGTCCTAAATATTCATTGGAAGGACTGATGCTGAAGCTGAAACTCCAGTACTTTGGCCACCTAATGGGAAGAACTGACTCACTGGAAAAGACCCTGATGCTGTGAAAGATTGAAGGCAGGAGTAGAAGGGGATGGCTGAGGATGAAATGGTTGGATGGCCTCACCAACCCAATGGACATGAGTTTGAGTAAGCTCCGGATTTGGTGATGGACAGGGAAGCCTGGTGTGCTGAAGTCCATGGGGTTGCAAAGAGTTGGATACAACTGAGCAATTGAACTGACTGACTGTCTAATAAGCAAATAAACTACAATCAAAGAGTAAAGAACCCAATAAGTAATCATTACTTGTTTGCTAAATGAACAAATAAATAAGTTTTCCATAGCAACTTAAAAGCAAACAAAACAAAGCATGAATTGCATTGCACTCTATGATCCAATTCTAGCATTTTCGTTTGGAAACTTGGAAACCAGTTCAGCAAGTTATCTTAAGAGCGGAGGCTGCTTTTGAGGAGATAATTGCCAAATCTAGTACAGAGTGCCAAAAAGGGAGCCATTTGGTTTTCAGTGGCTGAATAAAAAAATCATGACCATAAGAAAATTTTGCCAACTTTCCAGAAGACAAGTTGCTTTGGAAGAAAGAATATAAAATTAACTCTTTTGTCTACCACTGTGTTATATTCAGTTTTCCAATAATACAATGATTTTCTGATTGTATTACCTTTTAATGGTATGGTCAAGATGGCACAGTAGAAAGAAACTGAGCTCATCTCCACCCATGGGCACACCAAAATTATAACTATTTATGGAACAACTATCAGTGAGAATGACCTGAAGACTAGCAGAAAATACTTTCCACAACTAAAGATATAAAGAATAAACCACAATGAGATGGATGTGGGTTTGTGCTCCTGTGTGTGCTCAGTCATGTCCAACTCTTTGTGACCCCATGGACTATAGCCTGCCAGGCTCTCCTGTTCATGGAATTTTCCAGGCAAGAATATTGGAGTGTGTTGCCATTTTCTTCTTTAGGATATCTTTCTAACTTAGGGATCAAACTCATGTCTCTTGCATATTCTGCATTTTCAGGCAGATTCTTTACCACTGAGCCAACTGGGAAGCCCTTGTGGGATATGGAGGAAGCTATGTAGTCAAGATGCACAACTCCAGGTCAGTGATCTGAAAATAAGATGATAATTACAACTGCAAAAGTTCTCCACAATGAGGGAGGGATTTTAGCCCCAAGTAAGACTCCCCCACCTAAGGAATATGTGCCAGGAAGATGAGCCCCCAGAACATCTGCTTTGATGGCCAGCAGGGCTTGGATATGCTTCCCTGGTGACTCAGCAGTAAAGAATCTGCCTGAAGTTCAGAAGACATGGAGATGTGGGTTCAAACCCTGGATCTGGAAGATCCCCTTGAGAAGGAAATGGGAACCCACTCCAATTTCTTGTTTGGCAAATCCCATGGACAGAGGATCCTGGTGGACTACAGTCCATGGAGTCACAAAGAGTCAGACATAACTTAGTGAATAAACAGCAGGGCTTGCACATGGGAGAGCTGAAGAGCTAGAGTAAACAAAGATGCTGCTCTCACAGGGTAGGACACAGAATCTACATGCTCCAAATCTCAGCAGAGTAGCAGTAATTTGAAAGGAAACTGGGTTAGATGGACTTGCTGATCTTGGAGAGCATCCCAGAGAGACCAGAGGCAACTGGAATTTGTTCTAAGGACACAGACACAGACACAGAGCAGTCGTTTTGGGGAACTCATTCTACCATGAGGACACTGATGCTGGCAAATATGATATTGCAATCCTCCAGCCTATCAGTGTCAGGGGCTTATGTAGTCAACAGTGTGCGTGCACAAGACCCAGAATCCCCAGAGCCACACAGCCAGTCACCCTAGGAGGCAATTCAACCCACTAGCAGGCTGCAGTCACTGCACAAGCCAAGGCCTGGTAACAAACCAGATTAGAGCCAGTTGCAACTACCAGAGTGGCCAGAATAGTCAGTCCTGCCACAATAGAAGGGCCCATTCAGCCCACATAAGGAGCTTTGGTGACCAGAAGGGAGAATGTTGCCAAATCCCATAGGATGCCTTCTCTATAAGGCCATTTTTCCAACATTAGGAAAAGCATCCGACCTACCTAATACATAGAGAATGCACACACACACACACACAATGGAACATTATTCAGCCACAAAAAAGTAAATCATGCCACTTGTGACAACATGAGTAGATCTAGATGATATTATGTTAGCCATAACAGATCAGACAAAGACAAATACCACATAATTTTACTTACATGTAGAATCCAAAAAATAAAACAAACTAAAGAAACAAAATAAAATGAAATAAAATAAAAACAGACTCATAGATGCAGAGAACAAGCAGATGATTACTAGAAAAGAGGGGTTAGAGGGTGAGCAAATAGGAAAAGAAAATTAGTAGGTATATACATACTTTACATAAATAATGTCACACATATTATTCAGCATGAGGAATATGCTCAATAATAGTATAGTAACTTTTCATGATGATATATTTTCATAAACTTATTGTGATCGTTTCACAATGTTTGCAATATCAAATCATTATGTAGTAAACCTAAAACTAACATAATATTTTATGTCAACTATATCTCAGTTAAAAACAAATATATTTTCTTCAAATATATTTACCTTAACATCCCATGGACAGAGGAGAGTGGAGGACTATAGTCCTTGGGGTCGCAAGAATCAGACAGGACAGGGACTTCCACAAAAAGTAGGAGTAGAAATTCTCATTGTTCTCTTCTGGACCGTATTTTACCTATAGGTTTAATGTGAACCCTCACAACTTATCTGAATTAATTTTTACTTCTCTGTGCATGACTGTCAAATCTTTGTTTCTAGCCTTGCTTTAACTGTTTTCCAGTCCTAAATTTTCGGTCCCTTCTTCTAGATAGCTTTAGATATCCTATGACTCTATAAAATATGAAGCCTTTTTCATCTCAGGTTTCTGTAGTTTCATATTTTCTTATCTTTACATCTGTCCAGTCACCTCAACTCAAAATCTCAGTGTCATCCTGTTTGACACTACTTTGTGTTCTCATATTTTATATCCCCTCAACAACATTTTCACATATTTCCTCATATTATTCCCATTCCTTCTCTCCTAGTTCACACATTACCCTTCATTTTGAAGTTAACAGTTGTCATCTAGCAAGTCTCTAATGACTTAATTATCATCTTATCAAAAATACCAATGCTTCTTCAGAATTTAAAGAATAAGCACTGTTTCCTTGCTTGTAATTCAAAACTTTCTAGGTCTTGATTCTAATTATACTCAATATCGATGCTTACCCTGGTGGTTCAGAAGGTAAAACATCTGCATGCGATGTGGGAGACCTGGGTTCGATCCCTGGGTGGGGAAGATCCCCTGGAGAAGGAAATGGCAACCCACTCCAGTACTCTTGCCTGGAAAATTCCGTGGACAGAGGACCCTTGTAGGCTACAGTCCATGGGGTTGCAGAGAGTCGGACACAACTGAGCCATTTCACTTCACTTCACTTCACTTATACTCAATATCGTTCATTCCTTTATCTGCTAGCATGATTTTTCCCTGTAAATACTTTAAATACTTGTACCTGCTGGATGCATTTCAATCACATATTCATATTGATATTCTGTTTAGTATTGTCTTTCACCTTTAACTGCAGCTGGTGGGGGTGGTTCACTAGCTAAGTCATGTCCAACTTTTTGCAACCCCATGGACTGTAACCCTCCCAGGCTCTTCTGTTCGTGGGATTTCCCAGGAAAGAATACTAGAGTGGGCTGCCATTTCTTTCGCCAGGGGATCTTCCTTACCCAAGAACTGAACCTGTGCCAGGTTCAATTGGCATTGCAAGTAGATTCTTTACCACTGAGTCACCAGGGAAGCCCTAACTGCAACTAGACAAACTCATTACATCTTTTCATAAACATTATGATATCAACTGTAACAAAGATTTTCAAGTTCACCACCAAGAAATAATTTCACGCACATTTTAGTTCTCACAATAATGTTGTGTGCCTACACTTATTGCATAAGGGTATAAAAGACCCTGATGCTGGGAAAGATTGAGGGCAGGAGGAGAAGGAGACAACAGAGGATGAGATGGTTGGATGGCATCACCGACTCAATGGACATGGGATTGGGTAAACCCCAAGGAGTTGGTGATGGACAGGGAGGCCTGGTGTGCTGCAGTCCATGGGGTCGCAAAGAGTTGGACAAGACTGAGCAACTGAACTGAACTAACACTTATGGCCCAATGTAAAAAAAAAAACTCTGAAGGTCATGATTTATACTAATCTTCCTTGTATTATTTATTTATATAGAAAGCACCTGTTAAATATCTGATATTGTTCTTGGTATTATGAATACAGAGATGAATAAGACAAGATCCCTTATATCATAAGCTTTTATCTTTATGATGAAGATGAAAGAATGAGAGAAACAGATATTAAATAAGAATGTGAATACAAATAAAGTAATTTAGGAGATTGAGCAGCATTCTGAAGAAAATAATGCAGATTGCTAGAGAGTATGTATAGGCATCTGTTACGGAAAAGTTGGCTAGCATAATTAATATGATAATATAATATAACTTTCCTGTTGGTTCCGATGGTAAAGAACCTGCCTGCATTGCAGGAGACCTGGGTTTGATCCCCAGATCTGAAGATTCCCTGGAGAAGGGTTTGGCAACCCACTCTAGTATTCTTGCCTGGAGAATTCCACAAGCAGAGGAGCCTGGTAGGCTACAGTCCATAGGTTTGCAAATAATCAACAAACACTTTCACTTTCACTTTCATGAAAGTGATAGAAGGGGACAAAAAAAGAAAGGACAGATGCAAAAACTGTATTTATATCAAACAATGTGTAGGATAGTTAATTTACTTATTCAAAAATGTACAATGGGTAGATAAAATATGCCTGACCTACTATAACCCTTGGATGAAAAAGACATGATACAGACTCACATAGCTCATGTTGTGAGGAGGCAGGTACATAAGATTGCATGCTGTGTGTGTATGAGTGCTCAGTCGCTCAGTCATGTCCGACTCTTTGCAACCCTAAGGACTGTAGCCCATCAGACGCCTCTAACCATGGGATTCTTTGGGCAAGAATAATGGAGTGAGTTGTTGTGCCCTCCTCCAGGGGAACTTCAAGAACCAGAAATTGAACCCGAGTCTCCTGCATTGAAGGTGGATTCTTTACCACTGAGTGACAAAGGAAGCCCCAGATTGTATGATGCTATGTGATAATTTTGATAATGGCATTTTGAGTATGAATGAATTTCTATATGGAACATGAAGCAAGTAATAATTAATGCAGTTTTGAAAAGTCTGATGAACATGGTTTTAATTGCAGACCTTAAAAAAAATTAATGCTCACAACTTTTCCCTCCTTTCCAGTTAATGAGAATGCCCTCCTTCCAACAACTTAATGATTATGGCAACTTCAGTATTTTTTTGTATTTTTTAAAAAAATCTATGCTTTCCTATCCTCAATGGATGCCCTACAAATTGGCTTGTATCCCATACTCTTAGGTCATAATGGATTGGTTTAAGGCTGGACACCTAACCAAATTTGAACCTTGTTTATAGAAACCCTAAATTTGGGGTAAAAGATAAGAATACATAGTTTCCTTTAATTATAAAGCTGTCAGGAATTCATCAAATGCTGCAATTTATTTTCAGATGCAGGGAGAAGGCCAATTAGAAAAATGAAAAAGACATGAAGAAAGAAATAGATAGTCATCCAGAGAAAATCAAATTTTTCCAAGATTCTGTTCATTCCTGAAATCTAGTTTAATTCTTAACATTTCACTGTTTTTTATTTATTTATTTTAAATTAAATTTATTTATTTTAATTATAGGCTAATTACTTTACAATATGGCTTTTTAAATTTATATTTTAGTAGGTGCTAATTAGAATCTTAGTTGAGCTATTTCAAATCCTAAAAGATGATGCTGTTAAAGTGCTGCACTCAATATGCCACAAATTTGGAAAACTCAGCAGTGGCCACAGGATTGGAAAGGGACAGTTTTCATTTCAATCCCAAAGAAGAATGATGCCAAAGTAAAACTACCACACAATTGCACTCATCTTATGTACTAACAAAGTAATGCTCAAAATTCTCCAAGCTAGGGTTCAACAGTACATGAACTGTGAACTTCCAGATGTTCAGGTAGGATTTAGAAAAGGCAAAGGAACCAGAGACCATGTTGCCAACATCCATTGGATCATTGAAAAAGAAAGAGAATTCCAGAAAAAAAAAAATCTACTTTTGCTATATTGATTACACCAAAGCCTTTGACCATATAGTTCACAACAAACTACACAAAATTCTTCAAGAGATGGGAATACCAGATCACCTGACCTGCCTCCTGAGAAATCTGTATGCAGGTCAAGAAGCAACAGTTAGAATTGGACATGGAACAACAGACATTCCAAATTGAAAAGGAGTATGTCAAGGCTGTATATTGTCACCCTGCTTATTTAATTTATATGCAGAGTACATCATAAGAAACACTGGGCTGGATGAAGCACAAGCTAGAATCAAGACTGCCAGGAGAAATATCAATACCTGGTATACACAGATGACACCACCCTCATGGCAGAAAGCAAAGAAGAACTACAGAGACTCTTGATGAAAGTGAAAGACAGTGAAAAAGCCGGATTAAAACTCAACATTCAAAAAACTAAGATCATGACATACGCTCCCATCACTTCATGGTGAATAGATGGGGAAACAATGCAAACAGTGAGAGACTTTAAATGTTTGGGCTCCAAAATCACTGCAGATGGTGACTGCATCCATGAAATTAAAAGACACTTGCTCCCTGGAAAACCCCATGGATGGAGGAGCTTGGTAGGCTGCAGTCCATGGGGTCACTAGGAGTCGGACACAACTGAGCGAGTTCACTTTCACTTTTTTTTTATCTTTTATTCTTTAACTTTACAATATTGTATTGGTTCTGCCAAATATCAACATGAATCCGCCACAGGTATACACATGTTCCCTGTCCTGAACCCTCCTCCCTCCTCCCTCCCCGTAACAACCCTCTGGGTCATCCCAGTGCACCAGCCCCAAGCATCCAGTATCCTGTATCGAACCTGGACTGGCAACTCGTTTCATATATATTATACATGTTTCAATGTCATTCTCCCAAATCATCCCACCCTCTTCCTCTCCCACAGAGTCCAAAAGACTGTTCTATACATCAGTGTCTCTTTTGCTGTCTAGTACACAGGGATATTGTTACCATCTTTCTAAATTCCACATATATGCGTTAGTATACTGTATTGGTGTTTTTCCTTCTGGTTTACTTCACTCTGTATAATAGGCTCCAGTTTCATCCACCTCATTAGAACTGATTCAAATGTATTCTTTTTAATGGCTGAGTAATACTCCATTGTGCATATGTACCACTGCTTTCTTATCCATTCATCTGCTGATGGGCATCTAGGTTGCTTCCGTGTCCTGGCTATTATAAACAGTGCTGCGATGAACATTGGGGTACACGTGTCTCTTTCCCTTCTGGTTTCCTCAGTGTGTATGCCCAGCAGTGGGATTGCTGGATCATAAGGTAGTTCAATTTCCAGTTTTTTAAGGAATCTCCACACTGTTCTCCATAGTGGCTGTACTAGTTTGCATTCCCACCAACAGTGTAAGAGAGTTCCCTTTTCTCCACATTCTCTCCAGCATTTATTGCTTGTAGACTTTTGGATCACACCATTCTGACTGGTGTGAAATGGTACCTCACAGTGGTTTTGATTTGCATTTCTCTGATAATGAGTGATGTTGAGCATCTTTTCACGTGTTTGTTAGCCATCTGTATGTCTTCTTTGGAGAAATGTCTAGTTCTTTGGCCCATTTTTTGATTGGGTCATTTATTTTTTTGGAATTGAGCTGTAGGAGTTGCTTGTATATTTTTGAGATTAGTTGTTTGTCAGTTGCTTCATTTGCTATTATTTTATCCCATTCTGAAGGCTGTCTTTTCACCTTGTTTATAGTTTCCTTTGTTGTGCAGAAACTTTTAAATTTAATTAGGTCCCATTTGTTTAATTTTGCTTTTATTTCCAATATTCTGGGGGGTGGGTCATAGAGGATCCTGCTGTGACATCACGAAGTTTACAGTTCACGTATTGCTGAAGCCTGGCTTGGAGAATTTTGAGCATTACTTTACTAGCGTGTGAGATGAGTGCAGTTGTGCGGTAGTTTGAGCATTCTTGGCATTGCCTTTCTTTGGGATTGGAATGAAAACTGACCTTTTCCAGTCCTGTGGCTTCTGCTGAGTTTTCCAAATTTGCTGGCATATTGAGTGCAGCACTTTCACAGCATCATCTTTCAGGATTTGAAATAGCTCAACTGGAATTCCATCACCTCCACTTGCTTTGTTTGTAGTGATGCTTTCTAAGGCCCACTTGACTTCACATTCCAGGATATCTGGCTCTAGGTCAGTGATCACACCATCGTGATTATCTGGGTCATGAAGATCTTTTTTGTACAGTTCTTCTGCTTCT
>NW_011495020.1:2045477-2061546 GCF_000754665.1 Bison bison bison
CAGGTTCTTCTGTGTATTCTTGCCACCTTTTCTTAATATCTTCTGCTTCTGTTAGGTCCATACCATTTCTGTCCTTTATTGAGCCCATCTTTGCATGAAATGTTCCCTTGGTATCTCTAATTTTCTTTAAGAGATCTCTAGTCTTTCCCATTCTGTCATTTTCCTCTATTTCTTTGCATTGATCGCGGAGGAAGGCTTTCTTATCTCTTCTTGCTCTTCTTTGGAACTCTGCATTCAGATGGTTATATCTTTCCTTTTCTCCTTTGCTTTCACTTCTCTTCTTTTCACAGCTATTTGTAAGGCCTCCCCAGAAAGCCATTTTACTTTTTAAATTCATTTTCCTTGTGGATGATCTTGATCATTGTCTTCTGACAATGTCATGAACCTCAGTCCATAGTTCATCAGGCCCTCTATCTATCAGATCTAGTCCCTTAAATCTATTTCTCACTTCCACTGTATACTCATAAAGGATTTGATTTAGGTCATACCTGAATGGTCTAGTGGTGTTCTCTACTTTCTTCAATTCAGTCTGAATTTGGCAATAAGGAGTTCATGATCTGAGCCACAGTCAGTTCCCGGTCTTGTTTTTGTTGACTGTACACAGCTTGTCCATCTTTGGCTGCAAAGAATATAATAAATACAGCATATTATAAAGCAGAGACATTACTTTACTGACAAAGGTCTGTCTAGTCACATCTACGGATTTTCCTGTAGTCATGTATGGATGTGATTTTTGGACTATAAAGAAAGCTGAGTGCCAATGAATTGATGCTTTTGAACTGTGGTATTGGAGAAGACCCTAGAGAGTCCCTTGGACTGCAAGGAGATCAAATCAATCAATCCTAAAGGAAATCAGTCCTGAATATTCTTTGGAAAGACTGATGCTGAAGATGAAACTGCAATACTTTGGGAACCTGATGCAAAGAACTGACTCATTTGGAAAGACCCTGATGCTGGGAAAGGTTGAAGGCATGAGGAGATGGGGATGACCTAGGATGAGATGGTTGGATGTCATCAACGACTCTATGGACATGAGTTTGAGCAAGCTTTGGGAGTTGGTGATGGACAGGGAAACCTGGCACGCTGCAGTCCTTGGGGTTGTGAATAGTCTGACATGACTGAGTGACTGAACTGAACTGAATTACAATTTTGTTGCTTAAAGCCAAACCATTTCCAAATTAATAGAGCATTCTAGTAGAGAAGGTGACAATATACAGTCTTGACATACTCTTTTTCCTATTTGGAACCAGTCTGTAGTTCCATGTCCAGTTCTAACTGTAGCTTCCTGACCTGCATACAGATTTCTCAAGAGGCAGATCAGGTGGTCTGGTATACCCATCTCTTTCAGAATTTTCCACAGTTTATTGTGATCCACACAGTCAAAGGCTTTGGCATAGTCAATAAAGCAGAAATAGATGTTTTTCTGGAACTCTCTTGCTTTTTTGATGATCCAGTGGATGCTGGCAATTTGATCTTTGGTTCCTCTGCTTTTTCTAAACCAGCTTGAACATCAGGAAGTTCATGGTTCACGTATTGCTGAAGCCTGGCTTGGAGAATTTTGAGCATTACTTTACTAGCATGTGAGATGAGTGCAACTGTGCAGTAGTTTGAGAATTCTTTGGCACTGCCTTTCTTTGGGATTGGAATGAAAACTGACCTTTTCCAGTCCTGTGGCCACTGCTGAGTTTTCAAAATTTGCTGGCATATTGAATGCAGCACGGGCTATGGTTTTTCCAGTGGTCATGTATAGATGTGAGAACTGGACTGTGAAGAAGGGTGAGCGCCGAAGAAACAATGCTTTTGAACTGTGCTGTTGGAGAAGACTCTTGAGAGTCCCTTGGACTGCAAGGAGATCCAACCAATCCATTCTGAAGGATATAAGCCCTGGGAATACTTTGGAAGGAATTATGCTAAATCTGAAACTCCAGTACTTTGGCTGCCTCATGCGAAGGGTTGACTCATTGGAAAAGACTCTGATGCTGGGAGGTATTGGGGGCATGAGGAAAAGGGGACAACAGAGGATGAGATGGCTGGATGGCATCACTGACTCGATGGACGTGAGTCTGAGTGAACTCTGGGTGCTGGTGATGGACAGGGAGGCCTGGCGTGCTGTAATTCATGGGGTCGCAAAGAGTCAGACACAAATGAAGGACTGAACTGAACTGAACTGAACTGAGTAGAGAAGGTAAAATGAGCAAAGACAAAAACTAAGACACTTTCATGAGTTTTATTTGTTTAGAAAGTATAATATCAATATGTTTATACTAGAGATTTTAAGACTAGTCAGGACAAGGAAGGTAGTAAATGATTAAAAATAAGACGTCATGTGTCTATATTTTAATGATCATGATAAGAAAATTTGTATAAGCAACACTAAATTATATTTGCTGTCTAGGTTTGACAATACAATATGCTTTGTTAAACTTACTAAAACTCTTTCATGATTCTCTTTTACTCATTTCAGACACATTTTCAAAAATATTACCAATACCAAAGGAAAAGTATTAACATCCAATTGATTTCTGGAAAAAGAAAGGGAGAAATGCTGAATTCCAACAAGAAAAGCAAAAATATTTTCTCCATTACAATGTTAAGACATTGATTATAAAGTAAAAGGTAAGGAAAATACTGGCAAAGAAAACCCAGTTCTACAGAGGTCAGTCTATGGGTGGATGTGTTGGGTTGGAATGTAAAAGCACATTTTATTTACATTAGAGTCAGTATGAAGTGATAGTAATAATTTTTCAACTAATTGTAACTTGTAGAACTTAAAAAATTAAGAATCATTCTTATGTATGATGAGAGTCAAAGACATCACATTATTTTTTGCTTTTTTTTTATTTCACAAACATAAAGCAGAGTCATGAGATATCCATAATAAGCAGTCTAACAAAATTTTGAGTTGAATTTAAATTCAAATTGAGCATAATGCCAAGATGCCAATACTGATCCTTCAGTTTTATTCTATTGTTATCTGACTAATGGAAAACTGTTATCTGTCTGTTTTGTCTTAAACAATAGATGTCAAATAGAATTATTGAAAAATAAAGACTACTGCAGCTTTTGCTTGAACATAAATTGTTAAAAAAATTTTTAATTATCATTAAGGTACATTTTCATAGTTTTGTACAATATAAAAAAATGTAATACTTCTGGAAATCTCAAACATTGAAGAAATAAGTTTGCTTTCAGTAATTAGTAATTAGTGATTAGTAATTGATAATTAGAAATACTTATGGAAATAAAGCAGTTTAAGTGCAGAGAAGAAATATTTCCAGGAATGGAAAGATGAAACAAAAGATATTGGAATCTAATGTAAGAACCCTTTATTTTACCAATGCACATGAAAGTACACATCATTATTACCTTCCATTTATAGCTGGAAAAGCTGTGGATCTGAATATATGAGTAACTTTCTCAAAGCTGCACAAAATGTAAGTGATGAAATAGGGTTCAAAGCCAGACCCCTGAACTCCACGGAGACTATATTCTTAAGCACAATTGTATTATACTATTATCCAAAAATGAAACTGGGTCAAACAATATATCTTATTGAATAGGAAGAACAGAGATAACAATAATACCTAAGTGTAAAAGGAATATTTTCCTGAAGTGTTTGTTATCTTCGACTGTTACAGATTCATTAGCAAATCGAATTAAAACTTAGAACACTGTCTAAAGGAAATATAATTATTTCTATAAGGTAGTATGTATAGTCTCCTTAAAGAAAAAAAAATGAAACATTTATCAAAATTATAGGCACATAGAAAAAACTATGCAATTTGAAACATTTGGACAAAATACTTAATACTTTGCAACACAGGAGATTTGTCTATGAATCTACTTACATTTTTTATAGTCACTTTGGGCTTTAAAGATTTTAAAATATAGTTGTGATCAGAATTAATGAGCCCCAGTTGACAGAGTTATCCATAGCATTATGATATTTTTTTATGTGAGACATGAAAATTCTAAACATCCTGTACTTTACTAAGGTTCTGTCTGGCAAGGGATTACCATGAGACACCTTTATGAGTTGTTTGAAAATTTCTTTGCAAAGGTCAGTTCCCTACAGGATTGATATTGGTAATTGGTTCAAAAGCAAACCACCTCTTCAAAATGTGCCGCTTTCAGTCTGATTAGAGCTTAGAGGCCAAAACAAAAGAGGGTTTTAAATGATCTTTGTTTCTAAAGCAGACTTTTTCAGAGTCGGTTTCAAGGGCATAGGAATCCACACTCCTCAGCATATTGTTACGAATTCTGTGGTGAGGCAGGCTTGTGAGAATTACAGATTTCTTTTTAGATAAAATTGGCATTTTTAGAGCTTATTATTTGCTTCCCTCTGGCAGCTGCCATATTGTTGTGAACATTTCTGTGTCTGCCATCATTTGTGACACACTCCGTGGGAGACCCGTCAGGAAATTTTGCTCTTGCACTCTATCCTAATGCAGATTCATCAGTCATAAGAATTCTATACTTTAAAAAAACATTAAAAATATTCTTGGGAGCATGAGGACTGAAAACAAGACAGTGGTAAACTCTGAGCTGTCTGTGGCATTCCGAGAGGATCAAGACGAGAACACTCCACTGATTTTGTAGCCCCAGATATGCTCACATCTTTGTGTAACTGATTTGTGAAAATATAGAATGACCAAAATGGTTCATGTATTTAAAATGAATCATAGATAAAAACTGTAAGGAAGAGGTCAATCCTCCTGTCATTTGTTCCCGAAGAATCAAAGAAAGGGAAATAATAGAAATATGTTCTCCTACTTCTTTTTGTATTCTATAAATTATACAATTTTTCCTGGAAAGTAGTACATTCCTGTCTTATCTTCAAAAAGTTTCTGGGGAAATCATAAGAAGAAGAAAATAAAATGGATAGAACCAGATTTGAACATGAGAACAAAGAAACTAAGCCCTAGAGAAGGGCTGAATCAGAAACAAATTGGTCATCTACTTGTACACAATACAACACAGCATTACTAGCTGTGTAGTTTACTGTGGAGTCCCCTAAGAATGTGAAAAATATAGGAACTAAACTAGTTTTTAAGAATGAAACCAGCCAAGTTTATTTATTCATTCAGTTATAAGCAACAAGTGAAAATAGAATAATTTAGCCTAAGTATCTTTTTAAGACATTTATTAAAAAAAAAAAAAAAAAACAGGCTATATGGAGCTATTACCTGAAATTATAATTTAAAGTAATTATTGTACTTCAGAGTGATAGTAATTAAGTATCAGAAATTTAATCATTGATATGGACTCTATTTAGGGAAACTCCAATAATTTGGCCACCTGATGCGAAGAGCTGATTCACTGGAAAAGAACCTGATGGTGGGAAACATTGAAGGCAAGAGAAGAAGGGGGTGACAGAGAATGCAATGGTTGGGTGGCATCATTGACTCAATGGACTTGAGCCTAAGCAAACTCAGGGAAATGGTCAAGGGAAGCCTGGTGTGCTGCAGTTCATAGGGTCATGAAGAGTCGGACATGACTTAGCGACTAAAACATAGGGAAATACTAGGTCAGGAGTTGGTAACATGGTCTTATACAAAAGGATAATTCAGCCACCCAGAGATTTCATTATCCTCATTCATGGATTTTCAAAACTCAAGTGACCTGGCCTGAAAATATGAAAGCTTTGTTCCTTAGGTGGGTTACGATATTATTATTGCTTATACTGGGTTACTCTATTAACTTCTGTTGCTTTATTTATATTTTCAAGTTCTGATTATAATAAGCATGACTGTGAAGCTTTCCTTGGGTAGGTAATGTACTGATCTCATTATTCAAACATTTTTAGTGTCCTAGGCTAAGATGGGAGAAGGCAATGGCACCCCACTCCAGTACTGTTGCCTGGAAAATCCCATGGATGGAGGAGCCTGGTGGGCTGCAGTCCATGGGGTCACTAAGAGTCAGACACGACTGAATGACTTCACTTTCACTTTCCACTTTCATGCATTGGAGAAGGAAATGGCAACCCACTCCAGTGTTCTTGCCTGGAGGATCCCATGGACAGAGAAGCCTGGTAGGCTGCAGTCTATGGGGTCGCACAGAGTCGGACACGACTGAAGCGACTTGGCAGCAGGCTAAGATGAGATTGTTGATTTTTCTCACTGCAAATTACTGGATTATAATTCTGTCTAGATTGCAATATCATTTTATTTGAAATTGGGTAGTATGATTTTGCTCTCTTAGAATCATTTACAATTTCCATTTCTGGAAAAAAGAATGGAAAAAGATAATGTTTTGTGCTTAGCGGGTTCAAGTCAGATTCCTGGAATATGGTTAATTTAATAAGGTATACCCCTTGTTGAGAGGTACATGGCCAGGAAGCCTAGAAAGTCTGTTGATATCATATTTCCTTCATGGCACTCAGCCTTTGTGAACTAAACTAAGTCAGTTTATTAGTGGCTCAGTAACCAAGTCATGTCTGACTCTTACCCGTTTACAATATTAGGTTCTTTTGGTAGCTAGTCATAGGCTTCAGAAGTTATATGGGAGGGCTCTAACTCAACTTTCTTACAAATTTGCTACCAGATGAGAGTAAGTTTGCAAATGAATTCTATACCAACAAGCAAGCAAAAATTAAGTCACATAACGTATTCTCATGAGTTCAGCAAAGCTGCAGACACTCCTGAGTACTCTGTATGATTGATTCAAGGCACGTGCAATGATATTTTAGCAGCAGGAGTCAGCCAGCCTTTAGTTGGAATCTTATTACAGAATTTTCCATTGTGTGATAAACAAAAACAAACAAAAAAAGAATCAGATGAATGTCCTATGTGTAGAGCACCAAGACAGGAGATATGAAGTGAAGTGAAGTACAAGTCTCTCAGTCATGTTTGACTCACCCATCAGGCTCCTCTGTCCATGGAATTCTCCAGGCAAGAATACTGGAGTGGGTATCTGTTACAAGAGTAAATGTTTTTGAAGACTATTTAGAGCCAATTCACATGTTTAGAAGAGGAAAATCAAATTATGCCCAGTATTTCTTATGCTGCTACAATGTCTCTTGCCATCAGCCCAGCAATCATGACACTATTATTGATAATCATTTTGCTTGGGAAAAGGGTGAGTTTTAGGTTTTGCCTAAGTCATCACCTTTGTAGTCTTTTTGTATACAATATCCATTAAGAAGTTGATAGCCAATGAAATTTGGTTGAGACTCAGTGTTAGAGGGTATAGTCCAAAAAGACCCCTGAGTACAATAGTACTTGTCCAAAGTCACCTGTGTCCTTTGGGAACATGAGAGGGAAGTGACTGTAATGTTGCTAGAAGGTATCCATTGCATTTCTGTTTTGTTTCACTTCAGTGGACTGGCAAAGTGGGAAAGGCGCATCTCATAGGACAGACCCTTCCACCAACCTCAAGAGATGACAGATGGCTGATGGATGAGCCAAAATGCCAGCAGTTTAGGAGATAGTGACAGCCTTAGGATCACTTGTGTCTAGCTGGATAAAAGCACAATGATCTAGAGCAAGCATGTAGCTGTTGATACTGCTGCTATCTTCATCACTGTCAGCCCCTAGGCAGAAGACTGGGAGCTGATTTGGACCTTTGATTTCCTTATTTAGCATGTCAGAGAACAACACAGTGAACTGCAAATAAACAAATCACTACCCTCTAGCATAGAGAAATGTGCTGACACAGTAAAGCTTTTTCTTCCTTTTAGGAATAAACTCTCTATTAGTGCTCCTGCAACCAACCCTAGGTGACTAAGCAGGTTCCTCATTAAGGCCCCCCTACCTTCTCCTGCTCTTGTCCCAGGTTGGTGAAGAAGAAGGATCTCAAATGTCCCCACCATCATCATCTTCAATTTCACTGACAGATACTGGGATAACATCTTTACAGTTTTTCATTCTTTTTTGTCTTGTTTCTTACTTCATTGGGAGAAAAATGTAGTTTATAAAATTAAGGATTGGTGGAGAAAAGGCAAATTTTCTTGCTCCAAAAATCACTCTCCCAAACTTGTGGGAAGTGCTTCCACAGTTATTAATAAACTAGGAACTTCAAACTTAGACCCTTGGACCTTGGATTCTGTCCAGCAGAAACTTCAGCTTCCCTCTCTTATGATATTTTTGGCTGTCATTGGTTATTTTTCCTCTCTAACTTTACTCCCCACCCCATTCTGCTTCTTTATTTTGGGCAGCTGCTACTTTCTCAGGTCCTAGCCTCGTAGAATGGGTTAATGCAAAGCAAAAGAGAAAAAGCAGAGGAGGTCCTCCCTGCAACTCCAGCCTCCACACCTCTTCTGTCACTCTTTCTTCCTTCTCAACAACCTGCCACAATAAATGAGACTAAGGAAAAGTATGGATTGTAAATCAGAATTGCTTTAATAACAAGTCACCATTTTTGGAGTGTGCATTCTACTGAGTAAGCTCTTTGAGAAGTGTAAAGTTGCCACATAGACATTTATCTTGAACACTATATACTCAAGCATTTCAGAATGAATTAAGGCAATATAACACTCATTACACATGCTTCTTTCAGTTTTCAATGCATATTATAACACATTAATATTGTACAACAGCACACTGTTTTAACAGTTGCAACAAGATGAAAAATAATGCAAAAATGAGACTAAGAAGCTAAGTCAAATCATTAACAGTTGTGACTGAATCAAATTCTACCCTTGCCAACTTACTCCAGAGTCCAAACATGAGATTGTTATTGTCATGTCCTCTATTTTGCAAAATAAAGTATAAGCATTAGGTAAGTCAAATGCCTAAAACAAAAAGTCACATTTTTAGTGGTAGAGAAATTGTGTAAAAACATATTGTCTGATTCCATATTTAGGGGCTTTCTACCTCTGTTTTAAATACTTTCAGAACACTCTAAATCAAACTAATAAAAATATTTATGTTCCTGTTTATAAGCCTGAAATTATATTCAATAGTTTTGCTATGATTAACACAGTTCATTTGTCAGGGTGCTGCTTGCTATACACTGCAAGAATATCTTGTCAATTCTACATGTGACTTCAGAGGGTATTAATCAATGAGCTTATTCAGTAAATAAAATAATCCCATAAAACACTAAAAAAAGGATCAAGAGCAGATTCTTCTATATACTCCTATAAAATATGTGGAGCTATAACTAAATAAAGACATTTATTAATCAAAAATTTTATATAACTTTAGAACAGAGAAAAGGCAAATAAGTAATCACCTATCTGTTGGTAAGGAATTTTCCATGAATCCCTTTCTTTTTATATACATTGACAGCAATAACACTGATAGCTTTGGGGCTTTCCTTTTAGGGTTGTTTGCATAGTTTCATACTGGAGCAGATGGCACATTTATTGATAATCTAGTATACTAAAGATGATGTCTCCCTGGAGCAGACATTGGACAGTTTTTGTTCAAGTCCATTATAAAAAATTGGGGTTTCCTAAGTTTCAGATTCCTCAGCTATGATGCAAACCTATTGCATGCACAGCATATGACCTGGGTCTCCTCATGTCACCTCGTTAGACTTGGAGGTTGAGGGGGACAATATAGACATAAAACTCAGAATGATCAATGTTCACTAGTAATCAACTCTTCTTGTCTTTGACCCAGGAGTCTTGACTTCTGCCAGCATCCATGAAACTATATAAAGCTAATCTGTGAGCTTGTAAGTAGTGTATAGTCACATTGTAATTGTAATTGTTGACATTAACATGACTAAATCTCTATTCTTTCCTTTAACATAAAAGAGATATACTATATCTGTGGCAAAAAAGTGTGAATTTGCCAAAGAGAAGAATGTACAACAATGCAAGTATTTAAAAGTGTATAAAAAACATTTTAGATTTTTTACTAAGATTTCATTAAATTGATAGTTCATAAGACAAAAATGAAATCTTCACTTGTTTCTGACTGCTTAAAATTTAGAAGATAAAAAAAAATGCTGCTTGTGTTGAGTATATCCAGGAGTAGAATTCTGGGTCACAGGACAGGCTTATGTTTAGATATGATCACTATTGCCAACCATTTTTCCTGGCTGGTTTTATAAAATTACACTCCCATCCATTAGCAATGTATGAGAATTTATTTATGATACTTTAAAACTGGAAACAATTCAAATATGTTTTAAATTGGAGAAAAGTAGAGCAAGGCCATATTTCTGTTATAAATGAATCAACATCCCCCAGAAAGTAAGAAACATTACAAATCTTAACTTGTAATCAGAAATCATGTCTTCCTATCTAACTTCACACATTTACATTGTCATAGAGTAAGTATAAATGCACAGAATGACACATTCAAGAAATATTATATGACTTGAGGGAAAATAAGCATGTATTTAAAAAAAATAAAATGTTATGGAGCTTAAATTTTCATGAACACACTTCAATAAATGTTATTAAAATGTGTGGTTGCTCATCTCCAAAGATGGCCCCAGAAATTAATACTCTTTGAGAAACTGTGAATGGATTTGATTAATAGGATGCAGTGAAAGTAATATTCTGGACACCAAGCCTGGGCCTTAATAGGACTAGCAACTTCTGCACTTGTCTCTTCAAGTCGAGCCTACATGCTCTGAGAAGCCCAAGCCAAATAAAGAGACCACATAGAATATGTGTGTGAGGGTGTAAGTTGCTCAGTCATATCCGACTCTTTGTGACCCCATGGGCTACACAGTCCACGGAATTCTCTAGGCCAGAATACTAGAATAGGTAGCTGTTTCCTTCCCCAGGGGATCTTCCCAACCCAAGGATTGAATCCAGGTCTCCTGCATTGCAGGCAGATTCTTTACCAGCTGAGCCACAAGGGAAACCCAAGAATACTGGAGTGGGTAGCCTATCCCTTCTCCAGAGGATCTTCCCAACCCAAGAATCAAACCAGGGTCTCCTGAGGTGATTCTTTACCAACTGAACTATCAGGGAAGTCCTACATGGAACATCAGTTCAGTTCAGTTGCTCGGTCATGTCCGACTCTTTACAACCCCATGGAGTGCAGCACACCAGGCCTCCCTGTCCATCACCAACACCTGGAATTTACCCAAACTCATGTCCATTGAGTCAGTGATGCCATCCAACCATCTCATCCTCTGTTATCCCCTTCTCTTCCTGCCCTTAATCTTTCCCAGCATCAGGGTCTTTTCAAATGAGTCAGCGCTTCCCATCAGGTGGCCAAAGTATTGGAGTTTCATCTTCAACATCAATTCTTCCAATAAACACTCATGATTGATATCCTTTAGGATGGACTGGTTGGATATCCTTGCAGTCCAAGGGACTCTCAAGAGTCTTCTCCAACAGACACAGTTCAAAACATCAATTCTTTGGCACTCAGTTTTCTTTATAGTCCAACTCTCACTTCCATACATGACTACTGGAAAAACCATTGCCTTGACTAGATGGGCCTTTGTTGGCAAAGTAATGTCTCTGATTTTTAATATGTTTAGGTTGGTCATAACCTAGACAGCATGGAACATAACCATGAACTATATTCAATAGCTCTAGATGAACTCCCAGCCAAAAGCCATATGAACCATACAGTTGAGTCATTTTGGATGGCCTAGTCCAGTTGAATGCCTGGATGAGTTAAGTTCATCTGGCTTCACTTATTTCATAAGAATTACTGGGCCAAACCCAGTCATTCTACAAAAAATCATGGAGGATAAGAATAGATTCTTGTTTGAAGCTGTTTTTTTTTGTTTGTTTGTTTTTAATTGAAGTATAATTTTCTGTATCTATATCTATATCTGTATATATACAATTTTTAAAAGTTACTTTCCATCTACAATTATTCCACAAAATATTGGCTATATTCCCTGTGTAGTACAATACATCCTTAAATCTATCTTACACCCAATGGTTTGTGCCTCCCATATCCCGACCCCTGCATTGCCCTCCACCTCCACTGGCAACTCCTCGTTTGTTCACTATATCTGTGTGTCTAAGCTGTTAAATTTTGAGGTAGTTTATTATTCAGAAATAGATAACCAAAATAACATACATATATGTGTTTCTCAAAACAGAGAAATAAAGGACTGACAATACCATTATATGTGTGTACATACATATACCAATTTTGGCTTAATGTTTCTTTTAAGGTTCACTTTGAGTCTCTTACTGGCAACATAATTAAGGATCACTGACAAGAGCCCATGTGAAGGCAGTATGATTACTCCTAGCATGATAAAAAGTGATTTTTTTCATGCCAATATCTCCCTTCCCAGTTGCCAATTATACCACATTATATGCATGTGCTAAAATTGATCTATGTACACTCAGATGTTTCATAGTTTTAAAATAAGATCAGAACTGGAAATATATGTCAGATCTGCTGGGCATGAAGCTACAGAGTCTGTAGTGGCATTACATTTTGAGACAATAATGGATACTTCCTTCACTGGTATTCTGTTTCTTTATTTCTTTCCATCACTGGGTAGTTTGAACTACAGTATTCATTTATCTCAAGAAACAACCAAGTCAAACTCTTGATCTCTGATATTTAAACCCCAAATTATACACATAATGTAAATCACTGAGAATGTTTGATATCTAAGAAGATAAGAGGGGACAAAAGACAAAAAGGAAAGGGAAGAGAAGGTGAGGAAAAACAGGGAGTTCAACTGAAAGTTAGATCCTGGCATATCTCTTTGGCTGCTGCTGCTGCTGCTGCTAAGTTGCTTCAGTCGTGGCCAACTCTGTGCGACCCCATAGACGGCAGCCCACTAGGTTCCTCCGTCCCTGGGACTCTCCAGGCAAGAACAATGGAGTGGGTTGCCATTTCCTTCTCCAATGTATGAAAATGAAAAGTGAAAGTGAAGTCGTTCAGTCGTGTCCGACTCTTAGCGACCCCATGGACTGCTGCCCACTGGATTCCTCTATCCATGGGAGTTTCTGGCAAGAGTACTGGAGTGAGGTGCCATTGCCATCTCCATATCTCTTTGGCTTGAAATCCTAATTTCTAAGAACCTCAAGTCCTACCAACACAAATACAGAGTAGGGTAAAGGAGAGATCTGAGGGTTCAGATTTAGAGAAGATTTATACTCCCAATTCCCAGAGAAGAATTCAGGTTGATGACCAGGTCTCAGAGAGTTCTGTCACTGAACTTGTGAGGAGCCATAGAGAATCAGTGGAGGCAGAAAAATCAAATTCATCCTCAAAAGTGCAGTGGTCCTCAACTGGATGTGACTACCATGTCTGGGAACTTGTTAATTATAAAGACCTGTGTAGGGGAGCAGGTGGACTCTAGTGCTTATAGGTCAGGGATAGTGCCAATCGCCCAATAGTGCATGGGATCACAAAGAGCTATCTAGACCAGTGTGTCAATAGTATCAGGGTTAAGAAACATTAATTCTTAACCGAATTCCCTTAATTCCTGAGGGAATTCATCTGACCTGTTCTCATCTTCTTCTGCAAGAACTTCAAAATTACAACTCTCTGCTGAATAACCATCGACAGGAGAATGGTGGGTTCCATGAAAAAAAGATACCCCACATTCAAGGGCAAAGGAGAAACCCCCAAAAGATGGTAGGAGGGGCAAAATTGCATTTAGAATTAAACCCCATACTGACCAGAGATGATTGGAAGGCTCACACAAACCTTATGTGCACTAGGACCCAGAAACCCCATAGCAGCTGAGACAGAACTGGGTTTGAGTGTCTCCTGCAGATATGGGTCATCAGTGGACTGCTGCAGGGGCAGGAACTCTGGGTGCAATAGGCCTGGGTATGGCATAAGCCCTCTTGGAGGAGGTTGACAAAAGCCCTACCATAGAGCCACCAGAACTTACACAGGACTGGGGAAACAGACTCTTGGAGGGCACAAACAAAACCTTGTGCATACCATGACCCAGGAGAAAAGAGCAGTGATCCCACAAGAGACTGACCCAGACTTGCCTGTGAGTGTCCAGAAGTCCCTGGAAGAAGTGTGGTTTGGTGGTGGCTTGCTGCAGGGTTGGGGCCACTGAGTGTAGCATTGCCTGCATAGGATCTTTTGAATGAGGTCACCATTATCTTCATTACCTCTACATAGTTTGAATTCAGGTCAAACAACAGGGAGGGAACACAGCCTTGCCCATCAACATAAAATTGGATTAGAGATTTACTGAGCATGGCCCTGCCCATCAGAAAAAGACCCATTTTCCCCCTCAGTCAGTCTCTCACATCAGGAAGCTTCCATACATCTCTTATACTTCTCCATTAGAGGGCAAACAGACTTAAAACCACAATCACAGAAAACTAACCAATCTGATCACACGGACCATAGCCTTGTTTAACTCAGAGAAAATATATGAGCCATGATGAGTAGGGCCATCCAAGATGGACAGGTCATGGTGGAGAGTTCTGACAAAAAGTGGGCCGATGGAGAAGTGAATGGCAAACCACTTGAGTGTTCTTGTCTTGAGAACCCCATAAACAATACTAAGAGGCAGAAAGATAGGATACTGAAAGATAACTCCCCAGGTTGGTATGCGCTCAATATGCTAGTGGAGATCAGTGGAGAAATAACTCCAGAAAGAATGAAGAGATGGAGGCAAAGCAAAAACAACACCTACTTGTGGATGTGACTAGTGATGGAAGTAAAGTCCAATGCTGTAAAGAGGAATATTGATTAGGAACCTGGAATGTTAGGTCCATGAATCAAGGCAAATTGGAAGTGGTCAAACAAGATGGCAAGAGTGAACATCCACATTTTAGGAATCAGCGAACTAAAATGGACTAGAATGGGTCAATTTAAGTCAGATGACCATTATATCTACTACTTTGGGCAAGAATCCCTTAGAAGAAATAGAGTAGCCATCATAGTCAACAAAAGAGTCCAAAATGCAGTACTTAGATGCAATCTCAAAAATGACAGAAAGATCTCTGTTCGTTTCCAAGGCAAACCATTCAGTATCACAGTAATCCAAATCGATGTCCTGACCAGTAATGCTGAAGAAGCTGAAGCTGAATGGGCATTCTAGAATGTCTAAAAGACCTTCTAGAATTAACACCCAAAAAAGATATCCATTTCATTATAGAGGACTGGAATGCAAAAGTAGGAAGAGTAGAGATACCTGGAGCAACAGGCAAATTTGGCCTTGAAGTACAAAATGAAGCAGGCAAAGCCTAACATAGTTTTGCCAAGAGAATGCACTGGTCGTAGCAAACATCCTCTTCCAACAATGCAGGAGAAGACTTTACACATGGACATCACCAAATGGTCAATACTGAAATCAGATTGATTATGATCTTTGTAGACAAGGATAGAAAAGCTCTAGAGAGTCACTTAACACAAGATTGGGAGCTGACTGTGGCTCAGATCATGAACTCCTTATTGCCAAATTAAGACTTAAATTGAAGAAAGTAGGGAAAACCACTAGATCATTCTGGTATGACCAAAATCAAATTCCCCTTACGATTATACAGTGGAAGTGAGAAATAGATTCAAGGGGTTAAATCTGAGGGAGTGCCTAAAGAACTATGGACTGGGCTTCATGACATTGTACAGGAGGCAGGGATCAAGACCATCATCAAGGGGTGGGGAAATGTAAAAAGGCAAAATAGTTGTCTGAGGAGGCCTTACAAATAGTTGAGAAAAGCAGGGAAGTGAAAGGCAAAGGAGAAAAGGAAAGATATATCCATTTGAATGCAGAGTTCCAAAGATTATCAAAAGATAAGAAAGCCTTCCTCAGTGATCAGTGCAAAGAAATAGAGGAAAACAATAGAATGGGAAAGACTAGCGATCTCTTCAAGAAAATTAGATACCAAAGGAATATTTCATGCAAAGATGGGCACAATAAAGGACAGAAATGGTATGGACCTGACAGAAGCAGAAGATATTAAGAGAGGGAGCAAGAATACACAGAAGAACTGTACAAAAAAGCTCTTCATGATTCAGTTAACCATGATGGTGTGATAATTCACCTAGAGCCAGACATCCTAGAGTCTGAAGTCAAATGGGCCTTAGGAAGTATCACTACAAACAAAGCTAGTGGAGGTGATGGAATTCCAGTTGAGCTATTTCAAATCCTAAAAGATGATGCTGTGAAAGTGCTACATTCAATATGCCAGCAAATTTGGAAAACTCAGCAGTGGCCACAGGACTGGAAAAGGTCAGTTTTCATTCCAGTCCCAATGAAAGCA
>NW_011495020.1:2061646-2064685 GCF_000754665.1 Bison bison bison
GAGTTGGATTTAGAAAAGTCAGAGGAACCAGAGATCAAATTGCCAACATCTGTTGGATCATCAAAAAAGCAAGAGAGTTCCAGAAAAACATCTATTTCTGCTTTATTGGCTATGCCAAAACATTTGACTGTATGGGTCACAAGAAACTGAGGAGAATTCTGAAAGAGCTGGAAATACCAGACAACCGGACCTGCCTCCTGAGAAATCTGTATGCAGGTCAGGAAGCAACAGTTAGAACTGGACACAGGAAAGGAGTACATCAAAACTGTATATTGTCATCCTGCTTATTTAAAATCTATGCAGAGTACATCATGAGAAATTCTGGGCTGGATGAAGCATATGCTGGAACCAAGATTGCCAGGAGAAGTATCAATAACCTCAGAAATCCAGATAATACCACCCTTATGGCAGAAAGTGAAAAAGAAATAAAGAACCTCATGATGAAAGTGAAAAAGGAGAGTGAAAAAGTTGGCTTAAAGCTCAGTATTCAGAAAATATGATCTTGGTATCCGGTCCCATCACTTCATGGCAATTAGATGGGAAAACAATGGAAACAGTGAGAGACTTTATTTGGGGGGCTCCAAAATCACTGAAGACGGTGACTGCAGCCATGAAATTAAAAGATGCTTGCTCCTTGGAAGAAAAATTATGACCAACCTCGACAGGATATTAAAAAGTAGAGACACTACTTTACGAACAAAGATCCATCTAGTCAAAGCTATGGTTTTTCCAGTAGTCATATATGGATGTGAGGGTCTGACTATAAAGAAAGCTGAACACCAAAGAATTGATGTTTTGACTTGTGGTTTGTGAGGACTCTTGAAAGTCCCTTGGAGTGCAACTAGATCCAATCAGTCCATCCTAAAACAAATAAGTCCTGAATATTCATTGGAAGGACTGATGCTGAATCTGAAACTCTAATTCTTTGGACACCTGATGCCAAGAACTGACTCATTTGAAAAGACCCTGATGCTGGGAAAGATTGAAGGTGGGAGGAGAAGGGACAACACACATAAGATGGTTAGAGGGCATCACCGGCTCTATGGACATGAGTTTGAGTAATCTCTGGAGTTGTTGATGTACAGGGAAGCCTGGCATGCTGCAGTCCATGGGGTTGAAAAGAGTTGGACACGACTGAGCAACTGAACTGAACTGAACTGAACTAAGAAATCTGTCATAGAACTCATTCACATCCTTGTGTGATGTAAATAGCAGGGAACTATATAGCACTGCCCATAAGATGAACAGGAAGGTAATCAACAGCTTATACGACTTCATTCTTTCATTAGCTCCCAAGTAGATTGACGGGAATTCAGCTTTCTTTTGTATCTAAGAAGGTAAGAAAATATTGAGAAAGAAACAGTCCTGAAATGATGTGTTTTTGAATAAGGCAGAATGTGGCACCCTATTGTATAAAACAGCACTTGAGACCCAACAGCTAACAGCACAGAAAGTCCAACAATAGGGTTATCAGACCCTCTCCATCACTGACTGCTGCACAGTATAAGTCCCTCATTTTTAGCTGTGGCCTAAAGAAAAGGAGAGGGTTCAGAGAAATTCTTTCCCAAACTCAAGTTTTTAGACCAGCGAAACAAGGGTTTGATTGGGAGATTCAGTTCAATTTTATAAAAACTAAATTTCTAGCACCTCTGAATTTGTAGAATGAGTATCATACATTCATGTTAAGTTGCTTCAGTCGTGTCTGATTATGTGACCCTATGGACTGTATCTCACCAGGCTCTTCTGTCCACAGGATTCCCCAGGCAGGAATGCTGGAGCAGGTTGCCATGCCCTCCTTCAGATGATCATCTCAACCCTGGGACCAAATCCATGTCTCCTGAATTGGCAGGCAGATTCTTTTTTTTTTTTTAATATAAATTTATTTATTTTAATTGGAGGCTAATTACTTTACAATATTGTATTGGTTTTGCCATATTTTACCATTAGCACCACATGGGAAGCCCTATGAGTATCATATCTGTTCCTAAACTATCATCTTTAGAGTTAAAATGGAAGTTATCAGCTGTGTTGAGTCACTTATCTGTGCTACATCTTTCACCTTGTTGAAAACAGAGTGAGGGGTATTGATGGTTAAACATTAAGATAAGAAATGCTAAATCTGGGGTATTGTTGAGTGTGAAAAACTTAACAATAGCTTTTCTTCAAAAGAAGACATGAAATATTAAAATAAAATTAAAAAATATATATAGAGAGAGAGTGAGTCATGTTAATGCCATGTGGCATTTGATTAAAACTCTCTACATGAATTTCTTTATTCCACAAAATATTCCATATACCTGTCTTAGGCCATATATTTATTTACTATCATGTTACACATAAAACAAGAAAGAAAGGATAGGATTAAATTGCCTTCACCAAGTGGGCCATATTTTGTTAGTGTTCATATATTTCTTTTTTTTTTTTTTTAATTTTATTTTATTTTTAAACTTTACATAATTGTATTAGTTTTGCCAAATATCAAAATGAATCCACCACAAGTATACATGTGTTCCCCATTCTGAACCCTCCTCCCTCCTCCCTCCCCATACCATCCCTCTGGGTCGTCACAGTGCACTAGCCCCAAGCATCCAGTATTGTGCATCAAACCTGGACTGGCAGCTCGTTTCTTACATGATATTTTACATGTTTCAATGTCATTCTCCCAAATCTTCCCACCCTCTCCCTCTCCCACAGAGTCCATAAGACTGTTCTATACATCAGTGTCTCTTTTGCTGTCTCGTACACAGGGTTATTGTTACCATCTTTCTAAATTCCATATATATGCTTTAGTATACTGTATTGGTGTTTTTCCTTCTGGCTTACTTCACTCTGTATAATAGGCTCCAGTTTCATCCACCTCATTAGAACTGATTCAAATGTATTCTTTTTAATGGCTGAGTAATACTTCATTGTGTATATGTACCACTGCTTTCTTATCCATTCATCTGCTGATGGACATCTAGGTTGCTTCCATGTCCTGGCTATTATAAACAGTGCTGCGATGAACATTGGGGTACACGTGTCTCTTTCCCTTCTGAT
>NW_011495020.1:2066622-2067415 GCF_000754665.1 Bison bison bison
GAGGACTACCCGAGTGCCTGAACCTGAGCAGCTTGGACCTGGGAGGTGCATGCAGCCCAGGGCTGGCCTCGGATTGTTCCCGGCGGAACAACCTAGAGCCCGAGCAGTGTGGGCAGGGAGGCTACATGCGCCGTGAGCGGGGGCAGACCCAGGGTGGCTGAGGCACTGCGAGTGCATGCCAGTGTTATTTGTTTGCAGCATCCCTCCCTCCCCACAGTGCGACTGAACAAGTGAGTCTAAAAAAAAAAAAAGTGTCCTCCACCGTCCCCTTTGTGTCACGGCGGAAACCAGACACTGAAGAGACCAGCAAACAGAAGTTATAACAGACGAAAACGCCTTGGAAGCTACAGGCAATAGATTAAAACCCCGTGGTTACTACGGAGTACATAGGAAGGGGCCTATAGATTTTGAGAAATATAAGTTGGACCAAGGAACTAGCCAAAAATGAACTGAACCCACAATACTCACAACAAAACCAAAGAAAGTTCTAGATATATTTTTACTATTTTTACGATCATTCTTTCTTTTTTTTTGTATTTTTTAAATTTTAAGTCCTCTATTGTTCCTTTAATTTTCACTTTTATAACCTATTACTTTGCAAAAAAAAAAAAGACCCTATTTTTTTCTTCTTCAGCAAACTTCATATATATATATTTTATAATTTTTTGACCTTGTTTTTTTTTTTTATCTTCTTTTCTTTAACATTGTATTTTTGAAATTCCAAACTCTACTCTAGATTTTTAATTTTAGCTTTTTGGTATATGTTATCAATTTTGTACCATAGTTTTTTTTT
>NW_011495020.1:2067515-2068106 GCF_000754665.1 Bison bison bison
AGAAGTTTCCAAACACCAGGAAACCTTCTCACTGCCAAATCTGTGCCGAGCTTTGGAAGCACAGAGGGCAACATAACAGGGAGAAAAAATAAATAAACAATTAAAACTCGCAGATTGCGAGCCCTACGGTAACTCCCCCAGTGGAGAAGCAGCACAGACACCTGCATCCGCCATTAGCAAGAGGGGGCTGGGCAGGGAGGCGTGGTGCGGGCTGCATTGCTGAGAGTAAGCATCTGGCCTGAATACCCTGAGCGCTATCTGAGCGAAATAATTTGGGCTAGCAGACCAGACTGTGGGATATCTACCACGCGAAAAGCCAGCCCCAACCTAAGACACTGCCAGGCCCGCACACGAAACAAAGGACTGATCAGAGATAGCTGGCTGCAGACCTTCCCCCTCTGGTGACAAGCAGCCAGAGCCGGAAGGGGGCAATCGCAGCCCCAGAGAGGCATTATCTATAAAATTGTAAGCAGGCTTCTTTGCTATCTAAAACTTATTGGGGGTCTGGACGGTCAACATCTGCCTGAGAAGGTGCGCCGGTTTTACACCCAGATAACCGAGTGGCAGGGAGGCGATAAGTCGCAGCATTGG
>NW_011495020.1:2068206-2069422 GCF_000754665.1 Bison bison bison
TTTTTCTTCTGTTTCTTTCTCTTCTTCTTTTATATAACATTGTATATCTTAAATTCCAAACTCTACTCTAGATTTTTAATTTATGCTTTTTGGTATTTGATATCAATTTTGTACCTGTATTTTCTTTATAATTTTTGCAACATTGTTTGTTTTTGTTTGTTTGCTTGCTTTCTCTCTTTATTTTTCTTCTTTTTTTTAACATTGTATTTTTGAAATTCCAAACTCTACTCTAGATTTTTTATTTTTGCTTTTATGTATTTGTTACCAATTTTGTATCTTTAAGAACCCAATCTTCAGGATCCATTTTTTCACTAGGGAGTGAGATTACTGGCTTGACTGATCTCTCTCCCTTTGGACTCTCCTTTTTCACCACCAGGTCGCCTATGTCTCCTCCCTAACCCCTCTCTACTCTACCCAACTCTGTGAATTTCTGTGTGTTCCAGATGGTGGAGAACACTTAGGGAGCTGATTACTGGCTGGATCTGTCTCCCTCCTTTTCATTCCCCCCTTTTATCCTTCGGGCCACCTCTGTCACCTTCCTCCTTCTTCTCTTCTCTGTATAACTCCGTGAACATCTCTGAGTGGTCCAGTTGTGGAGTGCACATAAGGAAGTGACTACTGGCTAGCCCACTCTCTCCACTATTGATTCCACCTCATCTCATTTGGGTCACCTCTAACTCCCTCCTCCCTCTTCTCTTCTCCATGTAACGCTGTGAACCTCTCTGAGTGACCCTCACAGTAGAGAAACTTTTCATCTTTAACGTAGATGTTTTATTAATAGTGCTGTATAGAAGGAGAAGTTTTGAAACTACTGTAAAAATAAGACCGATAACTGGAAGCAGGAGGCTTAAGTCCAAACCCTGACTCCAGGGAACTCCTGACTCCAAGGAACATTAATTGACAGGAGCTCATCAAATGCCTCCATACCGACACTGAAACCAAGCACCACACAAGGGTCAACAAGTTCCAGGGCAAGACATACCAAGCAAATTCTCCAGCAACAAAGGAACACAGCCCTGAGCTTCAAGATACAGGCTGCCCAAAGTCACCCCAAAACCATAGATATCTCATAACTCATTACTGGACATTTCATTGCACTCCAGAGAGAAGAAATACAGCTCCACCCACCAGAACACCGACACAAGCTTCCCTAACCAGGAAACCTTGACAAGCCACCTGTACAAACCCACACACAGCGAGGAAACGCCACAATAAA
>NW_011495020.1:2069522-2070693 GCF_000754665.1 Bison bison bison
TAAAGGAACGGATAAATGTCCACCAAACCAAACAAAAGAGGAAGAGATAGGGAATCTACCTGATAAAGAATTCCGAATAATGATAGAGAAATTGATCCAAAATCTTGAAATTAAAATGGAATCACAGATAAATAGCTTGGAGACAAGGATTGAGAGGATAAAAGAAAGGTTTAACAAGGACCTAGAAGAAATAAAAAAGAGTCAATATATAATGAATAATGCAATAAATGAGATCAAAAACACTCTGGAGGCAACAAATAGTAGAATAACAGAGGCAGAAGATAGGATTAGTGAATTAGAAGATAGAATGGTAGAAATAAATGAATCAGAGTGGATAAAAGAAAAACGAATTAAAAGAAATGAGGACAATCTCAGAGACCTCCAGGACAATATTAAACGCTACAACATTCGAATCATAGGGGTCCCAGAAGAAGAAGACAAAAAGAAAGACCATGAGAAAATACTTGAGGAGATAATAGTTGAAAACTTCCCTAAAATGTGGAAGGAAATAATCACCCAAGTCCAAGAAACCCAGAGAGTCCCAAACAGGATAAACCCAAGGCAAAACACCCCAAGACACATATTATCAAATTAACAAAGATCAAACACAAAGAACAAATATTAAAAGCAGCAAGGGAAAAAAAAACAAATAACACACAAGGGAATTCCCATAAGGATAACAGCTGATCTTTCAATAGAAATTCTTCAAGCCAGGAGGGAATGGCAAGACATACTTAAAATGATGAAAGAAAATAACCTACAGCCCAGATTATTGTACCCAGCAAGGATCTCATTCAAGTATGAATGAGAAATCAAAAGATTTTCAGACAAGCAAAAGCTGAGAGAATTCAGCACCACCAAACCAGCTCTCCAACAAATACTAAAGGATATTCTCTAGACAGGAGACACAAAAACGGTGTATAAATTCGAACCCAAAACAATAAAGTAAATGGCAATGGGATCATACTTACCAGTAATTACCTTAAACATAAATGGGTTGAATGCCCCAACCAAAAGACAAAGACTGGCTGAATGGATACAAAAACAAGACCCCTACATATGTTGTCTACAAGAGACCCACCTCAAAACAGGGGACACATACAGACTGAAAGTGAAGGGCTGGAAAAAGATTTTCCATGCAAATAGGGACCAAAAGAAAGCAGGAGTAGCA
>NW_011495020.1:2071391-2086940 GCF_000754665.1 Bison bison bison
AGACCATAGCAAAAATCAACAAAGCCAAAAGCTGGTTCTTTGAAAGGATAAATAAAATTGACAAACCATTAGCCAGACTCATCAAGAAACAAAGGGAGAAAAATCAAATCAATAAAATTAGAAATGAAAATGGAGAGATCACAACAGACAACACAGAAATACAAAGGATCATAAGAGACTGCTATCAACAATTATATGCCAATAAAATGGACAACATGGAAGAAATGGACAAATTCTTAGAAAAGTACAACTTTCCAAAACTCGACCAGGAAGAAATAGAAAATCTTAACAGACCCATCACAAGCATGGAAATTGAAACTGTAATCAAAAATCTTCCAGCAAACAAAAGCCCAGGTCCAGACGGCTTCACAGCTGAATTCTACCAAAAATTTAGAGAAGAGCTAACACCTATCCTGCTCAAACTCTTCCAGAAAATTGCAGAGGAAGGTAAACTTCCAAACTCATTCTATGAGGCCACCATCACCCTAATACCAAAACCTGACAAAGATCCCACAAAAAAAGAAAACTACAGGCCAATATCACTGATGAACATAGATGCAAAAATCCTTAACAAAATTCTAGCAATCAGAATTCAACAACACATTAAAAAGATCACACACCATGACCAAGTGGGCTTTATCCCAGGGATGCAAGGATTCTTCAATATCCGCAAATCAATCAATGTTCATATATTTCTAATGGAGAGGATGTGCAAAGATACATGACTTTCTCTATTAAATGAAGGAAAGACGTAAGTGTGTCTATGAAGTTATGGTTCCATGTGGAATAAGAAGGAAAATAAAGTTATAAAAGGGTAGCAGACTTTCAAAATAGAAAAATAACTAAAACCAGCAGCTGTAGAAGAGTGAGATTGTTGGAAGGATAGTAGGCTGTGGACTGATATAATAAGTCCAACACTGGGGGATAGTTCTTATGATAGATCTTGACTGTGTATAAGGACATCTGAAATAAAATGAAGGGAAAATATGTTAGAGAAAAGAAGACCAAGGAGAGTTAATTTATGAGAATGTCTCTGCTTTCTATAAAAACATGGTTAATTCTGACTGCATGGCTTTATCTACATTATATAAAGATGTGTGAGTTCTCTTAAAACTTTATATCATAACAATTTTTTTGCTTTTGTCTGTTTGAATTGTTCAAAGAGGGGACACTATATCATAAAAACATTGTGTTTCTTTTTCTCTTTTACTACAGCACTCCAGAGAAAAATGCTAGAAGTAAATGATCAAGAAAGAGGGAAAGGAAGAGAAAGATAAAGATTAGAAATAGTTATCTGCCTTCTCAGGAGCTCATAGTAGGCTTAGATAATGGCATGATAACCCTTCCCTCTGAGCCTGAGTGCAGCTGTGATTTTTCCTCAAGTCAGTACTCCAGAAAATCATTACCAATTTATTGAAGGAGGCAAGTGAGATAAAATACATTTTATATCCTTATTATAGATGGATCAATTTTATTTCCTGTTGAGAAACTATCACACAAAAACTGATACACAACTATAATTATTAGCATATTAGTTCATACTTTCCTCCTTATAGGCCATTAACATCTATGAATTCTTTTGCATATTCAAGACATAATATGCCAAAATTCACTGTATCATATGCTTGAGATACAAAGAATAACATGATTCGTCTGATCACTGAGGAGCTCAACAAACCAGTATAAACAAGAGATGGTGAAAAAGACAAAGGAAAATAAAAGAAGAAATATGAAAACAGATGGAATTACTACAGAAGGTGAAAGAGTAAGACGAGAAGGTTGTTACCCTTGAGCAGAAGTAGGTTTTTGCAAGTTGAACAATGCATTAATAACACAGCAGTATGTGCAGGGGTGAGGTGATGGAGGAGAGAAGAGAACAACTGAGAGGCAATAAGGGGAAAATACTGCAACTTCAGCAAGATTCAGGAGTTTTCTTACCGTGCTATTTTTCACTCCTGTGCCTCCAATTTCTAGAATAGTGCCCACCACATAATAGGTGTTCAATAGTATTTCATGACTAAAATATCTTCTCGTATTCTTCTTTTCTGATGTTTTTGCAAGGGTAAAGGGAGATAGAAGTATAAAAGATGGCTTTTCTTTGTGCATGTAGTTTTACATGATGAATTTAATGCTATTTTTCACACTTGCAAATTTCAATAGGTATGAATTTTAACTTGTTAGTTATGCAAAACTTTCACAATCATTTCATAACATTGTCAAGCGGTTGCGGAAGGAATTTACTTTGCTTGAGGCCTGGCTTAGTTCTGTTCATGTATTCTGCTGCTGGGTAGTCAAGCATATTTTTTTATGCTATTTTATAGTGTTCTTCAGAATTGAGCAATACCCTAGGGAGATGTCAAAGCATTGCCTGAGGTGATTTCATATGTTTGTGCTTATAATTGTAAAAATGTAACTGCAGTTGCACAGTATGAATTTGTACTGGGACAGGTCTGCATAGTTTTACATCTGCTGCAGAAGTACTCTGCCATCCAGGAGCAAGAGAAGAGGGGGTGAGTATGCGAGTCATGGCAGCTGGGTGGTTATTGCTGTGGGCAGAATAGAAATTCACTTGGGAGAAAGAGAGTAGTGCTGAGGACAGCATTTCAGTTCCAACCAGCAAGCACCAAGAAGGAAACAAAAGGTCTTGGGGAGTTTGGGCCAGTGGTCCCCACTTTTTTGGCAGAAGGGACAAGTTTTGTGGAAGATAATTTTCCATGAACCAGCGGCCGGGAGATGGCTTGCGGGATGATTCAAACACATTCCAGTTATTGTTCCCTTTATTTCTATTATGACTACATCATTTTCGCCTCAGATCATCAGGCATTAGATCCAACAGGTTGGGGATTCCTGGTGTAATGGATTGAGCCCCGCATCACCTACCTGCCTCAGGTTTAGTGGATGATGGCCACTCAGCTAAATACCTCCAAGGCATAAATTCTCCAGCTAAGAGTTTCTAATCATTTTCCAGAGGAGCCCACATCTTAAGACTGCTAGGAAACTAGGATGGTTCTTGGAAGCAAAATGCAGGTGAGAAGACAGTGACAACCTTGCTTCAAGGCAGGTCAATCTAAAAGGACATCTCAGCTTCCCATGGGATTAGCTAAGGCCTTTGTGAACTGTATCATAATTCAATGCCTCCCTCTACCCAGTCCTATTTCTTTACTCATCCACTATGTATTGAGGCTAGTGGCAATCCTCAATATTACTTCTCCCTATAATAATCTTGGGGGTTTCCCTGGTGGCTTACCTAGTAAAGAATCCGCCTGCAATGAGGGAGACCTGGGTAAATTCCTCGGTTGGGAAGATCCCCTGAAGAAGGGAATAGCTACCCCACTCCAGTATTCTGGCCTGGAAAATTCCATGCACTGTATAGTCCATGGAGGTTACACAGTCCGACACAACTGAGTGACTTTCACTTTCCCTTTCATAATAGTCTTGCATGCATATCTCCGTCTCAAAGACTGTTTTCCAAGGAACTTGAACTAATATATTTGATGACAAAAACTATCTGATGAATCAGTCTGTAAGAATATTTTCAAAACTGGCTGGAAATTAGGACTTCATCACTGGTAGTAGGTGGAGCCCTAGGAACACTTGGCATGCTATACAGTAAGATTGTTATAACATCAATAAATGTGGAAAATGGATATAGGACAGCAGCAAAACATACTGGTCACTGCAATATCTTAGGCCTTTAAAAGGTTTAGGAAATTCTAATTAAAAGGATAATGGAACTGGACGACTATGTTGAGAGCCACTGATGCTTTGGAGGAAGAAAATGAAAGGCGGGGGGTGATTAATCATCAATTATAGCTGCTTTAGCAACATTGGCTAAAAGTCAAAATGACTCCTTGGCAGCATGCAAAGAGAAACTTATCTCCTGCAGTCAGAGGAAGAACATAGGGATAACAGAGCTCCAGAGAGAGATGAATTTTCTATTCCAGCCAGTCTGCTTTGTCAAGGTCAGTTTGAGAAGTGGGCCACTGACACTTCGACTGAGATACGGACATTTGACTTGGTATTCTCAGAAACACTGAAAATCCATATCTCCATGAACCTAGTAAATATGCAGAGGTGGTTCCCTTTTTTCTCTCAGAGGCTGCTGCTGCTGGTGCTGCTAAGTCGCTTCAGTCGTGCCCGACTCTGTGCGATCCCACAGACAGCAGCTCACCAGGCTCCCCCGTCCCTGGGATTCTCCAGGCAAGAACACTGGAGTGTGTTGCCATTTCCTTTTCCAACGCATGAAAGTGAAAGTGAAGTCGCTAAGTCATGTGCGACTCTTAGAGACCCTGTGGACTGCAGCCTATCAGGCTCCTCCGTCCATGGGAATTTCTAGGCAAGAGTACTGGAGTGGGGTGCCATTGCCTTCTCCACTCTCAGAGGCTAGCACTACTTGGAGATGATGCAAAGGCTTCAGGACCTAACCCCCTTTATTTTCCCGATCACTAGACTGTTAACTATGGTCACATTTCTTGCTTGCTAAATCGCATCGGTAATGTTTGATTCTTTGCAAACCCATGGACTGGCCCACCAGGCTCCTCTGTCCCTGGAAATCTCCAGGCAAGAATACTGGTGTGGGTTGCCATGCCTTTCTTCAGGGGATCTTCCCAACCCAGGGACTGAACTCTGATCTCCTCCATTGGAGGTGGATTTACCATCTGAGCCAATAGGGAAGCCCATAGCAATGCAGTTAGCTAGGGAACTGCTGAGAAAGGAAAGGATCTGTACTCCAAGGAGCTGCAGAACCAAGTCCACATAGTTTGTGAGAAGCTCTAAAAGTATATATAATACCAGATTCCCCAAAAGCTATAGTAAGGTATGTAGGAAATAAGGATGGAGAAAGGAAAGCTTACTGATTTGGGAGTATTCTTCCAGTATACAGGATTTAACACCATGGGAAAGTGATGCTAACACTGTTAGCATCAGTGAGGCCTGTTGGAATCCTGGAGAAACCAAGGCACCATAGTAATTTCACCACTGGTTACCTTGACAGGCAGTGGGAAATGGAGCTAGGAGGCTTAGAGAGACAGACATGTGAGAGTACCCACACTTTGGGAGCCTAGAAAATACATCAACAGATTATTCCTCACAGAGGAGCCCAGATGGCATTCCATTTTGTAAGGTGTTTATAAAGCATATGCTGGTGACAGTCACATTGTGGGGATATTTGTGAAGCTCAATAACAGTTGTCCTCTTGTGGGTCAGACCAATGGTAGGGAAAGCTATAAAAGAACTGAGTTTTCCAAGAGCAGTGGTGATGATAGAACTATGATATAATAGAAGCCAAATAAGGGAGGCTGCTGCTGCTGCTGCTAAGTTGCTTCAGTTGTGTCTGACTCTGTGCGACCCCACAGATGGCTACCCACCAGGCTCCTGTGTCCCTGGGATTCTCCAGGCAAGAATATGGGAGTGGGTTATCATTTCCTTCTCCAATGCATTCATGCATGCTAAGTCTCTTCAGTCATATCGGACCCTGTGCGACCCTATGGACAGCAGCCCTCCAAGCTCCACTGTCCACAGGATTCTCCAGGCAAGAATATTGGAGTAGGTTGCCATTTCCTTCTTCCATAAGGGAGGCTAAATGTCGGAAAAAGGCAGGAATGATTTTCATAAAGGACAGGAAAGATGCCCTGCCAGCCAGAAGAGCCTGATCTTCAGATAATTAGAAAGGTAACGAAAATAATCATCAATAGGGGCAAGAAAAATGAGCAGAGAATAAGGATATTATCCAATTCATAAAATCAAAGTAAATAAGGATTGGATAATCAGGAAAATGACAAAATGCCCCAAGTAAAGTCACAATCCCTAACCCAAATTCTGGATTTAAGCCAGTTGTTAGTCCTGAGACCCACTGAAGAAACAAGAGTCTAGATTCCCAGGACGAGGGACCCTGTAACTTTACAGCAAGTGTAAAGCAAGGAAGTGTCTAACTTCCACCAACAGGCACAAAAGCTGAGAACTTCATGTGGCACTATACCTCAAGTAGATCAATAAGCTACGGGGTGGCAAGTAGATTAAATTGGACACCTTCCAAACTTGAAAAGATACCAATTAATCATGAATAGAATTGACATATATTTTGAAAGTAGATTCATATTTCTCTTTCAGCCTCAGTCAGCAGCACCACTATCCATGCTGGTATGTAATGCACCAAGATATAATCTTGCATAACATCTGTTTGAGCTAAGGAATCCACCTATAATACAAAGAAGTATGAGATGAGATCTAATAATCCTACTGCATAACTTACAATTAGAAGCTGCAAGCCTTACAGAGTGATGGAACGTGCAGCTGAAGCTCCAGTTTAGTTAATAAATTGTGCAAAAATGAGAAGCTATCCTCCAAGAGGGAGAGAGAGACACATGCTGTTGTTGTGCTGTCGTTCAGTCATGTCAGACTCTTTCCAACCCCATGAACTGCAGCATGTCAGGCTTCCCTGTCCTTTACTGTCTCCTGGAGCTTGCTCAAACTCATATCTATTGAGTTGGTGATGGCATCAAACCATCTCATCCTCTGTCATCCCCTTTTCCTGCTTTCAGTCTTTCCCAGCATCAGAGTCTTTTCCAATGAGTTGGCTCTTTGCATCATGTGGCCAGAGAATTTGAGCTTCAGCTTCAGCACCAGCACTTCCAATGAATATTCAGGGTTTATTTCCTTTAAGATTCACTGGATTTATCTCCTTGCATGCCAAGGGACTCTCGAGAGTCTTTTCCAACACCACAGTTCAAAAACATAGATTCTTTGGCACTCAGCCTTCTTTATGGTTCAATTCTCACATCCATACATGACACTGGAAATACCACAACTTTGACTATAAGGACCTTTGTTGGCAAAGTAATGTTTCTGCTTTTTAAGATGCTGTCTAAGTTTGTAATAGCTTTTCTTCCAAGGAGCAAGGATTTTTAATTTCATGGCTGCAGTCACCATCTGCAGTGATTTGGGGCCTAAGAAAATAAAATCTGTCATGGAGAGACATGTATTTTTATAAATGTTTGTATTTATAAGTTATATATGTATTTATAAATTACATAATTGTAATATTTATATTATATACTTCATATAAATACACATATTATACATTACTTATATTAGGTTGGCAAAAATTTTTGCTTTTTTTTTTAATATCTTACTTTTTGGACAGCTCAATATATTATAAATCAACCAATGGTAATTATTTAATTTTCACTTTATTTTCATAAAATCTTTAGACTTATACCTTAATCAGAAACCATTATTGAATATATATGTAAAAGGAAATAAATGCATAATTGATTAATCCATACCTAAAATACATTTTTATCAGACTTCTGATTCAGTGTTTGGTACAGTCATCACTGCTCACATTTCCTTGCATAGTATTCTATTCTATGCTATCACCAGACTAGCATTGCTCAGAGGTATGTCCCTCTGCTCTCTCTCAGATTCACTTATAAGCCACTGACATTCATGATAGAGGTGTTTATGCTAGTGCTTACACATCTACAATCCATTTAACATCTGAGGAAAGAAATGTTTATTGAAAGTAAGTGAAATACAAAATTCCCAAAACTTTAAGAAGTAAGAAAAAATTTGGAAAACCTTTATACTGTAGGTCATTAGAAGGAACATATGCATACCTGTAGTTTATGTCATAAGTTATTTACAGGGAATCACTTTGCTACTGAGTAGATGATAATGATGGCAAGAGAAGAAAAAAATGAGAAAGTTTGAATTTTTCTGTTCCCAGTATGATCTTAGGAAATTGGTTATTATCTGCTAACCATTCATATTAAGCACAGCTGCTGCTGCTGCTGCTAAGTCACTTCAGTCGTGTCCAACTCTGTGCGACCCCATAGACAGCAGCCCACCAGGCTCCCCTGTCCCTGGGATTCTCCAGGCAAGAAAACCGGAGTGGGTTGCCATTTCCTTCTCCAACGCAGGAAAGTGAAAAGTGAAAGTGAAGTCGCTCAGTCGTGTCCAACTCTGTTCGACCCCATAGACTACAGTCCACCAGGCTTCTCCGCCCATGGGATTTTCCAGGCAAGAGTACTGGAGTGGCTTGCCATTGCCTTCTCCACAATTAAGAACAGAGAATGCCTTAAATCTGCGTTCTTAAAGAAAAGTGAGCACCAAAGAATTGATACTTTTGAACTGTGGTGTTGGAGAAGAGTCCCTTGGACGGCAAGGAGATCAAACCAGTCAATCTTAACAGAAATCAGTCCTGAATATTCACTGGAAGGACTGATGATGAAGGTGAAGCTCCATAACTTCAACTACCTGATGTGAAGAACTGACTCATTGGAAAAGACCCTGATGCTGGGACAGATTGAAGACAGGAGGAGAAGGGGACAACAGAAGATGAGATGGTTGGATGGCATCACTAACTCGATGGACATGAGTTTGAGCAAGCTCTGGGAGTTGGCAATGGACAGGGAGGCCTGGTGTGCTTCAGTCCGCAGGATCACAAAGAGTCAAACAGGACTGAGCAACGGAACTGAACTGAACTGAACTAAAGGAATGCTCTGCTCCATGAAGAACACTTAGTTTCCTTCACTTAAATTAGAGATGTTTTGTCTGTTTCTTTCTACTCGTACTTATCTGTGTGTTATGCTTATAGGAAGTTTTAGTTCAGGTAAGACTTGGTTGAAGCAAGTCCAAACTAGCTAAGGACTTGGTTTAGAATCCACAGACATATATTGAGGATGGAGCCTAGACTGAAAACATTGGGTGTGAAGTCAGTTAAAAACACAGCCAATTATTAAGATTAAATAAAGAAAAAGGAGAAATAGAAATAGTTCAATGCACGGCACCAAGGAAGAGATAAGAGAAAGGATTCCAAAGATGGGATTCCAGGAGCTGAACAGGGTTCAAATAGCCAAAGGAGCCTAGATACTGGTTTGAGCCAAACAAGAGGCAGAGTAAATGGGGAGGTGCTTCAGGAAAGATAAAGCAGAAACTCATTTCCTGGAGCACAGACAGAAACAAAATGTTAGGGAGGAGCACCCTTTCTGATATTGTTTCTCTGGACAACTGTCTAAGTGCCTACTCTTTCAGTGAGATATTGGAGGCTTCTGACAAGGGAGACTGATAGGGGCTATAAAACAAACACTATTACTATTAATGCTTCGAGTGTTAACAATATTGCAGCTTAAGCAGTAAGTAACCATGGCAACTAGGAAACATAATTCCAGATGCCTTCAGAACTCAGAGAGCTTTGATGGATGGGAGAATGTCTTCTTCAGAGGGATTCACACTCTCTTATTTTTTTCATTTGTTAAATATTGATTGAACACCTATAATTTGCCACATACTTTCTAGATGCTTACAATAAGAATAAAAATAAATAGACTTTTGTCTAGAGCCATACTGGTGTAGCTTTAAGGATTCACAGAAAACAGCAATTCCACATACATTTTAAATGTTGTACATGAATGGTCATTTAACTGTAAATTATATAGGACATTAATCATAACCAAATTCCTAGTATGTGTTTGGAATTGTTTTGCAGTGTTCACTAATTGTTTCATGTTTATCTATATTCTTCTCCAGTAATTTTACAAGTTACTTGAGAGCAAGGCCTCTAACTCATTCTTTTATCTTTGTCTCTCACTGAATAAGGATAAGAAATTAAAAATGTCTCAGGGAACTCAAACAGGAGTTTGAGTTTGTATCAACCTAGAGGGGTGGGATGGGGAGGAAGAAGGGAAGGAGGTTCAAAAGGGAGGGGATATATGTATACCTATGGCTGATACATGTTGAGGTTTGACAGAAAATAACACAATTCTGTAAAGCAATTATCCTTCAATTAAAAAATGAATAAATTTAAAAAATGTATCATCAAGTATTTGACTATGGAAAAAGTAAAAGCAAACAAATCTTTACAAATGTAAAGTGATGGGATGTTTCTAATGGTAATGTGCACTGAAGAACTAAGGAAGCAGATATCTGATTATCAGTTTCTTTTCTAGTGGTTCAGTACATAAAGTTCTCAATTTAAATATGTAGACAATTATTACACATGACTCATTTATATGGAACAGTTTTGTGTGTTCTGCAGCTGATCCATTCATATGGATTACACTGTAATTTAATCAAGACCAGAAAACCAGATGGTCTGAAATTTATTTCATTAATAATCCTTTTCAAAATGTTGACTCATATGTACATAATCTTTTCCTATTCTTGTTTGTTCTAGTTCTAGTTAATTTTATAATTAGACACATGTATTTATTTAATTAAATTTTAGAAGAATAGAGAAAAATATATCACTGTTATTTTTAAACCGAATTTCACAAAAAGCCTTCTTCAGGTCTTTTGATGATTTCTCCAACAAGGAAAAAACATGAGGCCAAAGACTGTGTCAAACCTAAGCTTGTAAGTTTATTTTCCTAGGAGAGTTTTTCCTAGAGCCTTGTTATCAAGGGCTTCTGGTTAAAACCAGTTTCCTAGAGGAACAAAAACATATCAGCATTCCTCTTTTATTTTCTTCATACCCAGAGCAATATTATGCTATGGTTCACAACTTAATCAAATTTATTTTTAATAATCTAGAAATATTGAGATTTGAGGGAGTAATATGACTGCCTCCAATGGTTATTATCAGAAGTTTTCTTAAGGAGGACAGAACCAATTATGGACAGCAAGAAGAAAAACAGATTGCATGCATGTACCCATTATGAAGGTCTTTGTATAAAGGGTATATTATTTCAAAATGCATGGCTTCTACAAATGTTCCCTCAAAAGAATTTATTTGGCTACTAAAAAAAAAGCAAAAAAAGAGGAAAACTGCCAGTAAATATAAACAAATGCTGAATTTGGTTATTTCACTTTTAAGACATTATTTTTTCAATGTTTTCCTGATGCATGGTTTGGTATTAGTCTTTGAGAAGTTACAGACTTTTTAAATGGCATAGTCTGTGAGTTCTAGGTGAGTATCGGGCTTTAGATATTCATTTAGATTTTACTTTTCAGGAGAGCAGTGTGACTATCATATTCTGGTTGACTAATTCAACATCTTTTTGTTCTATTTTTTTTCTAACCTTGCACTTTAAGTTGTGTTGTAAATGATTTTCTTTATTTAAATGGCTCAAGTTCTCTGAAATGGATTCTAATATTGTAGAGTCTGGAAGATCATCACTTGAAGTATCTGGCATCCTTAAGTGGAAATATATTGATCAGACAACATCTCGTACATAATCATAATGCTCTCAGGAAAAGGCCTTTCCTTGGCAGGTATGGAGATGGATGAGGAAGTATGCCCTCCTGGAGTTCTTTAAATGCTTATCCTTGAGGAGAGCTTCAATAACTAAGGGACCAGTAAGACTGTATGAGCATACTAAAAGCTACCTTTATAGAAATGCAATTTATTGCAACAAAATAGCTAAATATGTTCCCTATCAACATGTCACTAAATTTGTTTCATTTCCTAAAACCAGAAAACACTCTGGTTTTCCTAAAAGTAGTTTACTCACTTTTAGACAGACCTTCCCACTGTATGATGTACATTTCTGGTCATCTATATAAAATAGATGGCATATTAAAATTAGGATTATTACTACCATGTTTCAAAAGGAACTGTTTAGGAAAGTGTGGTTGGGTATAAAGAAACAAAGGAAATAGTACTGCAATCTTCCATGCAACACCAAAGCAGTGGTTGCTAGAAACTGAAAGAAAAGTGCCCTGTAGAGGAAACAGTCTTGAGAGGAGCACTTACCTTCAGGGAGAGCTAGCTAGGCCTCCTCTCAGTGAGGGAATTAGTGCAACAACTAGTTAACCTGATCTCACCATGTCCTCTGGGGCTGCTTAAGGTGGTGCTAGTGGTAAAGAACCTGCCTGCCAATGCAGGAGATGTAAGAGTTGCAGGTTCAATCTCTGGGTGGGGAAGACTCCCCTGGAGGAGGGCATGGCAACCTGCTGCAGTATTCTTGCCTAGAGAATTCCCATGAACAGAGAAGCCTGGTGGGCTACCCATAGGATTGCAAACAGTCAGACATGACTGCAGCAACTTAGCACACACACACTGTTCTCTCCTTCCATCTCTGCCTGGGCTCACCACTGGCCTATCCTAACCTGAAGCCAGAATGCAGGTACTTGTTCACACAATCCTGGAAGGTCATTGCCCCAGCACACACAGCAGAGTGGAGAAAAGTGGAGAGTGGTTGTGAGAAATACCTAGAATAAACAGTAGCAAATGGAGGCAAAATGGGACACCTTAACAGCTTTAAATTAAATCCCTACATAATTAATCCTTGGGGAAAAAAATGGCAACCCACTCCACTGTTTCTGCCTGGAAAATCCCATGGACAGAGGAGTCTGGCAGGCTATACTTCATGGGGTCACAAAGTGTCAGACATGACTGAGTAACTGAGCACAATCCTTGGTTTGTTTTTGTGGTATCAGACCCCAGGTGAGCTTAACGACACTTCTTCAGTCAAAAGAGTGTAGTCTTTGGAAATTATGGAGGTGAAAGAGGAATACTCCTAGGTACCCAGCAGAACATATTTCTATTTTCTTAACAGAGAAATAGGAAACATAAGAATATAACTGTGTACAACATGCCATAGTGGACACTACACTGTGCATGTACATGTCACTGTTCAAAATTAGATGGAATATCAGGAAGAAACTCGATTTTATAGTATATAGTATAAATTAAACTATAGTAGCAAACTAAAAGCCATCATCTTTAAAAACGAAATAGAAAAAAAAATAAGTTCTATTAAATTGAATCTGAAAAAGAGTTTGGCCTTAAATTCCTATTACTTCATAAATAGAATCACTGCTGCTGCTGCTGCTAAGTCACTTCAGTCATGTCTGATTCTGTGCAACCCCATAAGTGGCAGCCCACCAAGCTCTCCTGTCCTTGGGATTCTCCAGGCAAGAACACAGGAGTGGGTTGCCATTTCCTTCTCCAATGCATGAAAGTGAAAAGTGAAAGTGAGGTCACTCAGTCGTGTCTGACTCTTAGCGACCCCATGGACTGCAGCCTACCAGGCTCCTCTGTCCATGGGATTCTCCGTTGTCATTGCCATCTCCAAAATAGAATCACTAGTTTACTTTTATTCTCAGTTTTCTTGTGTGTATGTTAGTATATTTAAGCTTTACTACAGAGACAGTTGTCTTCCAATAGTAAAGCAGGTAGACAAGATGGGCTGTGCATGTGTTCCTGCTAAGTTGCTTCAGTTGTGTCTGACTCTGTGCGACCTTATGGACTGTAGCCTGCCAGGCTCCTATGTCCATGGGATTATCCAGGCAAGAATACTGGTGTGGGATGCCATGCCCTCCTCCAGGGGATTTTCCTGACCTAGGGATCAAACCCACATCTCTTACATCTACCTGCACTGGCAGACAAGTTCTTTAACACTAGTGCCACCTGGAGAGCCCTAGATGGGCTGTATCATATGCAAATTCCCAACTCTCATTTCTTGCACTGAACAATGTCAGAACCTGATTTCAATAATCATATGAGTCCTGATCACATTTCAGAGGTCAGAAACTCAAGTTGTGGCCTTACACAAAGAGGTGCAATATATTTTATCAAAAACAAACAAAGAGAAACAAGGCCATTGTTTTTTAAAGGAATAAACCATAAAAATAGGTGGTGCATGCTAAGTGGCTTCAGTCGTGTCTGACTCTGTGTGACCCTATAGATTATAGCCTGCTCTCTTCCTCTGTTCACAGGATTCTCCAGGCAAGAATATTGGGTTGCCATACACTCCTCCAGGGGATCTTCCTGATCCAGGGATGGAACTTGAATCTTGTCTCTTATGTCTCCTGAATTGGCTTGTCAGGTGGGTTCTTTACCAGTAGAGCCACCTGGGAAGTAGATGTAGAAAAATAAGTGAATAAAATGAGCACAATTTAAGTTGAAGAAGACAAACTTTAAGGACCTTTGCCAGAACATCGGTCTGTATGCCTTATTGTAAAAATGCTTTAAAAACATATACACTTACAAGCACAGGAGTACTAGAAGAATTAAAACAAACTGAAGAAATGTAGGGTTTAAAACATGAGGCAAAAAATGATTTCTTTAAGATAAAGTGTTATTAAAATGAAATAAATGAGTAAAATCTCTGGTTTTTAACTGATCTTAAACTATTAGGGAAAGAGAGATATTATTATTATTACTAGAACAGAAAGAAAACAGAATGCAATGAAACCTAATAAAAATATGATTAAGATGTCAGAGAACTGGCTTATAAACTAGCATCAAAGGGAATCAGTTTCTTGGTGGGAGGGAAGAAGTATTTTCTTAAAACTGCAGATCAAGTGTCCCTTGTTATACTATGTGGGAACCAATACTTAAGAATCAAGACAGATAGAACAAATAGTTTCAAAAGTTGGACTTATTTGAGAGGAACAATTCAGAAAGATTGATGTAAAACAGTCAAAGAGTAACTGGGTGAGTTTCAAGGAGGAATAGTTACTGAAGGGTTGCTTCCCTGTTGGCTCAATGGTAAGGAATTCGGCCTGCCAATGCAGGAGATGTGGGTTCGAACCCTGGGCCTAGAAGATCACTTGGAGAAGTAAATGGCAACCCAATCCAGTATTCTTGCCTGGAGAATTCCATGGACAGAGGAGTCTGGTGCACTGTATAGTCTATGGGATTGCAAAAAAAGTCTATTATGATTTAGCGACTAAACAACAACAAAAACAATGTAAGTATTACAACAATGTAAGTTTGTTCTTAGGGAATTGCACATAAAATTTGTAGAACTGAAGACTAACACATAAGAATACAAAACATTATAAGGAAGCCAAGAAGGACTTTTTTAGAAATGTGTAACTTTCTATACTTACAATCAGTCATAAGGCTGATTTGAAAACCTTAGCAAAATAATGCTACAAATCAGAGAAATTTACACTAAGAAAATTAATCCCTACTAAGAAAATCTAACAAAAAATGAACAGACTGTGATGTTAAATTTTATACTGTCCTGTATGAATTTATTTATATTTTGTCTAATCAATGATTTTAAGTGAATTAAGTATATAACACATGATAAATTTCAGAAGGTCAGATACTAGAATATATATTAGTGAAGAAGGATACACAAAATGAAATGCTGCTAATTACAAGCAAGGCCATAGGTAAAATCCAACTCTTCATCAAGGTTCAGACAAAATCCCAAATATTGAAACTTTGAGAAATAAACTGTAAACTCATAAAATGTGTATTATTAAAGACATTGCTCTGGCAATTATGAACATAATAAACTCATTGGTTATTCATTGTGCTTCTTAAATTTTTTAATACAACTTGCAATCAGATCAGATCAGATCAGTCGCTCAGTCGTGTCTGACTCTTTGCGACCCCATGAATCGCAGCATGCCAGGCCTCTTTGTCCATCACCAACTCCCGGAGTTCACTCAGACTCAGGTTCATCAAGTCAGTGATGCCATCCAGCCATCTCATCCACTGGCGTCCCCTTCTCCTCCTGCCCCCAATCCCTCCCAGCATCAGAGACTTTTCCAATGAGTCAACTCTTCACATGAGGTGGCCAAAGTACTGCAGTTTCAGCTTTAGCATCATTCCTTCCAAAGAAATCCCAGGGCTGATCTCCTTCAGAA
>NW_011495020.1:2087040-2095089 GCF_000754665.1 Bison bison bison
TCTCCTTCAGAATGGACTGGTTGGATCTCCTTGCATTCCAAGGGACTCTCAAGAGTCTTCTCCAACACCACAGTTCAAAAGCATCAAGTCTTTGGCACTCAGCCTTTTTCACAGTCCAACTCTCACATCCATACATGACCACAGGAAAAACCATAGCCTTGACTAGACGGACCTTTGTTGTCAAAGTAATGTCTCTGCTTTTGAATATGCTATCTAGGTTGGTCATAACTTTCCTTCCAAGGAGTAAGCGTCTTCTAATTTCATGGCTGCAGTCACCATCTGCAGTGATTTTGGAGCCCCAAAAAATAAAGTCTGACACCGTTTCCACTGTTTCCCCATCTATTTACCATGAAGTGATGGGACCGGATGCCAGGATCATTTTCTGAATGTTGAGCTTTAAGCCAACTTTTTCACTCTCTGTTAATGTGTATTCACAATAACATGACTCTATTTGTTTTCCAATTATGTAAAAGTGATAACTGCCTTGCTTGTATCTTGTCCCATCACCAGGAATGGATGCTTCTAAGCTGATCACAAATAATATATTCTGTAGCTTATTTCTTCTGTAATTGGTCTTCTGAATACTTGCCATTTCTATGACTATGATTCTTTTCATGCAAAGATGCTAGAAGTTTTTAGATACATTCCTATTTTGTCATCCTGTGTTTTGAACTTGATTAAGTGACTGTGATACTATGTCAAGTTTTCTATTAAATGATAAAAAGGAATTCTTGCTCACTATTCTATTTCTAAAAAGAAAAAATAATAAGGAAAAATTAAAAAAAAAAAACACTTCTTTTGTTTCTTCTATTCCTGCTTTAGAAGGCAGTTTCTGAATTTCTTAAGTATTGTTGCAAAGCTAAACAATGATTATGAAAGAGCGCATCCTTTCATAGTGTCTCCTTCCAGATCTCCCTCTGTAATCATGTGTCTTGAAAAAAAACTAAACAAAACATCTTTTTATTTTGTAAGCCACTTTTTCACCCAAGTATCACAAATCCAGTCAGCTTGGAAAATATTCCTAGTATTAACAGCTAAACTTCAGTTGGTTATGCTGTAAATCTCTTTTATTTTTCAATGTATTACAATAATCTTCTTTCTTAGTCTGTTTATAGAAAAAAGCATCTTTTATATTCAAGGACATGCCTTAAATCAATCTTAGCTGGGAATATGTGTGCTTGAGATTTACCTGTGGCTGTCACACTTAAAAGGTTTCTCCTAATGAACTTCATATTAGTACCAGGACAGAAAATAATCCTTGATATTATGGAAGGTTTTTTGAAATTAGCTCTAGTTTGTTAGGCTAAAATTCATGATAGGAGCATTACTGAATGCACTGTCAAATTTAAGGCCTTGTGATATATGTACTAGATTATTTTTCCATTGTTATGTAGTAAAACATCCACAGATTTAGCAGCTTGAAACAGCTTACATGTATTATCCTGTGGTTACCATGGAATAGACATCAGAGAATAGCCTAGTGGTGTCTTCTGCTTAGGATCAACATGGCTGCAACCAAGGTGTTACCATGTCTCATCTGCAGTCCAGGGTCCTTTCCCCAGCATTCATTATTCTAAGCAGAATCAATTTTCTGAGAGCTGTATATCTCCTGACACCTTTCTTCTTCAAGGATAGTAGGGTAGCTTCCTCTCCTGCTTTAAGTTTTTATAAGGAGCTCAACTGATTAGGTCAGGCCCCCTAGGGATAATTTCCTTTTGATTAAAGTTAGCCAATTAGCCTTCTATCTATCAAATTCCTTCACATCTGCCAAATAATGTAACCTATCATAGGAGTGGGGCTTCCCTAGTGGCTCAGACAGTAAAGAATCTGCCTACAATGAGGGAGACCCAGGTTCAATCCCTGGGTTGGAAAGATCCCCTGGAGAAAGAAATGACCATCTATTCCAGTATTCTTGCCTGGAGAATTCCATGTACAGAGGAGTCTGCTTTAGTCCATGGGGTCACAAAGAGTCAGAAACAACGGAGCAACTAACACTTTGGCTTTTCACTTTTCATCATAGGAGTGGCATCTATCAAATTTACAGTTCACTTCCACACTCCAGGGGAGGGACTTCCAATCATCCCTCAATGCCCTTGAGGAATTGGTTCCAGGACTCACCAAGGATGTCAAATTACAAGATGCTCAAGTCCTATAGCCAGCCTTCCCTATTCTTAAATTCCACATCGTCGGATTCAACCAACCCAGGACTGTGCATTGTTTGCCACCTGTGGTTGGTTGAATCCTCAGTTGCAGAACATGCAGATATGGAAGGCCAGCTATGTATTTATCAAAAATATCTCTATATAGGTGAAACCACACAGTTCAAACCTGGTGTTGTTTGAGAATCAGTGGAGAATGCATACCAGAGCGTAGAGACTTTGGGACCCATCTTGGAAATCTGCCTATCACATGTATCTTGCTTACAGTGGGCAAAGTAACTGCAGTAAATGTTTTTCAGAGTTGCAGTAAGAATTCATATCTATATACACATATATAGCAGGTTCGTGCACACCCCAAATTTGAGAAATTTAGGAAAACATGTATGCATAAATTTCTGTTATGTATATATAAGCCCGACAATACCGAATCTGCTTATATATCTAGTGAAAATATATTTTTATTTTAAACCAGTGAGAAATACAGGGATGAATTATGCAAGCATCTGGATCCCCTTTTTCTCACACTAGACAGTTATAAACAACCAGATGTTCCCTTAAATTAACTCCTTGTTTGTCTAGTCAAGTCAAACCACCTGTATTTCAAAGATTTGTATGTTTCAATAAAGGAAAAATATTAGAGCTAGGTAATAAATTATTCTGACAAAGTGATTTAAGTATTTCTTTTTAATTTTATCTTCAACTGATGGTAGAGAATATAGTAACATAAAAAGTGAACTAATGAGGAAAATAATTTTGAAGACAGAGCCAGTGGAAGATATACTCAAAATTTATCTTATGTTATCATTAATTGAATTCAGTGTATAATTATTTAACACCTGGCATGTTAATGATAATATTACTTTTCATTCATATGTTATTTCAGGCTTACAAACTTCTTAAAAAACAGTACAGTATTTTTCACAGAACAAATTTGGAATTAACTTTATTGAGACAGAAAGTTTTAAATGACCAACATTCCTTATTTTTTAAATCTTCTTACAAAAGTGAAATTAGAATAATATTTTCAAAGGCTTGCTTGGTTCAAGCAATATTGTCTTTTCACTATGAGCATGTTTCTGAATTTGAAATGGATATTTCTGATAATTAGAATCTTAGAATCAACAAGAGTTCGGTCCCAGAAAGCTATTTGGTTATTTTTCATTCATGATACCCCAGACAAAATGATCATTGTGCACTGTGCAAATCAAAGTGCTGCTTAAATATATATGTCTAACTTACTGAGCTGATCCAATATTTCCTCTCATCTCCACAATTTTTTATCTAATTTGTTAAAACTTTTCAGTGAATCAAATATGTTCTAACCTGTGGAATATACGAAAAATTTTAATGATTTGGAAGAAAAATGAGTTTCTTTAAATTCTGTTTATCCTGGTGTATTGTAAGATCATGGGTTCTGTTGTCAAATGGACTTTGGAGTGAATCACAAGTTTATCATATTTGGATAGACTTTAGAAAGTTATTTAAGTTTTCTAAGATTCAATTTATTTTTATACAAACTGAAAGAGAGCAAAACCTATCTTGTTTGTCATGAGCATTATAAAAATCAATGCATGTGAAAAGTCCAGCATACTATCTCGTCCCTGGTATGTGCTTGAAAAACAACCTTCTTCTCTTACTTCCTTTTCTTCCTCCGTCCATTGTTACTTTCTTTTCATTTTTATTAGCTAATTTATTAAGATATAACTCATGTCAGGAAGTTCACCTGTTTAAAGTGTGCAATTAAATAATATGTTTGTATAACCACAAAACTTGGCAATCATCACAGCTATTTAAATTTTAAACCAATTTTTCACCTCCCAAAGTAACTCTGATAATCATTAGCAGTTACTCCTCATTGCCCCTCCCTAAACCAGCTACTAACTTCCTTTTTGTCTTTGTAGATCTGCCTTTTATGGATGCTTCATATAAATGAAATCATACAATATGTGATCTTTTGTGACTGGTTTCTTTCACATAGAATAATGTTTTCAAGGTCCATCCATGTTGTCAAATGTATCAGCACTTCATTACTTTTCCTGGTTGAATGATATTCAGTTCTATGGTTACAGCACTGTTTTTTTAATCCACTCATAAGGTGATAAACATTTGGGTTCTACATTTGGGCTATTATTAAAACTGCTGCTAGGCAAAGTCATGTACAAGTGTTTGTATGGATATGTTTTCCTTCTTCTTGTGTATATAACAAGGAGTAAAATTCCTGGATCATATGGTAACTGTATGTTTAATTTTTGTAGAAACTGTCAAATTTTTTTCTAAGTAGCTAAATCATTTTATATTCCAACCAGCAATGAATGAGAATTTTAATTTCCAACATCCTCACCAACACTTGCTATTATCTGTCTTTTTGATTGCAGCCTTCTAACTAGGTGGCAAGGTAATATTTCATAGTGGTTTGATTTCCATCTCCTATTTTTAATCAGGTTGTCTTTTCATACTTCATTGTAAATGCTTTTTTTTTTTGTATTTTGGATATCAATTTTTTCCTATTATATAAGTTGCATTTTCAACTTTTTTGAAGTATCATTTGTAACAAAAGCATTTTTAATTTTTTGAAATCCAATATATCTATGTTTTTCTTTTACTGCTTATATTTTACTTTGTTATATGTAAACAATTCCCATCTAATCTAAAGTCATGAAAGTTTACTTCTATACAGTCTTCTAAGATTTTTATCATTTAGCTCTTATACTTAGGGGTACAATATGATGAGTTAATTTTTGCACATGGTGTGAATTTGGTCCAAATTCATTTATTTGTATAGGAATATCTACTTGTATCAATACTGTTTATTAAAAATATATTATTTCCCCATTGAAAGTGAAAGTGTAGTTACTCAGTCACATCTGACTCTGTGATCCCATGGACTGTAGCCTGCTAGGCTCCTTTGCTCATGGAATTCTCCAGGCAAGAACACTGGAGTGGGTAGCCATATCCTTCTCCAGGGGATCTTCCTGACGCAGGGATTGAACCCAGGTCTCCTGCATTTCAGGCAGGCTCTTTACCATCTGAGTCACCAGGGAAGCTCTATTTCCCCATTTTATATACTTATTTATACAGGTATTCTTAGAATTCAATTAACCACAGATACATGGGTTTATTTCTATTCCATTGGCCTATATGTTGGTCATTTCAGTGTCATACAGTTTTATATTGCTATTTCTTTATAACGGATTTTGAAATCAGAACTGCCTGATCTTCCAGTTTTGTTCTTCTTTCCTCAATGGATTCTTGGCTATGTAAAATGAGTCTTTAACATGTTTATTTGAATTTTAAGATCAAAACGCCAATTTCTGCCAAGATGCCAATCGGAATTTTGATAGAGATTGCATTGAATCTGAGGGCTGGGAGGAGCTACTTCACGTTCAACGTCAGGAGGGGTGGCCATGAGGAGATACCCCTCATCCAAGGTAAGGAGCAGTGGCTGTGCTTTGCTGGAGCAGCCGTGAAGAGATACCCCATGTCGAAGGTAAAAGAAGCCCAAGTAAGATGGTAGGTGTTGTGAGAGGGCATCAGAGGGCAGACACACTGAAAGCATAATCACAGAAAACTAGCTAATCTGATCACATAGACCACAGCCTTGTTTAACTCAATGAAATTAAGCCATGCCATGTGGGGCCACCCAAGGCAGGTGGATCATGGTGGAGAGGTCTGACAGAATGTGGTCCACTGGAGAAGGGAATGGAAAACCACTTCAGTATTCTTGCATTGAGAACCCCATGAACAGTATGAAAAGGCAAAAGGATAGGATACTGAAAGAGGAACTCCCCAGGTTGGTAGGTGCCCAATATGCTACTGGAGATGAGTAGAGAAATAACTCCAGAAAGAATGAAATGATGGAGCCAAAGCAAAAACAATACCCAGTTGTGGATGCAATTGGTGATAGAAGCAAAGTCCAATGCTGTAAAGAGCAATATTGCCTAGGAACCTGGAATGTCAGGTCCATGAATCAAGGCAAATTGGAAGTGGTCAAACAGAAGATGGCAAGAGTGAACGTCGACATTCTAGGAATCAGTGAGCTAAAATGGACTGGAATGGGTAAATTTAACTCAGATGACCATTATATCTACTACTATGGGCAGGATTCCCTTAGAAGAAATGGAGTAGCCATCATGGTCAACAAAAGAGTCTGAAATACAGTACTTGGATGCAATCTCAAAAATGACAGAATGATTTCTGTTCGTTTCTAAGGCAAACCATTCAATATCACAGTAATCCAAGCCTATGCACCAACCAGTAATGCTGAAGAAGCTGAAGTTGAAAGGTTCCATGAAGACCTAGAAGACCTTTTAGAACTAACACACAAAAAAGATATTCTTTTCATTATAGGGGACTGGAATGCAAAAGTAGGAAGTTAAGACACACCTGGAGTAACAGGCAAATTTAGCCTTGGAGTATGGAATGAAGGAGGGCAAAGGCTAATAGAGTTTTGCCAAGAGAATCCACTGGTCATAGCAAACACCCTCTTCCAACAACACAAGAGAAGATTCTACACATAGTCATCACCAGATAGTCAACACCAAAATCAGATTGATTACATGCTTTGCAGCCAAAGATGGATAAGCTGTATATAGTCAGCAAAAACAAGCCCAGGAGCTGACTGTGGTTCAGATCATGAACTCCTTATTGCCAAATTCAGACTTAAATTGAAGAAAGCATGTGAAACCACTAGACCATTCAAGTATGACCTAAATCAAATTCCTTATGATTATACAGTGGAAATGAGCAATAGATTTAAGGGACTAGATCTGATAGGCAGAGTCCCTGATGAACTATGGACAGAGGTTCATGATATTGTACAGGAGACAGGGATCAAGATCATCCCCATGGAAAAGAAATGCAAAAAAGCAAATTGGCTGTCTGGGGAGGGCTTACAAATAGCTGTGAAAAGAAGAGAAGTGAAAAGCAAAGGAGAAAAGGAAAGATATAATCATCTGAATGCAGAGTTCCAAAGAATAGCAAGGAGAGATAAAAAAGCCTTCCTCAGCAAGCAATGCAAAGAAACAGAGAAACACAACAGAATGGGAAAGACAAGAGATCTCTTCAAGAAAACTAGACATACCAAGGGAACATTTCATGCAAAGATGGGCTCGATAAAGGACAGAAATGGTATGGGCCTAAGAGAAGCAGAAGATATTAAGAAGAGGTGGCAAGAATACACAGAAACTGTACAAAAAAAGAGCTTCACAACCCAGATAATCATGATGGTGTGATCACTGATCTACAGCAAGACATCCTGGAATGTGAAGTCAAGTGGACCTTAGAAAGCATCACTACCAACAAAGCTAGTGGAGGTGATGGCATTCCAGTTGAGCTATTTCAAATCCTGAAAGATGATGCTATGAAAATGCTCCACTCAATATGCCAGCAAATTTGGAAAACTCAGCAGTGGCCACAGGATTGGAAAAGGTCAGTTTTCATTCTAATCGCAAAGAAAGGCAATGGCAAAGAATACTCAAAGTACCACACAATTGCACTCATCTCACACGCTAGAAAAGTAATGCTCAAAATTCTCCAAGCCAGGCTTCACCAATACGTGAACCGTGAACTTCCAGATGTTCACGCTGGTTATAAAAGGCAGAGGAACCAGAGATCAAACTGCCAACATCACTGAATCATGGAAAAAGCAAGAGAGTTCCAGAAAAACATCTATTTCTGCTTTATTGACTATGCCAACGCCTTTGACTGTGTGGATCACAATAAACTGTGGGAAATTCTGAAAGAGATGGGAATACCAGACCACCTGACCTGCCTCTTGAGAAACCTGTATGCATGTCAGGAAGCAACACTTAGAACTGGACGTGGAACAACAGACTGGTTCCAAATAGGAAAAGGAGTATGTCAAGGCTGTATATTGTCATCCTGCTTATTT
>NW_011495020.1:2095189-2101264 GCF_000754665.1 Bison bison bison
CAAGCTGGAATCAAGATTGCCAGGAGAAATATCAGTAACCTCAGATACGCAGATGACACCACCCTTATGGCAGAAAGTGAAGAGGAACTAAAAAGCCTTTTGATGAAAGTGAAAGAGGAGAGAAAAAGTTGGCTTAAAGCTCAACATTCAGAAAATTAAGATCATGGCATCTGACCCTATCACTTCATGGAAAATAGATGGGAAAACAGTGGAAACAGTGAGAGACTTCATTTTTTAGGGCTCTAAAATCACTGCAGATGGTGATTGCAGGCATGACATTGAAAGACACTTACTCATCGGAAGGAAAGTTATGACCAACCTAGATAGCATATTGAAAAGCAGAGATATTACTTTGCCAACATAGGTCCGTCTAGTCAAGACTATGGTTTTTCCAGTGGTCATGTATGGATGTGAGAGTTGGACTGTGAGGAAAGCTGAGTGCTGAAGAGTTGATGCTTTTGAACTGTGGTGTTGGAGAAGATTCTTGAGAGTCCCTTGGACTGCAAGGAGACTCAACCAGTCCATCCCAAAGGAGATCAGTCCTGGGTGTTCATTGTAAGGACTGATGCTAAAGCTGAAACTCCAATACTTTGGCCACTTCATGCAAAGGGTTGACTCATTGGAAAAGACTCTGATGCTGGGATTGATTGGGGGCAGGAAGAGAAGGGGATGACAGAGAATGAAATAGACTGATGGCATCACCAACTTGATGGACATGAATTTGAGTGAACTCTGGGTGTTGGTGATGGACAGGGAGGCCTGGTGTGCTGTGATTCATGGGGTTGCAAAGAGTTGGACACACAGAGCGACTGAGCAGAACTGAACTGATTTCTTAATATATTTTCTGTAGAGAAATATTACACTTCTTTGTTAAATTTATTCCTTAATTTTTTTTATTTTTGATGTTATAAAAATTTATTTTAATTTCATTAATTTTCACATTATTCATTGTGGCACACACAGTACCAATGAGTTTTACAGATTTATATATTATGCTCATTGATTAATTTTTAAATTTTCTTTTCTTTTTTCACTTTTTGCAGATTCCTGATGTTCTGTATGCAGGGTCATGTTATCTGCAAATAAATGTAGTTTTACTTTTCTTTTTTTCTAATCTGTATTCCTTTTCTTTCTTTCTTATCTAATCACCCTGACTAAAATTCCTTGTTTCTATTCATTTTTTTTTTTTAGGAGAAGGCAATGGCAACCCACTCCAGTACTCTTGCCTGGAAAATTCCATGGGCGGAGGAGCCTGGTGGGCTGCAGTCCATGGGGTCCTGAAGAGTCGGACATGACTGAGTGACTTCACTTTCACTTTCATACACTGGAGAAGGAAATGGCAACCCACTCCAGTGTTCTTGCCTGGAGAATCCCAGGGACGGGGGAGCCTGGTGGGCTTCCATCTATGGGGTCGCATAGAGTCGGACACGATTGAAGTGACTTACCAGCAGCAGCAGCATTCATTTTTTAACAAAACCTAAGTATTTGTTATATGTTACAAACCGATATAATTTTTAACCATATGATAAATAAATAATTTTGATTATCTTGATGAAGTGCTGGGAACTGTAGACCACTGTGATAGTGAGAAATTTCCAGGGGTGGCAGTTTTAGGGAGACTGCCACACCTCTGACGTTTTTTACTTCTAGGAATCTAAAAAGGTTCTCGTGGTGAAGAATCAGTTAGGGCTCCTCCATGTCAGGACTCCTGTTTCAGGGGAGCAAAAAGTAATTGGAGCATTCTCCATAACAAAGTCTTCCTCTTCAGTTCAGTTCAGTAGCTCCGTCGTGTCTGAATCTGCAACCCCATGGAATGCAGCAGGCCAGGTCTCCCTATCCATCAATAACTCAACTCATGTTTACTCAGACTCATGTCCATTGAGTCGGTGATGCCATCCAACCATCTCATCCTCTGTCATCCCCTTCTCCTGCCTCCTTCAGTCTTTCCCAGAACCAGCGTCTTTTCAAATGAGTCAGTTCTTCCCATCAGGGGGCCAAAGTATTGGACTTTCAGCTTCAGCATCAGCATCAGTCCTTCCAAAGAATATTTAGGACTAATTTCCTTTAGGATGGAATGGTTGGATCTCCTTGCAGTCCAAGAGATTCTCAAGAGTCTTCTCCAACAACACAGTTTAAAAGCATCAATTTTCAGCTTTCCTTATAGTCCAACTTATATATCCATATGTGACTACTGGAAAAACCATAACTTTGACTAGATAGAACTTTGTTGGCAAAGTAATGTCTCTGCTTTATAATATGCTGTCTAGTTTGGTCAAAACTTTTCCTCCAAGGAGTAAGCATATTTTAATTTCATGGCTGTGGTCACCATCTGCAGTGACTATGGAGCCCCCCAAAATAAAGTCTGTTACTATTTCCACTGTTTCCCCATCTATTTTCCATGAAGTGATGGGACCAGATGCCATGATCTTAGTTTTCTGAATGTTGAGTTTTAAGCCAACTTTTTCACTCTCCTCTTTCACTTTCAATAAGAGGCTCTTTAGTTTTTCTTTGCTTTTTGCCATAAGGGTGGTGTCATTTGCATATGTGAGGTTTTTGATATTTCTCCCAGAAACCTTGATTCTAGCTTGTGCTTCATCCAGCCCAGAATTTCTCATGATATACTTTGCGTATAAGTTAAATAAACAGGGTGACAATATACAGCTTTGACATACTCCTTTCCCTATTGGGACTAGTCTGTTGTTCCATGTCCAGTTTTAACTGTTATTCCCAGCTCTTTCAGAATTTTCCACAGTTTGTTGTGATCCACACAGTCAAAGGCTTTGGCAAAGTCAATAAAGCAGAAATGAATGATTTTCTGGAACTCTCTTGCTTTTTTGATGTTCCAATTGATGTTGACAATTTGATGTCTGGTTTCTCTGCCTTTCCTAAATCCAGCTTGAACATCTGGAAATTCTCAGTTCATGTACTGTTGAAGCCTGGCTTGGAGAATTTTGATCATTACTTTACTAGCATGTGAGATGAGTGCAATTGTGCAGTAGTTTGAACATTCTTTGGCATCACCTTTCTTTGAGATTGGAATGAAAACTGATCTTTTCCAGTCCTGTGGCCACTGCTGAGTTTTCCAAATTTGCTGGTATATTGAGTGCAGCACTTTCACAGCATCATATTTTAGGATTTGAAATAGCTCAACTGGTATTCCATCACCTCCACTAGTTTTGTTCATAGTGATGCTTTCTAAGGCTCACTTGATTTCTCCTTCCAGGATGTCTGGCTCTAGAATTTACCAGAACCTTCTCCAAACTGGTAAAAGTACATTTCTACTACCCTACCCTCTCTGTCCTCCCTTTCTCACCTAAAGGTGTGAGAAACCTAAACACTTATGGAAGTCTTTAAGAAGTACTTGTGAAAGTTTCAGCCCAAGGACACAGGCCTAGCAAAAGACTAAGATTTAACCATTATTATTCTTTTCCTACCACCAACCAATAGATCTCCACTAAAATAACAATGGAATACAAATGTAAGATCTGCAAGACACATACTGTCTGAGGAATCATACTCAGGGAAGATCAAGGTCAAAAAGGAAGACAAACACAAGGATATTTTTCCAGTGGTTACCTATGGATGTGAGAGTTGGACTCTAAGGAAAGCTCAGTGTCAAAGAATTGATGCTTTTGAACTGTGGTGTTGGAGAAGACTCTTGAGAATCCCTTGGACTGCAAGGAGATCCAACCAGTCCATCCTAAAGGAATTCAGTCCTAAATATTCATTGGAAGGACTGATGCTGAAGCTGAAACTCCAATACTTTGGCTACCTGATGCGAAAAATTGACTCATTTGGAAAGACCCTGATGCTGGGAAGGATTGAAAGTGGGAAGAGAAGGGGATGACAGAGGATGAGATGTTTGGATGGCATCACCAACTTGATGGACATGAGTTTGAGTAAGCTGTGGGAGTTGGTGATGGACAGGGAAGCCCGGCATGCTGAAGTCCATGGGTCACAAAGAGTCTGAGCAACTGAACTGAACTGAAGAGAAATCTGAATTTACAGTCACTTATATCCCAGACCTCTAGCCAGAGTAACATAAATCTTCAAACTAGGCTTTTTTATCTAAGATATTTTACCTGATATAATATTTTCTACACAGCATTTTTTATTAGAAAAATGTACATGTCAAAACATAAGAAAAATCATGGTCTTAAGAGGTAAAACAAGCATCAGAAAGACATAAGATAGTACGTGAATGTTGGAATTGTCATGGAGGAAATTTAAAATAACTATGATTCATAGGTTAAGAACTTTCATGGAAAAAGTATACAACATGTAAAAACATAGCATAATATAAGCAGAGAGTTTGCAACTCTAATGAAAAATCAAAATAAATGTTAGAAAGCAAAAACACTGCAACTTGAGTAGACTTCAGTGGTTAAGAATTCACCTGTCAATAAAAGAGACACAAGAGACATGGGTTTGATCCCCGGGTTGGGAAGATCCCATGAAGGAAGGCATGGCAACCCACGCCAGTATTCTTGCCTGGAGAATACCACGGAAAGAGGAGTGTGGTGGGCTACAGTCCATGGGGTCACAAAGAGTCAGACACAACTGAGTGATTGAGCACATACGCATATATCCTGTAGACAGAACACAAAAGAGGAAAGAATCAGTGAGTCTGTCAATAGAAATTTCACAAACTGATATGCAAAAAGAAAAACAAAACACTAAGAACTAAGAACGGAGGTATTCAAAGAGACACAGAAACCAACTGAAAAATCTCCCAAAGGCTAAAGCTGGAATATTTCAAACAATAAGTAATTGACCACATGTGTTAAGTCCCTTCAGCTGTGTCTGACTTCTTGCGATCCTATGGACTGTAGCCCACTAGGCTCTTCTGGTCATGGGATTCTCCAGGTAATACTACAGGAGTGGGTTGCCATGTCCTTCTCCAGGGGATCTTCCTGACCCAGGGATCGAACCTGGGTCTCCTTCACTGCAGGTAGATTCTTAACCATCTGTGCCATGAGGGAAGCCCTAATTGACCATATACAGGATTGGAACCAAAAGTATAAAATCAATGCTTCCATATTTACTGATTAACATAAACAAATGATTGAAAAAAATCTTCAAGTAAAGGATGGAGCATAAGTCCTCACTCTTTAAATGTGTATTCTGCAAAGTGACTTCCCTCCAAAGAGAAAAATATGCAAAGTGAGATTAAAAGAGATTAATTTAAAGAGATTAAATTAAAAGATTAACTTCAGTGGGGAAATCTGATAAAAACTGCCTTGGTCATGTGATCAAAGTTCATTTGTTTTTCCCTGCTCCATACCAAGTTAACACAGATTTAGCAATGTAAATAAAACCACATACACTTATTCTATCTCAATTTTCCTGAGTAAAGCATCTGGGCATGATTTAGCTAGATTTTTAGGATTTAGCTTCTTATTAGGTCTCATCAGGGAACAGAAATGTTATACAACTTTCTTGGAAATTTGTCTACTTCAGATGTCAAAAAAAAAAAAAAGCGCAAATAAAAATCCCAAGGATATTCTTTATGTCCTTTGGGCTCTACTCACACTGTATTTATTCTATGGGTTCTTATATTAAGCACCACATCATTTATGTGGTTCTCAGTCTTTAGCTGATCAGTTAGTTCAGTTCAGTCACCCAGTCATGTCTGACTCTTTGCGACCGCATGAACCGCAGCACGCCAGGCCTCCCTGTCCATCACCAACTCCCGGAGCCAACCCAAACCCATGTCCATCAAGTGAGTAATGCCATCTAACCGTCTCATCCTCTGTCATCCCCTTTTCCTCCTGCCCCCAATCCTTCCTAGCATGAGGGTCTTTTTCAATGAGTCAACTTTTTGCATGAGGTGGCCAAAGGATTGGAGTTTTAGAATCAACATCAGTCCTTCCATTGAACACCCAGGACTGATCTCCTTTAGGATGGACTGGTTGGATCTCCTTGCAGTCCAAGGGACTCTCAAGAGTCTTCTCCAACACCACAGTTCAAAACCATCAATTCTTCTGCACTCAGCTTTCTTCACAGTCCAACTCTCACATCCATACATTACCACTGGAAAAACCATAGCCTTGACTAGATGGACCTTTGTTGGCA
>NW_011495020.1:2101364-2110431 GCF_000754665.1 Bison bison bison
TTGGTCGTAACTTTACCTCCAAGGAGTAAGCGTCTTTTAATTTCATGGCTGCAATCACCATCTGCAGTGATTTTGGAGCCCTAAAAAATAAAGTCTGACACTGTTTCCCCATCTATTTCACATGAAGTGATGGGATCAGATGTCATGATCTTAGTTTTCTGACTGTTGAACTTTAAGCCAACTTTTTCACTCTCCTCTTTCACTTTCATCAAGAGGCTCTTTAGTTCTTCTTCACTTTCTGCCATAAGGGTGGTGTCAACTGCATATCTGAAGTTACTGACATTTCTCCCGGCAATCTTGATTCCAGCTTGTGTTTCATCCAGCCTAGCGTTTCTTATGACGTACTCTGCATATAAGTTAAATAAGCAGGGTGACAATATACAGCCTTGACGTACTTCTTTTCCTATTTGGAACCAGTCTGTTGTTCCATGGCCAGTTCTAACTGTTGCTTCCTGACCTGCATACAGGTTTCTCAAGAGGCAGGTCAGGTGGTCTTGTATTCCCATATCTTTAAGAATTTTCCACAGTTTATAGTTATCCACAGAATCAAAGGCTTTGACATAGTCAATAAAGCAGAAATAGATGTTTTTCTTAGCAGATCACAAGTATCAAATTCACAAAAGTGAGAAATAGAATATGAAAATCTTATGAAGTGATGAATGTAGCATGGGAGAATGAAATAAAATCATTTTCAGGAATCCAATAAGGTATCTACTCTGGCATTCAGTGGTATGTGTTAACAGCCTTTGGGATTAAATCTGCTCATTAGGGCTTCCCTGGTGGCTCAGATGGTAAAGAATCCACCTGCAATGCAGGAGACCTGGGTTCAATCCCTGGGTCAGGAAAATCCCCTGGAGAAAGGAATGGCAACTCACTCCAGTATTGATGCCTGAAGAATCCCATGGACAGAGGAGACTTGCAGAATACAGTCCATGAGATCACAAAAGGTTGGACATGACTGAGAAACTAAGCACATTTTAAGACAGGTCAAAAATTTCTATTAGGTAGGGACTTCTAAGTGGGCTTCAGTGGTCTGGTATGGGAAGTTATGGGGTGATGGAACTCGATTAGTTGCTACACAAACATTAATTAATGCATGTGATGAATTGTAATAATTGGAAATTGATGGAAAAATTATAAAATAAAGGCTAAACTGTTTCTGTTACAACCTCTTAAAATGCAACTACTCTTAACATTTACTTAATAAGTTCTTTCTATGTAGAAGAAAATAAAGTATCATTAGCCACAAAAAAAAAATCCTGAGGTAGATTTTATTATTCATATTTTAAATGTAGGGCTACTGAGTTTTAGGATATTTACTTCACCCATTCAAGCTCACACAGCTAGTCACCTGGGTGCCCTGTCTCAGTACAAGCCATCTCTTTCCTACAACAAAGCCATCTCTCTTTGAGGGGGCATAATGTTACACAATTGAGATGTCAGTGCACAAAAGCATCATAGGTGTCTCCTATTATAGACAAAAAAGAGCAGCTAGGCAATGTAGATAGCACAAGCAGACTGATTGTAACTAATTATGAAGCAGACACTTGTTCTTTTGAATGCCTTAACTAAGTGCTTCTAGTTTTCTAATTGAAGTGTGAAGGGGCCATGTGCATTCACTCTTAACACTAGCTCTTTTTCACCTTCTTATTCATAGCTTTGAAATTTTTTTTTCTCTTTAAGAGGCTTATTTCTGATGTTCATGTATTTGTTTTTTGCTTTTAAATAATTCCATATCTCTAAAATAAGACTAGATGGTGATATTTTTAGGGTGGCAAAACAGTATAAAATATTGAGAGCTGAGAAAACTAATTCTAAATGTAATACAAGTGGTAGACATATATATTAAATTTCCCCAAATATCTTACATTTACTAAGGTAGACTCTTAAAGAGAATTTAGTTGACAAAGGATATAATTGGAAGACAGAGTAAGATTTAAAATTTATGCATTAGTGTTAATTTTTTTTTGTAATTATTGCAATGACAGAAAGTACTTATAGATGCATCCTGGCATAATAACAATGCATAATTGGTTAGAAACCACTCCACCACTGCTTTTTTGTTTCAAGGTTCGTGAGGAGTAAAGACTGGACTATCTTATTTCCTTCAGTTCTCTGCTGCTGCTGCTGCTGCTAAGTTGCTTCAGTTGTATCCGACTCTGTGTGACCCCAAAGACGGCATCCCACCAGGCTCCCCCATCCCTGAATCTCCAGACAAGAAGACTGGAGTGGGCTGCCATTTCCTTCTCCAACGCATGAAAGTGAAAAGTGAAAGTGAAGTCTTTCAGTCCTGTCCGACTCTCAGCGACCCCATGGACTGCAGCCCACCAGGCTCCATCCATGGGATTTTCTAGGAAAGAGTACTGGAGTGGGGTGCCATTGCCTTCTCTGTCAGTTCCTTAAGGAGTACTTAAGAACATGGTCTTTGTTTTCAGAGTTGGAGTCTAGTCTCAGCTCCATCCTCTGTAGCTATATCACCTTGAGGTCACCTTGGGAATCTTCTTTTTTTAATCTCAAATTCCAAATAGCTTCAGTTTCCTCATCTGTAAAATTTGAATACCAGTAATGATTAATAAATTTGTGGCAAAGAGATATAAAACAAAAGTGCATATAAATTTCACATTACAGATCAAACTGGAAGATATGGTTTTGTTTGTTTACTTATTTCATTTCAGAAAACGGAGAAGGAAGAATAAGAGGAGGGAGGATGAGGTCTTGATTTTGAGTCCAAAGACTATGGCAAATGACTATTAGTACTAATATTTTCCTGTGTATACGCAGATATACTGTGCTTAGTCACTCAGTCATGTCTGACTCTTTGCAACCCCATGGATGGCAGGCTCCTTTGTCCATGGGATTCTCCAGGTAAGAATACTGGAGTGGGTTGCCACGCCCTCCTCCAGGGGATCTTCCCAACCTAGGGATCAAACCCAGGTCTCCCACATTGTAGACAGATTCTTTACCAACTGAGCCACCAGGGAAGCCCCAAAATACTGAAGTGGGTCTCCTGAATTGCAGGAGGATTCTTTTCCAGCTGAGCTACCAGGGAAGACTCTAAATGCAGATACAGCACCTTAAAACACTCACTCTTCCTGAGGGATGGTATGGGGAGGGAGGAGGGAGGAGGGTTTAGGATGGGGAGCACATGTATACCTGTGATGGATTCATTTTGATATTTGGCAAAACTAATACAATTATGTAAAGTTTAAAAATAAAATAAAATTAAAAAAAAAACACTCACTCTTCTTAAGTATGATATGCTATATTCAGAATGGAATTATAGGGCTATCTAAGAATTAGTTGTTCATGGGGAAGGCCCAAGTACCTCATGCCTAATCAAAATGACTTGACTATTCAGATCCTATCTTTTCACTGAGCTGTGTTTCTGTCCCTTCACAGTTGAAAGCCTTTAAACTTATCTTCCCAAGGTTTTCAGAATGAGGTGATTTGATTACTTTAGCTTAATGGAACTGAAACAACCAAGTAACAAAGAGGGTTAATTAATTTGCTTGGAATCCAAGTTTTAGTTTTGAATTGCGTATAAGGGAAATAAGCATAAAAGATAAACTGCTTGATCAGCAGAGGACAATTTTAAGAGTGCTATGATTTAGATTATAAACCTGTTAAGACTGTGTTAGTTTGTTGCAATCTCTAAACCCAGTTGTATAGTAATAAACCTTAATTGTATGCCTGAATGCATAATCTGTAGTCAGTGGTTGACTAGAAATATGTTGTCAGTTATGTGCATTCTCATGTTTTATCATAGGAACTTTGGCCATTTACTTGTTGAATCTATATTTTATAACTTATGGTTGCCTCTGTGAGTCTTATCAAAATTTTCCAAACATTTCTATAAGAAGTAATCTCATTTAGTTGGATATTTATGTCAAGTACACATTGGCAATTGCCATGGGCACTTGCCATCTGCCTCTACAAGGATTAAACCATGTGCTGGGACCTTCAACAGTCCCTGAAGGGAGTTCAGGGTGGAGGTTAGGGATGAGGTACTCTGCTCTGAGAACAAGCAGAACTGGCAGAACAAGTCTTCAGATAGTTAGATATTTTCAGGAGCTGATTTTATGAGCCTAATCCTTGTATCTTCACATATCTAGAAAAACACTTAAACCCTTCATGGTAACACCAACATCTTGCAAGTAACAGAAAACTTTTGCAATGAAGTCCCCTTTCACCAAAGTCACATATATTGACTTTCCCCACCTACCTCTCTGGGGCAGTTCCTCAAAGTTATCTGAGGTGATACCTTCCAGGCTACAGTCCTCATTTTGTCCCAATAAAACCTAGTTTGCACTCTCACATTGTACAATTTTTGTAAGTCAACACTTAAAATAGACTTTGAATGGAAAATAAGAAAGCTAAGCAAAATTTATTCAGTAAATATTCAAGAAGTCCATTAAATTATTTTAAGTTGTATACTTTATCCTAATATTCTACCTCCTCTGTGATATGGTGTGAAAACTGGAATAGTTCTTTGCCCACTTATCTATCTTGGGATTAATAATAGTAGCACAATTTGACATTCAGTGAAACAATATACTGCAGAGTGAAGATACAACATCACCTATGACATATTCTTGACAAAACATTTAGCTTGAATCTAACCAGCTTGTTAGATCTAACCTCCAACCGACACTAAATACAAGAGAATAAGAACACTTTAAAAGACATAAGAAATCAATCAGACAAATTCAGAAGGTGGGACTCTCAACAGTAAAAATTGATTTCTTTCTTCATTAAGCTTAATCATAAAAAAAAAATGTGGTACTGTTTCTATCAAAGGGGTTTCAGTGACATAATAGTCAAATGCAATATATAGATTTTGTCATATACTGATTTGAACAAGTAACCTGAGAAAGGCATTTTAAGAAAATCTGGAGGAATAATATACACTGGGAGTTAGATAATACCAAAGAATTATTATTTTCTTAAATGTTATTCTGATTAATTTATATAGGAGAATGTCTTTGATTTTTAATATTCTTATTAAAGTATTTTGGACTAGATAACATAAGATTCTTTTTAAATGTTAGAATAAGAAACATTTAACATTTACCACTAGCACTTCCCAGGAGGCACTGGTAGTAAAGAACCCACCTACCAATGCAGGAGACATGAAAGTCACAGGTTCAAGCCCTGGGTCGGGAAGATCCCCTGGAGGAGGGCATGGCCACCCACTTCAGTATTCTTGCTTACAGAATCCCATAGATAGAGAAGCCTGGCAGGCTATAGTCTGTGGGTTTGCAAAGAGACAGGCACAACTGAAGTGACTTGGCACACAGAGTAAAAAAGATGAAATAAACATAAAATATACTGACAAATTGTTAGGTTGATGATGGGAATTCGGTGTCCAGCATAATTCCCTTCTATATTTCCATATTTTTGAATTAATTAAAAAGTAATATGAAGGTACAGTATACCCAATAATAAGTTATATATGAAAAAATAGTTTAGCCAACAATTATTCATTAACTATCTATGTACCATGTACTGGGTTCCATGCTATCCATGGGGGTTGTACAGTGAACAGGTATGATTCAGTGCTTGCTGTCATGGAACTTATTGCATAAAGGGAATGATAGATACTGCCCAATAATTATAAGGGATCTGAATAAAATGTCAGCTACTATAAATGAGTATAACAGTTAAATCTGCCTTATTCAGAGGGAAAGTAAAAATTCCAGGAGGAGATGCCTATAGGAAGAGCTTGCAAGAGCAGATAAAGGAGCAGTGGGTGGTGGACAGACTTAATGCCTCTAGGAAAAATCCCGTGTTTAAAAAAGTATATATTTAAAAGCATGCTTTATTAATACAGACAAATACAGTATGGTGGGAAAAACAAGGGAGAAAAAGAGAGAAATGAGACAAAATTTAAACATTAAACAACAGCTAAGATACTTACAAGTTAGCTTAAGGGTCTGGGTGTTTAATTCTGAGAAAAATAGGAAATTGAAGGGCTTTAAAAATAAAGTAGAATTGAATGATTATGTCAGAGATCTCATTCTTGCTGAAATGAGGAGAATGGAATAAGAGTTGACAAATGTGACTTTGACAGGAGAGTTAGAAAAACACTGTATCTAGCCATACAAACACATGAAAAGATGCTCAACATCACTCATTATCAGAGAAATGCAAATCAAAACCACTATGAGATACCATTTCACACCAGTCAGAATGGCTGCGATCCAAAAGTCTACAAATAATAAATGCTGGACAGGGTGTGGAGAAAAGGGAACCCTCTTACACTGTTGGTGGGAATGCAAACTAGTACAGCCACTATGGAGAACAGTGTGGAGATTCCTTAAAAAACTGGAAATAGAACTGCCTTATGATCCAGCAATCCCACTGCTGGGCATACACACTGAGGAAACCAGAAGGGAAAGAGACACGTGTACCCCAATGTTCATCGCAGCACTGTTTATAATAGCCGGCACACGGAAGCAACCTAGATGTCCATCAGCAGATGAATGGATAAGAAAGCAGTGGTACATATACACAATGGAGTATTACTCAGCCATTAAAAAGAATACATTTGAATCAGTTCTAATGAGGTGGATGAAACTGGAGCCTATTATACAGAGTGAAGTAAGCCAGAAAGAAAAACACCAATACAGTATACTAACGCATATATATGGAATTTAGAAAGATGGTAATGATAACCCTGTGTATGAGACAGCAAATAGAACAGTCTTATGGACTCTGTGGGAGAGGGAGAGGGTGGGAAGATTTGGGAGAATGGCATTGAAACATGTATAATATCATGTATGAAACGAGTTGCCAGTCCAGGTTTGATGCACGATACTGGATGCTTGGGGCTGGTGCACTGGGACGACCCAGAGGGATGGTATGGGAAGGGAGGAGGGAGGAGAGTTCAGGATGGGGAACACATGTATACCTGTGGAGGATTCATTTCGATATTTGGCAAAACTAATACAATATTGTAAAGTTTAAAAATAAAATAAAATTTAAAAAAAAGAAAAAAGAAAAACACTGTAGGCATCAAGAGATGATGGCATTTCATGAAGTGAAAAGGTTTAGAAATGGTTCCAGGGTTCACACTTCTGGGGCCTGAACTTGGAGTGCTTTCCTTATAATGTTCTTTACAAGTCTCCCTCTGGTGCTAGGGTTGGGCAAGATGGCAGTTCCCATTCAAGCAGGGCATCCTGAGCTTATATCATGACTTACTATGAGCGCTGGGACTCACAGTGCCTTCAGGACTCCTTCAAATCTTGATTCTCTGCACAAAATGGATGGACAATAAGTGGTGCTGGGAAAACTGGACAGCTACATGTAAAAGAATGAAATTAGTCTACTCTCTAATACTACACACAAACAAGAACTCAAAATGGACTAAAGACCTAAATATAAGACTTGAAACTATAAAGCTCTTAGAGAAAAATAGGCAGAGTATTCTTTTACATAAATTGCAGCAATATCTCTTTGGACCCACTTCCTAGAATAATGAACATAAAAACAAAGATAAAAAAATTTTAAAAACTTTGAACAGCAAAGAAAACCATGAAAGATATAGAAGACAACCTTCAGTATGGGAGAAAATATTCGGCAAACAAAGAAGCTGACAAGGGATTAATCTCCAAAATATGCAAAGAGTTCATGAAGCTCAATATAAAAAACAAACAAACAAACAAACAATATTCCCTACCCAGGGGTCTAACTCAGGTCTCCTGCATTGTAGGTAGATCCTTTGCCATATGAGCTACCAGGAAAGTCTGAAAGATGTTTAACATCACTGATTATTAGAGAAATGCAAACCAAAACTGCAATGAGGTATCACTCACAGTAGTCATAGTGGCCATCACCAAAAACTCTACAAACAATAAATGATGGAGAAGGTATGGAGAAAAGGAACCCTCTTACACTGTTGGTGGGATTATAAATTGAAACAAGTCACTATAGAGAACAGTATGGAGGTTCCTTAAAAAACTAAAAATAGAACTCCCATATGACCTAGCACTCCCACTATTGGGCATTCTAAATTGCTTCAGTCAAGTCCAACTTTTTGCAACCCTATGGACTATAATTCACCAGGCTCCTCTGTCCATGGAATTCATCAAGCAAGAATACTGGAGTGGGTTGACATGCCCTCCTTCAGAGGATCTTCCTCACCCAGAGATCAAACCTGCATCTCTTACATCTCCTCCCCTGCATTGGCAGATGGGTTCTTTACCACTTAGTGCCACCTGGGAAGCCCACTCTTGGACATATACCCTGGTAAAAGCACAATTCAGAAAAAAATACACGCAATGCCGATGTCCACTGCAGCACTATTTACAATAGCCAGGGCACAGAGGCAACCTATATGTCTGTCAACAGAGGAATGGATGCATGCATAGAATGGAATGTTACTCAGCCATTAAAAGAAATGAAATAGTGTCATTTGCAGAGATTTATGTGTACCTAGAGATTGTCATAGAGAGTGAAGTAAGTCAGAAAGAGAAAAGCAAATATTGTATAATATTGCTTATATGTGGAATCTATAAAAATGATACCAATGAAATTATTTAAAAAGCAGAAACTGAAACACGTGTATCTGGAGAACAAACATATGGATACCAAAGGAGGAAGTGCAGGTGGATTGAATTGGGAGATTGGGATTGACATATACATACTATTATGAATAAAATATATAATTAATGAAAACCTACTGTATAGCAAAGAGAACTCTACTCAGTGTTCTCTGTGGTACCTAAATAGGAATGAAATCCAGAAAAGAGGGGATATATGTTTATGTATAGCTAATTTACTTTTCTGTAAGTAGAAATTAACAGAAATTTGTAAAGCATCTGCTGCTGCTGCTAAGTCGCTTCAGTCGTGTTCGACTCTGTGTGACCCCAGAGACAGCAGCCCACCAGGCTCCCCCATCCCTGGGATTCTCCAGGCAAGAACACTGGAGTAGGTTGCCATGTCCTTCTCCAATGCATCAAAGTGAAAGTGAAAGTGAAGTCGCTCAGTCATGTCTGACTCTTAGCGACCCCATGGACTGCAGCCTACCAGGCCCCTCTGTCCAAGGAATTCTCCAGGCATGAGTACT
>NW_011495020.1:2110531-2110912 GCF_000754665.1 Bison bison bison
ATGGACTGGTTGGATCTCCTTGCAGTCCAAGGGACTCTCAAGAGCCTTCTCTAACACCACAGTTCAAAAGCATCAATTCTTCAGTGCTCAGCTTTCTTTACAGTCCAAATCTCACATCCATACATGACCACTGGAAAAATCGTAGCCTTGACTAGATGGACCTTTGTCAGCAAAGTAATTTCTCTGCTTTTTAATATGCTGTCTAGGTGGGTCATAACTTTCCGTCCAAGGAGTAAGTGTCTTTTAATTTCATGGCTGCAATCACCATCTGCAGTGATTCTGGAGCGAAAGAAACAAAGTCTGACACTGTTTCCCCATCTATTTGCCATGAAGTGATGGGACCAGATGCCATGATCTTAGTTTTCTGAATGTTGAGCTTTA
>NW_011495020.1:2111012-2115681 GCF_000754665.1 Bison bison bison
TGTCCACGGAATTCTCCAGGCATGAGTACTGGAGTGGGGTGCCATTGTCTTCTCCGGTAAAGCACCTATACTCCAATAAAAATTAATTACAAATTTTTTTAAGAGTTACATATATTTAAAAACTCTACAGACTTAGAAGAAATATCATGTTTAGTTAAATCTTCAGTCGTGTCTGACTCTTTGCCACCCATGCACCACAGCATGCCAGGCTTCCCTGTCCATCATCAACTCCCGGAGTTCACCCAAACCTATGTCCATCGAGTTGGTGATGCCATCCAACCATCTCATCCTCTGTCATGACCTTCTCCTACTGCCCTCAGTCTTTCCCAGCATCGGAGTCTTTTCAAATGAGTCAGCTCTTTTCATCAGGTGGCCAAAGTATTGGAGTTTCAGCTTCAACATCAGTCTTTGCAATGAAAATCCAGGACTGATTTCCTTTAGGATGGACTGGTTGGATCTCCTTGCAGTCCAAGGGACTCTCAAGAGCCTTCTCTAACACCACAGTTCAAAAGCATCAATTCTTCAGTGCTCAGCTTTCTTTACAGTCCAAATCTCACATCCATACATGACCACTGGAAAAATCGTAGCCTTGACTAGATGGACCTTTGTCGGCAAAGTAATTTCTCTGCTTTTTAATATGCTGTCTAGGTGGGTCATAACTTTCCGTCCAAGGAGTAAGTGTCTTTTAATTTCATGGCTGCAATCACCATCTGCAGTGATTCTGGAGCAAAAGAAACAAAGTCTGACACTGTTTCCCCATCTATTTGCCATGAAGTGATGGGACCAGATGCCATGATCTTTGTTTTCTGAATGTTGAGCTTTAAGCCAACTTTTTCACTCTCCACTTTCACTGTCATCAAGAGGCTTTTGAGTTCCTCTTCACTTTCTGCCATAAGGGTGGTGTCATCTGCATATCTGAGGTTATTGATATTTCTTGTGACAATCTTGATTCCAGCTTGTGCTTCCTCCAGCCCAGCGTTTCTCATGATGTACTCTGCATAGAAGTTAAATAAGCAGGGTGACAATATACAGCCTTGACATACTCCTTTTCCTGTTTGGAACCAGTCTGTTGTTCCATGTCCAGTTCTAACTGTTGCTTCATGACCTGCATATAGGTTTTTCAAGAGGCAGGTCAGGTGGTCTGGTATTCCTGTCTCTTTCAGAATTTTTCACAGTTTATTTTGATCCACACAGTCAAAGGCTTTGGCATAGTTAATAAATCAGAAATAGATGTTTTTCTGGATCTCTCTTGCTTTTTTAATGATCCAACGGATGTTGTCAATTTGATCTCTGGTTCCTCTGCCTTTTTTTTTTTTTTCCCTCTGCCTTTTCTAAAATCAGCTTGAACATCTGCAAGTTCATGGTTCACATACATTTAAATTCTGATTTGGAGAATTATGATCATTCCTTTGCTAGCATGTGAGATGAGTGCAATTGTGTGGTAGTTTGAGCATTCTTTGGCATTGCCTTTCTTTGGGATTGGAATGAAAACTGACTTTTTCCAGTCCTGTGGCCACTGCTTAGTTTTCCAATTTTGCTGGCATTTTGAGTGCAGCACTTTCACAGAGTCATCTTTCAGCATTTGAAATATGTCAACTGATATTCCATCACCTCCACTAGCTTTGTTCATGGTGATGCTTTCTAAAGCCCGCTTGACTTCACATTCCAGGATATCTTGCTGTAGGTGAGCGGTCACACCATTGTGATTATCTGGGTCGTGAAGATCTTTTTTGTACAGTTCTCCTGTATATTCTTACCACCTCTTCTTCATATCTTCTGCTTCTGTTAGGTCCCTACAATTTCTGTCCTTTATTGAGCCCATCTTTGCATGAAATGTTCCCTTGGTATCTCTAATTTTCTTGAAGAGCTATCTAGTCTTTCCCATTCTATTGTTTTCCTCTATTTTTTTACATTGGTCACTGAGGAAGGCTTTCTTATTTCTCCTTGTTATTCTTTGGAACTCTGCATTCATGTTTTAAAGATTCACAATCAGGAGTATACCCTACAGCAAGGACCTGCCATTCCCAGATGTCTCCTTTAGAATTCTTTTAATTTAATTTGCTAACATTTTGCTGTTTTGATTGAGACAAGATGAAGAAATAATAAAACTCAACAGAAGTAAATTAAAAAAGAGCCATTGTAGCAATGGACTTGCTAGTTATTCCTCACAGAGACAGATAAGACATCAGCCAAGAAATACATATTTGGCAACAGAGAAAGTACATGAAGAGATGGTTCCTGGACCTGAATGGGAAGATATGGTACCTCACTATAAATAAGTTTCACATGAGCTGATGAGAAAATTATTAAAAATGTAAATACCATGAACCATTCAAAATATTCACTGATAAATCATTATACTTGTCATGAGATGATGAATAATTTTTAAATCAAATGCTTACATAAATAAGGACCTCACAATAAGTAAGTACTGATACAGCATACATACTTATTTAACTCAGATGACCATTATATCTACTAATGCAGGCAGGAATCCCTTAGAAGAAATGGAGTAGTCATCATAGTCAACAAAAGAGTCAAAAATGCAGTACTTGGATGCAATCTCCAAAATGACAGGATGATCTCTGTTCGTTTCTACTGCAAACCACTCAATATCATGGTAATCCAAGTCTATGCCTCAACTAGTAATGCTGAAGAAGATGAAGTTGAATGGTTCTATGATGACCTACAAGATCTTTTAGAACTAACACCCTGAAAAGATGTCCTTTTCATCTTTTCATAGGGGACTGGAATAAAAAAGTAGGAAGTCAAGAAACACCTGGAGTAACAGGTAAATTTGGCCTTGAAGTACAGAAAGAAGCAGGGCAAAGGCTAATGGAGTTCTGCCAACAGAACACACTGGTCATAGCAAACACCTTCTTCCAACAACACAAGAGAAGACTGTACACATGGACATCACCAGATGGTCGACACTGAAATCAGACTGATTATATTCTTTGCAGCAAAGAAAGAGAAGCTCTCTACAGTCAGCAAAAACAAGACTGGGAGCTGACTATGGCTCATATCATGAACTCCTTATTGCCAAATTTAGACTTAAATTGAAGAAAGTGGGGAAAACCACTAGGCCATTCAGGTATGAACTAAATCAAACCCCTTATGACAATACAGTGGAAGTGAGAAATAGATTTAAGGGACTAGATCTGGTAGACAGAATGCCTGTTGAACTATGGACAAAGGTTCATGACATTGTACAGGAGAAAGGAATCAAGACCATCTCCAAGAAAAAGAAAGGCAAATAAAACAAAATGGCTGTCTGAAGAGATCTTACAAATAGCTGTGAAAAGAGAAGAAGTTAAAAGCAAAGGAGAATAGGAAGGATATACCCATTTAAATGCAGAGTTCCAAAGAATAGCAAGGAGAGATAAGAAAACCTTCCTCAGTGATCAGTGCAAAGAAATAGAGGAAAACAACAGAATGGGAAAGACTAGAGATCTCTTCAAGAAAATTAGAGATACCAAGGGAATATTTCATGCAAAGACGGGCTCAATAAAGGACAGATATGGTATAGACCTAACAGAAGCAGAAGATATGAAGAAGAGGTGGCAAGAATACACAGAAGAACTGTACAAAAAAGATCTTCATGAACCAGATAGTCATGATGGTGTGATCACTCACACTCACCTAGAGCCAGATATTCTGGAATTTGAAGTCAAGTGGGCCTTAGGAAGCATCACTATGAACAAAGCTAGTGGAGGTGATGGAATTCCTGTTGAGCTATTTTATCCTAAAAGACGATGCTGTGAAAGTGCTTCACGCAATATGCCAGAAAATTTTGAAAACCCAGCAGTACCCACAGGACTGGAAAGGAAAGTTCCAATCCTAAAGAAAGATAATGACAAAGAATTTTCAAACTACTACACAATTGCACTCATCTCACATGCTAGTGGAGTAATGCTCAAAATTCTCTAGCCAGGCTTCAGCAATACATGAACCATCAAGTTCCAGATGCTTAAGCTGGTTTTAGAAAAGGCAGAGGAACCAGAGATCAAATTGCGAACATCTGCTGGATCATCAAAAAAGCAAGAAAGTTCCAGAAAAACATTTATATTTCTGCTTTATTGACTACACCAAAGCATTTGACTGTGTGGATCACAATAAACTGTGGAAAATTCTTCAAGAGATGGGAATACCAAATCACCTGACCTGCCTCTTGAGAAATCTGTATTCAGGTCAGGAAGCAACAGTTAGAACTGGACATGGAACAACAGACTGTTTCCAAATAGGAAAAGGAGTATGTCAAGACTGTATATTGTCACCCTGCTTATTTAACTTCTATGCAGAATACCTCATGAGAAATGCTGGCCTGGAGGAAGCGCAAGCTGGAATCAAGATTTCCGGGAGAAATATCAATAACCTCAGATATACAGATGACACCACCCTCATGGCAGAAAGTGAAGAGGAACTGAAAAAAAACTCTTGATGAAAGTGAAAGAGGAGAGTGAAAAAATTGGCTTAAAGCTCAACACACAGAAAAGTAAAATCATGGCATCTGGTCCCATCACTTCATGGCAAATAAATGGGGAAACAGTGTCAGATTTCATTTTGGGGGGCTCCAAAATCACTGCAGATGGTGATTGTAGCCATGAAATTAAAAGACGCTTACTCCTTGGAAGGAAAGTTATGGCCAACCTAGACAGCATATTAAAAA
>NW_011495020.1:2115781-2136146 GCF_000754665.1 Bison bison bison
TGATGCTTTTGAACTGTGATGTTGGAGAAGGCTCTTGAGAGTCCCTTGGACTGCAAGGAGATCCAACCAGTCCATTCTAAAGGAAATCGGTCTTGGGTGTTCATTCGAGAGACTGATGTTGAAGCTGAAACTCCAATACTCCAATTTGGCCACGTGATGCAAAGAGCTGATTCATTTGAAAAGACCCTGATGCTGGGAAAGATTGAGGACAGGAGGAGAAGGGGATGACAGAGGATGAGATGGTTGGATGGCATCACTGACTCAATGGACACGTGTTTGGGCAGACTCCAGAAGTTGGTGATGGACAGGGAGGTTGATGTGCTGTGGTTCATGGGGTCGCAAAGAGTCGCACACGACTGAGTGACTGAACTGAACTGAACCTAACTGACCCTGCATACCCAAGAGTCAGCTTGGTGTAAAATAGTGGACTGAAAAGATATTTTGAAGTAGAATCTAGTTGATTCTTGGTGATTGATCAGATACAGAAAAAGAATTAAATGGCTTCCAACGTTTCTGACTTGAAAAGTTAAGAGCTAAAAAATTATAATGTTTCTCCACAATGTTGTGATTGTTTTTTTAAGTATTATCTAACTCATAATTTTATATTTTTAGCTTGACAGAGGTATCCATTTGTGTGTGTACACTCAGTTGCTTCAGTGATGTCTGACTCTGTGTGATGCTTTGAACTGTAGCCTGCCAGGCTACTCTGTCCATGGGATTCCCTAGGCCAGAATACTGGAGTGTGTTGCCATGCCCTCCTCCAGGGTATCTTCCTAACCCAAGGATTGAACTTGGGCATCTCCTGTGTCTTTTACATTGCAGGAAAATTCTTTACTACTGAGCATCCCAAGAAGCCCTTACTGAGGTATATTTGACATCTAATTCAAAATTTTGTTTCAATAAGTGTGTTTTCTCAATTTTCAAAAAATTGATGTCATTATAAATTTGTTTTTAAAATAAAGTTTAATCTTTATCCAAATTAATATCCACATTGGAATAAAGCAACACCATTTACATGAATTTTTTTCTTTCCTCTATTCACTTAAATATGATCCTTTTATATCTAATCTATTTTTATGAATCAAAGTGTATTGTATAAATACTCTAATAAAATACCTTAAATCATAAACCCTTCAGTTTTTCCAAATGTACTGAATCAGTGTAGAGCAATCCACACAACTGAAATAAAAAGTAGGGAATTGTATTCCCCTGTCTTAGTTTTTAGTAGTATAGAGCATTGAATTATATTTGAGAAATGTAGATTTAGTGCTTTCTCTCCTGAGAGGATAAGAAATTGCCTCAGCATCAATAACATCCATTTCTATATAACTAGGCTATTTTGTCACCCTCATTCTCAAAAAGTTGCATTTTGATTTAAGTTTGATTTAAATATGAAAGGGGTCCTATATTTAAATGACATGCAGTGTTATTTTAAACATTATTTCAAGTTGTCTACCAAGTTTTTAGAGATAATTTAAAAATTTATAATCAGTTGAACGTAATAGCATCAAAAGTACCCTACATTACCAACTCAGGGAACCATCAAAAATATGTTACAGCATCAGCTCATGTTTCTATTATTAAAGTCACTCTATGTGTATTTGAATGGAAGGAAGAATGACTAAAATTCACCTTCTTTCATTTTAATACCTGCTAGTGACTTTCACAATACTCTGGATTTTTTTCTTTCTGTGATTTTCCAGCTGGTGATTAGTCTGAGCTCTGAGAGGAAAGCATTTCATTGCCTTCTACTACCCAGTGCCATCCTAGATCTCCTTCATTTTTGTTACTTGTAAGAACAACAAGTATCCACCTGCCAATGCAGGGGATGTGAGTTTGAGACCTGAGTTGTGAAGATTCCCTTGAGAAGGAAATGGCAACCCAGTCCAGTATAATTGCCTGGGAAATCTCATGGACAAAACAGCCTGATAGGTTGCAGTCCATGGAGTCGCAAAGAGTAGAACATGACTGAGAGACTAAACAATGACAAAATCAAGAACGATGTAGTGAGAATTTATCATGTGCAAAGTTCTATGTTAAGCATACGGCAAACGTTTTGTCCTTTAATTTCACAAATATCCTGTGAGGCAGGACATTATAGATGAAACTAGTTTATAGATGAAAAAACATGTTCATCAAGATCATGTAATCGGACCCAGGTCATATGGCATGTAGGAAAATGCTCAAAACTTCACATTTAGGCCCCTCTGCTACTAAGTGACCATGCTCTCTATTATTCCCAAATTCCTTGTATGAGTGTTAGCTTTATCAGAAATTGAGGGGAAAAAAACAACAACCATTATTTGGAATTATTATATATTTTTATCAGCATTGTGAAGATTGACACTGACATTGGAAGTGTCAATATAATAAATTCTCAGAATGACATGGTACATTCCAAGGAATACATTCAGTTCAGTCGCTCAGTCATGTCCGACTCTTTGCAACCCCGTGGACTGCAACACTCCAGGCCTCCCTATCCATCACCAACTCCCGGAGTTCACTCAAACTCATGTCCCTTAAGTCACTGATGCCATCCAACCATCTCCTCCTCTGTTGTCTCCTTCTCTTCCTGCCTTCAATCTTTCCCAGCATCAATGTCTTTTTAAATGAGTCAGCTTTTCCCAGGAGGTGGCCAAAGTATTGGAGTTTCAGCTTTTCAGGTTGACTAGACAGACCTTTGTTGGCAAAGTGATGTCTATACTTTTCAATATGCTGCCTATGTTGGTCATGATTGGAAAAGAAATATCAATAACCTCAGATATGCAGATCAAACCACCCCATGGCAGAAAGTGAAGAAGAACTAAAGAACCTGTTGATGAAAGTGAAAGAGGAGAGTGAAGAAGTTGGCTTAAAACTCAACATTCAAAAAAGTAAGATCATGGCATCTAGTCCCATCACTTCATGGCAAATAGATAGGGAAATAATGGAAACAGAGAAATACTTTATTATTTTGGGGGGAGGGAGGGCTCAAAATCACTGCGGATAGTAACTGCAGCCATGAAATTAAAAGATGCTTGCTCCTTGGAAGAAAAGTTATGATCAACCTAGACAGCATATTAAAAAGCAGAGACATTACTTTGCCAACAAAAGTCCATCTAGTCAAAGCTACTTTGGCCACCTTATATGAAGAACTGACTCATTTGTATGAGTCAATTGTATGATGCTGGGAAAGATTGAAGGTGGGAGGAGAAGGGGATGACAGAGGGTGAGATGGTTGGAGGGTGTCACCGACTCAATGGACATGAGTTTGAGTAAATTCCAGGAGTTGATAATGAACAGGGAGGCTTGGCGTGCTGCAGTTGAAGGGGTCCAAAATAGTCAGACACGACTGAGCAATTGAAATTAACTGAGGTTGGTCATAATTTTTCTTCCAAGGAACAAGCATCTTTTAATTTCATGGCTGCAGTCACCATCTGAAGTGAATTTTGAGCCCCCAAAATAAAGTCTGTTACTGTTTCCATTGTTTCCCGACCTATTTGCTATGAAGTGATGGGACCAGATGCCATGATGTTAGTTTTCTGAATGTTGAGCTTTAAGCCAACATTTTCACTCTCCTCTTTCACTTTCATCAAGAGGCTATTTAGTTCTTTTTCACTTTCTGCCATAAGGGTGGTGTCATCTGCATATCTGAGGTTATTGATATTTCTCCCAGCAAACTTGATTCCAGCTTGTGTTTTATCCAGTCCAGCATTTCTCATGATGTACTTTGCATATAAGATAAATAAGCAAGGTGACAATATACAGCCTTGACGTACTCCTTTTCCTATTTGGAACCAGTCTGTTGTTCCATGTCCAGTTCTAACTGTTGCTTCCTGAACTGCATACAGATTTCTCAAGAGGCAGGTCAGGTGGTCTGGTATTCCCATCTCCTTCAGAACTTTTCACAGTGTGTTGTGATCTACACAGTCAAAGGCTTTGGCATAGTCAATAAATCAGAAATAGATGTTTTTCTGGAACTCTCTTGCTTTTTAGATTATCCAACAGATGTTGGCTATTTGATCTCTGGTTCCTCTGCTTTTTCTAAATCTGGCTTGAACATCTGGAAGTTCACAGTTCACGTACAGTTAAAGCCTGACTTGGATAATTTTGATCATTCCTTTGCTAGCACGTGAGATGAGTGCAATTGTGCAGTAGTATGAGAATTCTTTGGCGTTGCCTTCTTTGGGATGGGAATGAAAACTGACCTTTTCCAGTCCTCTGGCCACTGCTGAGCTTTCCATATTTGGTGATATATTGAGTGCAGCAGTTTCATAGCATTATCTTTTAGGATTTAAAATAGCTCAACTGGAATTCCAGCACCTTCATTAGCTTTTTTTTTTAGTGATGTTCCTAAGACCCACTTGACTTCAGACTCTAGGATCTAGAACAGGTGAATTATCACACCATCGTGGTTATCTGAATCATGAAGATCTTTTTTGTATAGTTCTTCTGTGTATTCTTGCCCCCTCTCTTAACATCTTCTGCTTCCGCTAGATCCATGCCATTTCTGTCCTATATCTCTAATTTTCTTGAAGAGATCCTTAGTCTTTCCCATTCAATTGCTTTCCTCTTTTTCTTTGCATTGATCACTGAGGAAGGCTTCCTTATCTCTCATTGCTATTCTTTGCAACTCTGCATTCAAATAGGTATATCTTTCCTTTTCTCCTTTGTCTTTCACTTCTCTTCTTTTCATAGCTATTTGTATTTCATAGCCTCCTCAGACAACCATTTTGCCTTTCTTCATTTCTTTTTCTTGGAAATGTTCTTGATCACTGCTTCCTGTACAATGTTGCAAACCTTCGTCCATAGGTCTTCAGGCACTCTATCAGTTCTAGTTCCTTAAATCTATTACTCACTTCCACTGTATAATCATAAGGGATTTGTTTTAGATCATACCTGAATGGTCTAGTGTTTTTCCCTATTTTCTTCAATTTAATTCTGAATTTGGCAATAAGGAGTTCATGTTCTGAGCCAAAGTTAACTCCCAGTCTTGTTTTTGCTGACTGTATAGAGCTTCTCCATCGTTGGCAGCAAAGAATCTAATCAATCTGATTTCGGGGTTGACCATCTGGTGACGTCTTTGCTGGAGCAGCCGTGAAGAAATACCCCAGGTCCAAGGTAGGGGAAACCCAAGTAAGATGGTAGGTGTTGTAAGAGGGCATCAGAGGGCAGACACACTGAAACCATACTCACAGGAAACTAGTCAATCTAATCACACTAGGACCACAGCCTTGTCTAACTCAATGAAAGTAAGCCATGACCATGGGACAACCCAAGACAGGTGGGTCATGCTGGAGAGATATGACAGAATGTGGTCCACTGGAGAAGGGAATGGCAGACCACTTCAGTATTCTTGCCTTGAGAACCCCATGAACAGTATGAAAAGGCAAAAGGATAGGATACTGAAAGAGGAACTCCACAGGTCAGTAGGTGCCCAATATGCTACTGGAGATCAGTGGAGAAATAACTCCTGAAAGAATGAAGGGATGGAGCCAAGGCAAAAAGAATACCCAGCTGTGGATGTGACTGGTGATAGAAGCAAGGTCCGATGCTGTAAAGAGCAATATTGCATAGGAACCTGGAATCTCAGGTCCAGGAGTCAAGGCAAATTGGAAGTGGTCAAACAAGAGATGGCAAGAGTGAATGTTGACATTCTAGGAATTAGCGAACTGAAATGGACTGGAATGGGTGAATTTAACTCAGATGACCATTATATCTACTACTGCAGGCAGGAATCCCTCAGAAGAAATGGAGTAGCCATCATGGTGAACAAAAGAGTCTGAAATGCAGCACTTGGATGCAATCTCAAAAATGACAGGATGATCTCTGTTCGTTTCCAAGGCAAACCATTCAATATCACGGTAATCCAAGTCTATGCCCCAACCAGTAATGCTGAAGAAGCTGAGGTTGAACGGTTCTATGAAGACCTACAAGACCTTTTAGAACTAAGACCCAAAAAAGAATGTCCTTTTCACTATAGGGGACTGGAATGCAAAAGTAGGAAGTCAAGAAACACCTGGAGTAACAGGCAAATTTGGCCTTGGAATACAGAATGAAGCAGGGGAAAGACTAATAGAGTTTTGCCAAGAAAATGCACTGGTCATAGCAAACACCCTCTTCCAACAACACAAGAGAAGAATCTACACATGGACATCACCAGATAGTCAACACCGAAATCAGATTGATTATATTCTTTGCAGCCAAAGATGGAGAAGCTCTATACAGTCAACAAAAACAAGACTGGGAGCTGACTGTGGCTCAGATCATGAACTCCTTATTACCAAATTCAGACTTAAATTGAAGAAAGTAGGGAAAATCACTAGACCATTCAGGTATGACCTAAATCAAATCCCTTATGATCATACAGTGGAAGTGAGAAATAGATTTAAGGGACTAGATCTTATAGATAGAGTGCCTGATGAACTATGGAATGAGGTTCATGACACTGTACAGCAGACAGGGATCAAGACCATCCCCAAGGAAAAGAAATGCAGAAAAGCAAAATGGCTGTTGGGGGAGGCCTTACAAATAGCTGTGAAAAGAAGAGAAGTGAAAAGCAAAGGAGAAAAGGAAAAATATAAGCATCTGAATGCAGAGTTCCAAAGAATAGCAAGAAGAGATAAGAAAGCCTTCCTCAGTGATCAATGCAAAGAAATAGAGGAAAACAACAGAATGGGAAAGACTACAGATCTCTTCAAGAAAATTAGAGATACCAGGGAATATTTCATGCAAAGATGGGCTCAATAAAGGACAGAAATTGTAGGGACCTAACAGAAACAGAAGATATTAAGAAAAGGTGGCAAGAATACACAGAAGAACTGTACAAAAAAGATCTTCATGACCCAGATAATCACAATGGTGTCATCACTCACCTAGAGCCAGACATCCTGGAATGTGAAGTCCAGTGGGCCTCAGAAAGCATCACCACGAACAAAGCTAGTGGAGGTGATGGAATTCCAGTTGAGGTATTTCAAATTCTGAAAGATGACGCTGTGAAAGTGCTGCCCTCGATATGCCAGAAAATTTGGAAAACTCAGCAGTGGCCACAGGACTGGAAAAGGTCAGTTTTCATTCCAATCCCAAAGAAAGGCAATGCCAAAGAATGCTCAAACTACCGCACAATTGCACTCATCTCACATGCTAGTAAAGTAATGCTCAACATTCTCCAAGCCAGGCTTCAGCAATATGTGAACAGTGAACTTCCTGATGTTCAAGCTGGTTTTATGTTGGGCAAAACTAATACAATATTGTAAAGTTTAAAAATAAAAAAAAATAAAAAAAGAACTGAAAGAAAAAAAAAAAAAAGAGGAACGAGAGATCAAATTGCCAACATCTGCTGGATCATCGAAAAAGCAAGAGAGTTCCAGAAAAACATCTATTTCTGCTTTATTGACTATGCAAAGCCTTTGACTGTTTGGATCAAATAAACTGTGGAAAATTCTGAAAGAGATGGGAATACCAGACCACCTGACCTGCCTCTTGAGAAATCTATATGCAGGTCAGGAAGAAACAGTTAGAACTGGACATGGAACAACAGATTGGTTCCAAATAGGAAAAGGAGTACGTCAAGGCTGTATATTGTCACCCGGCTTATTTAACTTATATGCAGAGTACATCATGAGAAACACTGTATTGGAAGAAACACAAGCTGGAGTCAAGATTGCCGGGAGAAATATCAATAACCTCAGATATGCAGATGACACCACCCTTATGGCAGAAAGTGATGAGGAACTCAAAAGCCTCCTGATGAAAGTGAAAGTGGAAAGTGAAAAAGTTGCCTTAAAGCTCAACATTCAGAAAACTAAGATCACGGCATCCGGTCCCATCACTTCATGGGAAATAGTTGGGAAAACAGTGGAAACAGTGTCAGACTATTTTTCTGGGCTCCAAAATCACTGCAGATGGTGACTGCAGCCATGAAATTAAAAGACGCTTACTCCTTGGAAGGAAAGTTATGACCAACCTAGATAGCATATTCAAAAGCATAAACATTACTTTTCCAACAAAGGTCCGTCTAGTCAAGGCTATGGTTTTTCCTGTGGTCATGTATGGATGTGAGAGTTGGACTGTGAAGAAGGCTGAGCACCAAAGAATTGATGTTTTTGAACTGTGGTGTTGGAGAAGACTCTTGAGAATCCCTTGGACTGCAAGGACATCCAACCAGTCCATTCTGAAGGAGATCAGCCCTTGTATTTCTTTGGAGGGAATGATGCTGAAGCTGAGACTCCAGTACTTTGGCCACCTCATGCGAAGAGTTGACTCATTGGAAAAGTCTCTGATGCTGGGAGGGATTGGGGGCAGGAGGAGAAGGGGACGCCAGTGGATGAGATGGCTGGATGGCATCACTGACTTGATGGACTTGAGTCTGAGTGAACTCCAGGAGTTGGTGATGGACAGGGAGGCCTGGTGTGCTGCAATTCATGGGGTCGCAAAGAGTCGGACATGACTGAGCGACTGAACTGAACCAAACTGAACTGTTGTGTAGAGTGTTCTTTTGTGTTGTTGGAAAAGGGTGTTTGTTATGATAGCTGTATTCTCTTGCAAAACTCTATTAGGCTTTGCCTTACTTGCTTGAACAAGTAACAGGCCAAATTTGCCTGTTACTCCAGGAATTTCTTGACTTCCTACTTTTGTATTCCATTTCCCTATAATGAAAAGGATATCTTTTTTGGGTTTTAGTTCTAGAAGGTGTCGTAGGTCATCATAGAACCGTTCAATTTCAGCTTCTTCAGTATTACTGATGAGGGCATAGGCTTGGATTACTGTGAATGATTTGCCTTGGAAATGAATAGAGATCATTCTGTCATTTTTGAGATTGCATCCAAGTACTGCATTTTAGAATCTTTTGTTGACTATGATGGCTACTCCATTTCTTCAAATGATTCTTGCCTACAGTAGTAGATATAATGGTCATCTGAGTTAAATTCACCCATTCCAGTCCATTTTACTGAGCTGATTCCTGAAATGTTGATGTTCACTCTTGCCATCTCCTGTTTGACCACTTCCAATTTTCCTTGATTCATGGACCTAACATTCCAGGTTCCTATGCAATATTATGCATTCCGTACAGGTTCCTATGCAAACTAATATGCCTTTACAGCATAGGAGTTTACTTCTATCACCAGTCACATCCACAACTGTGTGCTGTTTTTGCTTTGGCTTCCTCTCTTCATTCTTTCTGGAGTTATTTCTTTATTCTTCTCCAGTAGCATTTTGGGCACCTACCAACCTGGAGAGTTCATCTTTCAGTGTCCTATCTTTTTGCCTTTTCACACTGTTCGTTGGGTTCTCAAGGCAAGAATACTGAAGTGGTGTGTCATTCCTTTCTCCAGTGGACCACATTTTGTGTACTAAAGTTTATGTAATTTATTTAGATAGTATGTCTTATGAATAACTAATGATAGGTACAATTTAACATTGAAAGGGATGGTAATAAAGAGAATGGAAGAAGAGAATGACATATAGCTTTCTATTTTTGCTTGTCACTTTTGTACTAATTCCATGAAAACATAATTAGAAAATATTGAATTCTCCAAAATACTCTAAATTGTTACAGACAAGGGATAAATTGTTCTCTATATCATTATTGTATAGCCAATATTTTAACTCATTACTTATGCAGTAATTACCCAAGTGCTATAAATGATAGCATTATTTGACTAAATGTAATACTTTTTTCATAAAGAAATATATTTCTTTGAAAACCCTTTCTTAAATCATATTATTTTGTAAAATGAATTTTCTACTATACAGCCACTTCAAAATTTTTTTCCAACTTTGTTATTTGGGGGAAAAGCCTTTTAAAAAATATTCTGTTAAAATGCTGTTCTGTAGGAAGATATACATAGCATTGCATTTAAAATTATTTTCTGAACAGATGTAGGATAAGATATATTCTGGAAGATTTATAGAAAAATAGGTACGTGCAATCAGAGTTTGTTGTAATAAATGACAAAATTTTATATACCAAGGATATTCATTGACACTTCAGAAAAGGCAGAAGGAAACTACTGTAGAAAACAGTAGACATGACTTAAAGATATGATAGACAGATGGGAATCATAATGAAATATAAATGGAATATAATGTTGCAGAAAAATTAAATATTAAAAACATATGCAGTGATTAAAAATAGAAAAGCCTATAATAAAGTAAAATCTTAGGGAGGTTCTGGTAGATTCTAACCAGATGGGATAGAGATAAATCCATCAGAGAGCATATGGGATTAATGAATCCAATCAGAGTTTAGGATGTGTTTAATTTTATGTGTTGATCACTGTATTCAGGACTACTAACTTTCTCTGTGTTTTGGGACACAGAATCTGTGCTTATGTAATGAATGTATCAGAGTGTATGGAGATTGCCAAAGAATGCCTAAGACAACTTCATGTAGAAGTATGAAAGGTAACTTTTTGGCTGAAGACATATTTCTAGCTAAAGTAAGCACAATTTGAAATACTTGTTTTTGTCATTGTCATGGTTAGTGTGGCATTTGGTTACTAGAAATTAGTAATGCTATATTAAATCTTTGTAATGCTATCTTATAGAGTGGTTTTCTTCCACTATCTCTAAGATATTTCCAACCTGTAAAAAATGAACAGGATATTCAAAACAGTTTCTTTCTACCTCCTTTCTTAACAATAAACCAGTATCTGTCAATTTGTGAACCCAGTTTTTCATAGCCCATTCAGCAAGGCTTGTCTTTCAGGAGCTTTTACTTGCCTACAGAAGTTTTGCTCACTGGGTTTTCAGGATCTGGGGCTCTGGTTAGGAGCTCATATAGATTAAGAGGATTCAATGTGCTTTGAATCCTACTGATCTTTAGAAATTACACATTCCAGAAGAGCAGGAAAACTCCTCATATTCAATCAGATTTATTGAAATTATTTTAAACTAGAAAATGTTGTAATGATACTTCTTTAAACTCTAAGTACTTATATAAATGAAAGGTTTTTTCATTATTAAATATTTTTTTCTCTGGAATACAGTTATGGCTCCATATCAACTAAGAAGATATCATGAAGAAATTTTGTACTATGAAATTAGAATGATTTGAATTTGGTTCTGCATGAATTTGAGTAAATTATTTATAGTTTACTGCCTTTAGTTTTATTTTCTGTACAATGAAGAAAATTCTGAGGGCTTTAAGTATATGAGAAAAATTGTCAAATGAAAACTAAATTAAAAATACTTTGACATTTAATCATCATGTTTTTCACACACTTTCTTAAAGAACAATTTCCAAATACAAATTCACTTAAATTCCTTTTGTTATTATAAAATAACTATGTGGTAAAATCGTAATTACACATTACCTTTCATAGCCAAAAAAGTGGCACTTTCATGGTTGTCAAGGCATAAGTAAGATCACCTGAAATGTTATTTAAAGTAATGTTTAAAATTCCCGAATGCTATTTTGTAGCACTTTCTTAAAATTATTTTCTTATTAATTAGTTTCAGGAAATTCAGCTTGCTAAATAATAGTAAATTATGTGCAAATCCTGCTTTAATAATTTCAAGAAAAATTATGTTATTAAAGAGGTGTATTTCATTGCTTATATAGTAACTATTCACATACTTTTTAATTCAAAAACTAATGAGCAAGTTTTAAGTATAGAGCTGAAACATCTGCTCACCCCATTTTAGGGTCAACTTTAGACATTGTTTTGGTAAAATAAACCTGCTCAAGTAAAGTAAATAAATGAGAAAGATGCATATCAAGGAAGTTTATTATAAATATAAAGGATATGTCATTGAAAACAATGGCAGAAACTTTATTTGGTGAATTCAAGGCTCAAGAGAAACTAGACACTGAAACTGAAATATTTCAAGAACCCAAATAGCTGTCCATGTCATTTATCTCTTTTTCTATGAACTGGTATGGTTTCTTTATCTCTTCATTCTCCACATGCTTACTTAGAATACTGACTGACATATAGCAAGTGCAATATGTGTGTTTGCTAAAATAAAAATATATATCCTGTAAATATGACGTTTTTAAGTACATAATGATTCACAGAATACAAGTTTCATTTTGAGAGATTAAAAAATAGTAACCTGACATATCTCTGAATCCAAATTTCTAAGGGGAAGAATTAGATTGGCCTAGAATGACTTCTGGGTTCACACCTGGTTACATACAGTGATTAGGGGGCAGAATCAAGAAATATATACATAGACAGACAAAGCAATGAGAAATGTATATACTCTGGGCTAGAAATTCAAGGGATGCTTACTATGGAATGTTGGTGATCTCCTGTCTATATCCTCCATTAGTACCCATGAGCCATGCAAAAGAGAACAAAATGCAGCAGGCTCTTCCTTCCTTCTTTCAAGGTGGCCTTTAGCTCACCTCCTCTCTCAAGAAAACCAAAATTACAACTAACTGCTGTATAACTATCCATAAATAAGATTGGAACTTACCAAAAAAAGAGATATTCTACATCCAAAGACAGGCTTTCCGGATGGCTCAGTGGTAAAGGATCTGCCTGCCAATGCAGACACAGGTTCAATCCCTTGGAGAACGAAATGGCAACCCGCTCCATTATTCTTGCCTAAGAAATCCCATGGACAAAAGAGCCTGGTGGGCTATAGTCCATGGAGCATCGCAAAAGAGTCAGACACAAATAATGACTAAACAACAACAGACATGAAGAAGAAACCTAATGAGATGATCGTTGTTGTTTTTTAGTTGCTAAATCATGTCTGACTTTTGTAACCCCATGGACTATAGCCTGTCAGGTTCCTCTGTCCATGGGATTTCCCAGGCAAGAATAATGGAGTGGGTTGCCATTTCCTTCTCCAGGGAATCTCCTGACCTAGGGATAAAACCTATGTCTCCTGCATTGGCAGAGGGGTTCTTTACCAATGAATCACCAGGGAAGCCCTCAAAGAGATGCTGCTGCTCCTGCTGCTAAGTTGCTTTAGTCGTGTCCGACTCTGTGCAACCCCAGAGATGGCAGCCCACCAGGCTCCGCCGTCCCCGGGATTCTCCAGGCAAGAACACTGGAGTGGGTTGCCATTTCCTTTTCCAATGCATGAAAGTGAAAAATGAAAGTGAAGTCACTCAGTCCTGTCCAACTCTGAGCGACCCCATGGACTGCAGTCTACCAGGCTCCTCTGTCCATGGGATTTTCCAGGCAGAAGTACGGGAGTGGAGTGCCATTGCCATAGGAGCCCATAATCAAATCTCAAGAGAGAACTGTGTTTTATTGTTTTTTTTTTTTTTTTAAATGACATCTTTTTGGTTTTTAGGAGAAATATCTGAGCAATTTTTCTACAGTAAGATTTGACTCTTATCAAACAATTTGGTTTGGTTGTTTTTCTCTCCCATTAAACAATCCACCTCTTAAATCTCCTCTACATATTATCTGCACGTAATTTTTTCCTTTAAGTTTTCTTTGTTTTCTCATATCAATGTGATTTATGGTGAACACTTTAGTTCCACCTGTTTATGATTTGTGACTCTATGTCACGTCTGGAGACAAGAGTGAGGCTAGATAACAGCTAGCTGCCACCTCCACTGGCAACAGCTACCAGTGGTCCCCAACCTTTTTGACACCTAGGACTAGTTTTGTGGAAGACAATTTTTCCACAGACCAAGGAGAGAGGTGTTTTAGGGATGTTTTAAGCACATTACATTTATTGTGTGCTCCATTTCTGTTATTATATCAATTCCACCTCAGATCATCAGGTATTAGATCCTGGGGGTTGGGGACCCATGACCTAAGGGAGATGGCAAGGCAGAAGAAAGCACTCAGGGATAGGGCTTTATATTAATAAATTGCCTCTAGAAAATTATACACCTATTTATAATCCCATTGGCTATGGATAAGGATACCTCTTTTCTTAATTCTTAGACTATTGTGGTTAGTTTCAGCCTTAAAATGTGTCATTTCATAAGGAGGAAACTAGCAACTCATTTTATGTCTTGATCATTTCTCTAATAGAATACATCTTATAAGTTTACACATTTGTCTGTTTCCTTTTTTTGTGTTTTTCTTAAATGATTTATTTCTTGTAATATTTGTCTTAGTTCTTACTACTTTTAATATTTACATTTGAGCTGGAGTCACCATCGAGAAGCTGGCTTCAAACTGAGAGTTGAGACCACTGTATATCTTTTGTATTTCTAATCTTATTTACTGGTTTATCTTACTGCATGTCTTTAGTATCGGAGCCTGAAGAGATGAAGACATGAAAAGGTCCCTGCACTGTATGTTTAGATACTGAGCTGAGGCTGGTACAGAGTAACCTTGCCAATTAACACCTGGGACCACAGCTCAGAGCTGACATAGAGTGCTATTGAATCATTTGGGTAGAAAGTTGAAAACAGATTAAACATTTCATTCTCAAAATTACACTGGGCTTCAAAAAAATTGAAGGCACTATGAGGGGTATAATGCTTTGTTTTCTTCAGGGATTCACAATCTAGTGTTTACTTCTGGATACCCATTAGATGGATGCTTAGGTTAAATTTTTTACTTAAAATGAAGTTCAAGTTACACCACTTGATGTGGCACAGGGTTTCATCTGAAGTGGTGAGAACTTTCACTGTGTACAGTTACCTGGAAGAGAAGCAAGGTTTTTAGAGGGAGTGTCTAGTCAGACTGCATCCAGGTAAACTCACTCTGTGGATGTGTGTCACAAACCCATCAAGGGAGAGGACAAAGAGATGCTACAGAAGGTAGGCAAAAGAAACTTTAAAAGACAGGAGGCTATGACAGCTCTTTGAGGCACCAACAAAGTTCCTGTGTCCCAATAAGAAATGGAACATAACCTTTCAGCCTTGATACAAGCTCTCTGTGGTGGTACAGTCATTACACTTGTATTTTTAAAGCCATTCTATATTTTTATACTCTCTTTTATTTTTATCTTGCTTTCTTAATATTTATTAAAGCATGAATTTATTTATTTACCTTTATAGGCTACTTGTGCTGAGCTAAATCTGAACTAAGAGTAGAATTGGGGTACAAATTTATAAGGTAAAATTATAAAATTATAGAGTGGAAATGGGATACCTTAATGTTGTAGTACAGGATATCAAAGTATAAGAACTCCAATGAGAGATAATTCACTCTGGGAAGTACTAGATTAATTAATGATAGGTCCCTTCTCCCCTAGAGATTCATCTTCTGTGTTTAAGGAACAAAATGCTGTCTTGCTGTAAAAACCGGGACAAGTGTCCTAACACACATAGACATGTATAAAAACAGAACAAGGAACTTTGTGGTAATTGCTATAATCTGAATTACATTTTAGTGAAATACACTTACAACTTCTAATCAATTAATACCCAGTGGATTTAATCGCACATGTTTCATTCCATTTCTTTGCAAAAAATGATTAAGCGGAATTTTATTCATTCTCTAATACTGATTAAACTAGGCTAAGTTATCTGTTTATTATGAGTTTGATAATTTCAAGATCTATGCCTAAGGGCAATATTGGCCAGTCCAATTTAGTTCCTGAAACACATACTTAAATCGCATAGATATGCCCTTGATACATCATATATATTGATTCCAGGGATTTATGCATAAATACTGCAGGTAATAGAAATAAGACAGAAAAATCTCAGTAGGGGTAGGTATAGTGTGTGTGTGTGTGTGTGTGTGTGTGTGTGTATACATATATATATGATGACAGGCCAAGGGAGGTTGATGCAAAGAGCTAGGTCTTCTACAGATAATTGTTGGGTAAAGTCTGGGTTCTCTGAGGATCAGATACCAAACTGAGAGTAGAGATGCAATGATTTTAAATATGGGGAATCAAAGAGATAAATCAGACTACTTGTAAGTCTGATGCTGAGGAAAGAAGAAAGGGAGAAAAAGCTGGTAGAAAAATGATAGACTTCCATGCAGCCTAAGGAATGTTGGGTAAGGGCTTCAGAAGCCTTCAAGCCAAAGTCAGCTTTTAAGAGTCATATGTCTCCCAGGAAGGCCTTACCTTAGTGACCCGCCAATACTCAGTCTGTGCTTTCAGTGCTGGCATGGCTGTGATTTCAGAACACAATAGCTGGGGCCCTTGGCTATGATCTTCCCTATAGTTGGAGGTCTGTAAGGTACTTTTTAAGGGCATCACAATAAAAAGGCAAAGTGGACAAATTATCTAAGAGTTCATTAGGTATTTATCAAATGCTTGTGATAAGGGTTACATGTGAATTCATGTTTAATGCATACAATAATTACTTAAGTAAAGAGCTACTATGTCACAATTTATAAATGAAGAATTAGAACATGGACAGGTGTAACAATTGGCCCAAGACCACAGGCTTTTTGGTGGAACATAAGCAGGAGTCAATTCCCCAAATGATCCCTGTAACTTCCAGAGTCAAGCTGTTGAAAGACAATAAGGAAAACGAATGAATGGGAAATTTTAGGGAAAAATAAACTACACAAAAGAAATTTATGTCCATTCTTACAATTGCTACAGCTGTTAGCTAGCATAGGTTCTTGGGTAAGAAAGGCAAAAGTGAATGAAATAACAGAATAATGATTTGCTACTGATTCTTTGGAACTCTCTAGTATATTTTTGATAATAAAGAGTGGTACTCACTAGTATCCAAATTAAATTGTAGTTAAATGAAAGCCATACATGTTGAGTAGACTACAAAATTTTGAGGACATTCCTGAAATGTGCAAAGTATTGAAACGTTTCTGGATGATGAGACCAACAGTTTTCTGTGGTCATCTCCTATTTTCAATGTTATTGCCTCACACACACACACACAAACCATCTCTAAAAACATTTAAAAGTTTAATAGCTGAAAGGAGTACTAGAGTATTAGTTTACCCAAGGTAAAACATGTTTCAGGTAGACTTTCCATTGAAGGGTGATCATAACACAAAAAATATGCCCCAAACACATTTTGAGAGGTAGAGGTATTCTTTCTAATTTATAGACTTATAATTGAACAGATTATAATAAAAAAAGGACATTTTCATTTTACTTTTCTTAAAGTATTACCTATATAAGACAATCTTTTAACTTTCACAACCTCTATTTTGGTCTACTTGATGCATTTAAAACATCAAAAATAAATGATGATCTAATTTTTTCATGATTCAAGTTTGTCACATTCACCAATCCTTTAATTAGACATTGAAAGGCTGAGATATGAATAACTGTAGGCAAATGAAAACACATTACCTGTAACCTTTTAAAATGTAGAGTTATTCTAACTAAAGAAAGAATAAATATGCAACCAATCAAAATGAATTAACAGTCAGAGTTGCAATGGCTAATTCTTAGAAAACCTGAGTCAGGAAGAAGCTGTGTAGGGTACAGTGATTAAAGTGAACGAGCTTGCACAAGTTTAAGCTCTGACTCATACCTTCAAGTACTTGTATAATGCTTTTAAATGTTCTATCCCTCAGCTTAATCAACTGTGAAACTTAAATAATAATACTTCATAAAATTTATAAGATGATTAACTTAGCATTTAAAATGGTGCACAGCACATAGAGACAATCAATGAATACTATTAAAAAATTATTAGCAATGTAATTTAACAAAAAAGGAAATAGAATTAATATTCAATAGTAAATAATAGTGAAAATGAGAGACTAGTCAATGAATAATGACTTTTAAAAAGCTAAAATGATAATATTTTGTGGAGTATTTCTTAATAAGATTATATTTTTTGAAGAGAGTTAGCAATAGTAAAGTAATAGATAACAAGAAAGTAGGTCTCTCAATCTCCTAACTTGAATATTTAATGGTTTTTTCTATACATTTTGGTGTACTTTTTATATCAAGATATTTTTCTCCCCACTGGTTCTCAAAAAACATATTTAAAAAAAAAAAAAAAAGGGAAAACATACTCATTGTTGAAAAAAGTATGTGCGTGAGTGTGTACTAAGTCACTTCAGTCATGTCTGATTCTTTGCAACTCCATGGACTATAGTCTGCCAGGCTCCTTTGTCCATGGGATTCTCCAGGCAATAATACTGGAGTGAGTTGCCATTTCCTCCCCCAGGAGATCTTCCTGATCCAGGGATGGAACCCACAACTCTGGTGGCTCCTGCATTGCAGGCGGATTATATTGCCAAGCCCCTGGGGAAACCCTTACAAAAAGCATCACTAATCATTTATTCATAGAATATTCACTTCTGGGCTTAAGAAGCCAAGTTATCCATCAATGTAATGAGTAAAGGCAAATGCTAATTATTATTGAATAGATGGCTGTTTTTAAGATCTTGTCAATGGACTTCAGGAAAAAGATAACTAGGTATACATCTGTAACCAAACAAAGTTGAGTTTATTACTTGCTTAAATGAGGACACCATAAACTATGAGGAACCATGGATCATCTCAGTTTCAAGGCACCACAAAAATTGCTACAGATTGACATTATGACAAGTAATTATGATAAGCTATTTGAGTATGAGCTCTTTACTCTGAATGTTAGGCAACAGGTGAAATTTTATGTCTTAAACTGTAACTTCTATAAGACAGGGGGAATGTGAAAAAGCTAAGTTTACAATTAGTAAATAAGCGGTAATTACTCCTATCCAGATAGGGATAGTTTGGTACTTTAGCACTTTATATGATGACCTTGCTTTCTTTTTTGTACTTAGACAAAACTACAGAGTGACTTTGTTTTTTCAATTAATTTCATCTTTTCTTTTTTTTAAAGACAGTGTCTTTTTAAAATTTTTCTTGCTCTATGAGTTTGTTCACGTACAAAAGGAGAACACTACAGTCCATCTGTGGGTGCCAGGCCAAATTCTAACAAAACAAAGGTGCAGGTATTGTATCACATCACTCTCCTGGTGTAAGAGGAAGCCTTCTTTCTTCCTCAAACCAAACAGAAAAATTACAACAGCGTATATCTAAGTGATCCATTTGTATTAATTGCCTATTGCTTTGGAACAGGAACACTATAATTTAGCATCTTAAAACAACAAAATTTTTTTTTTTTTAATCTCCAATTCTGTGGATTTGGAATTTAAAATGTGATAGGTATTTGGTTATGGCTCAGGGTCTTTTAGGATGTTACAGTCAAGATGTGGGTTAAGGCCAAAGTAATGGGAAGGTTTGACTGGGGATAGAGGGTCTGCTTCTAAAATAAATCAAATACACGGCCTTTTGACAGACTGTCTCAGTTTCATATCACATGGGCTTGTCCATGTGTAAGAGAAACCCAAGTAAGACAGTAAGTGTTGTGAGAGGGCATCAGAGGGCAGACACACTGGGTCATGGTGGAGAGGTCTGACAGAATGTGGTCCACTGGAGAAGGGAATGGCAAACCACTTCAGTATTCTTGCCTTGAGAACCCCATGAACAGTATGAAAAGGCAAAATGATAGGATATTGAAAGGGGAACTCCCCAGATTGGTAGGTGGTCAATATGCTACTGTATATCAGTGGAGAAATAACTCCAGAAAGAAGGAAGGGATGGAGCCAAAGCAAAAACAATACACAGTTGTGGATGTGACTGGTAATAGGAGCAAGGTCCAATGATGTAAAGAGCAATACTGCATAGGAACCTGAAATGTTAGGTCCATGAATCAAGGCAAATTGGAAGTGGTCAAACAGGAGATGGCAAGAGTGAACGTCGACATTCTAGGAATCAGTGAACTAAAATGGACTGGAATGGGGGAATTTAAGTCAGATGACCATTGTATCTACTACTGTGGGCAGGAATCTCTTAGAAGAAATGGAGTAGCCATCATAGTCAACAAAAGAGTCCAAAATGCAGTACTTGGATGCAATCTCAAAAATGAATGAAGGATCTCTGTTCATTTCCATGGCAAACCATTCAATACCACAATAATCCAAGTCTGTGCCCCAACCAGTAATGCTGAAGAAGCTGAAGTTGAAAGGTTCGATGAAGACCTACAAGATCTTTTAGAACTAACACCCCAAAAAGATGTACTTTTCATTATAGGGGACTGGAATGCAAAAGTAGGAAGTCAGAAACACCTGGAGTAACAGGCAAATTTGGCCTTGGAATATGGAATGAAACAGCGCAAAGACTAATAGAGTTTTGCCAAGAGAATGCACTGGTCATAGCAAACACCCTCTTCCAACAACACAAGAGAAGACTCTACACATGGACATCACCAGATGGGCAACACCAAAATCAGATTGATTATATTCTTTGCAGCCAAAGATGGAGAAGCTCTATACAGTCAGCAAAAACAAGACCAGGAGCTGACTGTGGCTCAGATCATGAACTCCTTATTGCCAAATTCAGACTTAAATTGAAGAAAGTAGAAAAAACCACTAGACCATTCAGGTATGACCTAAATCAAGTCCCTTATGATTATACAGTGGAAGTGAGAAATAGATTTAAGGGCCTAGATATGATAGATAGAGTGCCTGATGAACTAGGGAATGAGGTTCGTGACATTGTACAGCAGACAGGGACCAAGACC
>NW_011495020.1:2136246-2136692 GCF_000754665.1 Bison bison bison
CCAACATCCACTGAATCATTGAAAAAGCAAGAGAGTTCCAGAAAAACATCTATTTCTGCTTTATTGACTATGTCAAAGCCTTTGACTGTGTGGATCACAATACACTGTGAAAATTCTGAAAGGGATGGGAATACCAGACCATCTGACTGGCCTCTTGAGATACCTATATGCAGGTCAGGAAGCAACAGTTATATCTGGACATGGAACTGGACTCATTCAAAATAGGAAAAGTAGTACGTCAAGGCTGTATGTTGTCACCCTGCTTACTTAACGTATATGCAGAGTACTTCATGAGAAATACTGGACTGGATGAAGCACAAGCTGGAATCAAGATTGCTGGGAGAAATATCAATAACCTCAGATATGCAGATGACACCACCCTTATGGCAGAAAGTGAAGAGGAACTAACAAGCCTCTTGATGAAAGTGAAAGTGGAGAGTGAAAAA
>NW_011495020.1:2136792-2137645 GCF_000754665.1 Bison bison bison
GACCAGGAGCTGACAGGGCTCAGATCATGAACTCCTTATTGCCAAATTCAGACTTAAATTGAAGAAAGTAGAAAAAACCACTAGACCATTCAGGTATGACCTAAATCAAGTCCCTTATGATTATACAGTGGAAGTGAGAAATAGATTTAAGGGCCTAGATATGATAGATAGAGTGCCTGATGAACTAGGGAATGAGGTCCGTGACATTGTACAGGTGACAGGGATCAAGACCATCCCCATGGAAAAGAAATGCAGAAAAGCAAAATGGCTGTTGGGGGAGGCCTTACATATATGAAAAGAAGAGAAGTGAAAAGCAAAGGAGAAAAGAAAAGATATAAGCACCTGAATGCAAGAAGAGATGAGAAAGCCTTCCTTAGTGATCAATGCAAAGAAATAGAGGAAAACAACAGAATGGGAAAGACTAGAGATCTCCTCAAGAAAATTAGAGATATCAAGGGAATATTTCATGCAAAGATTGGCTCGATAAAGGACAGAAATGGTATGGACCTAACAGAAGCAGAAGATATTAAGAAGAGGTGGCAAGAATACAAAGAAGAACTGTACAAAAAAGATCTTCACGACCCAGATAATCACAATGGTGTGATCACTCACCTAGAGCCAGACATCCTGGAATGCGAAGTCAAGTGGACCTTAGAAAACATCTCTATGAACAAAGCTAGTGGAGGTGATGGCATTCCAGTTGAGCTATTTCAAATCCTGAAATATGATGCTGTGAAAGTGCTGCACTCAATATGCCAGCAAATTTGGAAAACTCAGCAGTGGCCACAGGACTGGAAAAGGTCAGTTTTCATTCCAATTCCAAAGAAAGTCAATGCCAAAGATGCTCAAACTA
>NW_011495020.1:2137745-2140910 GCF_000754665.1 Bison bison bison
GCTGTATGTTGTCACCCTGCTTACTTAACGTATATGCAGAGTACTTCATGAGAAATACTGGACTGGATGAAGCACAAGCTGGAATCAAGATCGCTGGGAGAAATATCAATAACCTCAGATATGCAGATGACACCACCCTTATGGCAGAAAGTGAAGAGGAACTAACAAGCCTCTTGATGAAAGTGAAAGTGGAGAGTGAAAAAGTGGGCTTAAAGCTCAACATTCAGAAAACAAAGATCATGGCATCTGGTCCCATCACTTGATGGGAAATAGATGGGGAAACAGTGGAAACAGCGTCAGCCTTTACTGGGGCTCCAAAATCCCTGCATATGATGATTGCAGCCATGAAATTAAAAGACGCTTACTCTTTAGAAGGAAAGTTGTGACCAACCTAGATAGTATATTCAAAAGCAGAGACATTATACTGGCAACAAAGTTCCGTCTAGTCAAGGCTATGGTTTTTCCTGTGGTCATGTATGGATGTGAGAGTTGGACTGTGAAGAAGGCTGAGCACCGAGGCATTGATGCTTTTGAACTGTGGTGTTGGAGAAGACTCTTGAGAGTCCCTTGGACTGCAAGGAGATCCAACCAGTCCATTCTAAAGGAGATCAGCCCTGGCTGTGCTTTGGAAGGAATGATGCTAAAGCTAAAAGTCCAGTACTTTGGCCACCTCATGTGAAGAGTTGACTCACTGGAAAAGACTCTGATGCTGGGAGGGATTAGGGGCAGGAGGAGAAGGGGTCGAGAGAGGATGAGATGGCTGGATGGCATCACTCACCTGACGGACGTGAGTTTGAGTGAACTCTGGGTGTTGGTGATGGACAGGGAGGCCTGGCATACTGCAGTTCATGGGACATGACTGAGCGACTGAACTGGGCTTGTCCACAGGATTGCTTGGATATCCTAAAACAATGGCAGTTTGCTTCTCAAAATACATGACAGAAGCTGCCACATCTTTTATGACCTACCTTCAGAAGTCACACTCACAATTTCCACAATGTCTTAATGTTTATTGCTATGGACTGTATGGTGGTAGTGATTTAGTCACTAAGTCGTGTCCAACTGAATGTCTTTCAAAAATTTGTATGTTGAAGTTCTAATCCCAATATGACAGTATTTGAATGTAGAACTTTTGGGAGGTAATTCTGTTTAGATGACGTCTTGAGAGGGCTTCCTAGGTGGCTCAGTCAGTAAAGAATCTGCCTGTAATGCAGGAGATCCAGGTTTGGGTCCTGGGTCAAGAAGATCCCCTGGAGAAGGAGATGGCAATTCACTCCAGTATTCTTGCCCAGAGAATTCCATGGACAGAGGAACCTAGCAGACTATATAGTCCATGGGGCCTCAAAGAGTCAGACATGACTTAGGAACTAAGCCAACACCACCAAAGTCATAAGATTAGTGTTCTTAAAAGTAAAGAAAAAGACTAGAACTTTCCTTCTCTGACATGTGATAATCCAGCAAGAAGTTGGCCATCTGCAAAGCAGGAAAAGAGCTCTCCCTAGAGCTCTGCCAGCACTTTGATCTTGAACCATCCAGTCTCCAAAACTATGAGAAAATAAATGCTTGTGGTCTAAGCTACTCAGTCTATGCTATTTTAACATCCTAAACTAAGACAGCCATCTATATCAAGCCAAATAATTGTGAGGTGGAACTACATAAGCATATGAATACTGAGGGGCAAAGGGACATGATTGGCTATTTCAGTGTGGTTACTACACACATTCCAAAGTAAATACTAGAAGAAATTTGCACTGTATGATTTCTGGCATAGAGCAATACATAGATGCTTCCCCTTAATAAAATGACTAAATAGAAATCACAAACCACTTGGTTTGATGCCTTGGCACCAAGCACAGTAGAGAAACATTTGAACAAGCAATACCGAAAGGATATATCTATAGTAATTTTGTAAGTAGCATTAAAGATTCAGAATGTACAGAATGATGATATTTTCTATGTGCTAAAATGAAAACTAGGACAGACAATAAAGGAGGCTATGCAGGGATATTGCCTTTACTATTGAATTTATTATGCCAATAATAAGCAAAGCAAAACAACTTACTTCCTATGAGAAATCGAAAGCTACCAAAGTACTTATCCAAGTAACTTAAAGAGATACAAAGTTTTCTGATGATGTTAACCATTCTTTCACCAGTGCCAGAGACATGTGAATAGTATGAATATTCAGCATCAAATTCAGGCAAAGGAATACTGGGCAACTTCCTACTACCTCCACAAAACTGAAATTGTTGTGCAAATGGTGCAATTTGCTGCCCAGAAGCAAAGAAATATTTTAAAAGAGAGTATAGTTGAACAGAGAGCTTATCTGAAATGACAATGAGAAATCTAATTTTACAATTAAATGGGGAATGCACTTTCCTACTAAACATATTAACTCAGACCAATATTGTTCAAACTTGAATAACAGAAAAACCCTATTCAAATGAGGAAAATAATTTTCATGAATTCCTGAATGCTGATTTAGATTATTTTTAATATAATTCTATTTAAATATGTAAAGCCACAAAATTTGGTATCAATCCATAGCTAATATAAAAAGGTAAAAATAAGCACACATTTTTATAATCAACATGAAAATGCACTTAAGATAACCTTTAAATTAAGAGATGATGTTCATAAGTGGAATTTCTTATGAAATAAATATATGGTATCCCATAGCATTTTTTTAAATTCAGCACATCTATAGAACTATGTGCCTCAGGATAACTCATATCTATCACTTATCTAAACTTAGGCTATTGGAGGGCACTTATTGTAGTCATGGCATCATATGACCTTGAGTTGATATGGATATTAAGTCATGAAATATTGAATCTATCTCATATTTTGACAATAGATTTGGTGTTATTATTACAGTAAATAAAATGCAAAGAAGATACTATAGTAGCATGATTTTAATTGACTGAAAAATGCTGATACAGACAATCCAACAGACACACACACACACACACACACACACATCCTAGTATGTAATGTATATGTATTCACGTGCATATTTAAATTAGCATGAAATTAAATATAAAATTGGGAAAATAAACAAATAAACTTTTATAATTCCTAACTATTTTGGAGAAAAAGGGAAAAAAATGGATGAAAAACATTTTCTGCTGTTTGAATGGAAGTGAAGGTAGGAGTAGTTAAAAG
>NW_011495020.1:2141010-2153607 GCF_000754665.1 Bison bison bison
GAAGGTAGGAGTAGTTGAAAGATTTAAAATCTAGTTGAGGCACCAGCTACTATTAGGAAATTGTAATGGTGAGAGTTAGAAATATATGTTAAGAGAGTACTGCACACAAAAAAAGTGCTATGAATTTCTATGGCACCTGTGCCAGATAAATATAAGTATTTATACAATTTTGGACTAAGGGCTAAGATGCTTGGTCCTTGGAAGAAAAGCCATGACAAACCTAGACAGAGTACTAAAGAGCAGAGACATCACTTTGCCAACAAAGTTCCATATAATAGAAGATAATGTTTTTCCAGTAGTCATATATGGATGTGAGAGGCGGACCATAAAGAAGGCTGAGTGCCAAAGAATCGATGTTTTTGAGTTGTGGTGCTGGAGATAACACTCGAGAGTCCCTTGAACAAGAAGGAGATCAACCCAGTCAATCCTAAAGTTAATCAATGCTGAATATTCATTAGGATTGATGTTGAAGCTGAAGCTCCAATATTTTGGCCACCTGATATACAGAGGTAACTCACTGGAAAAGACCCTGATGCTAGGAAAGATTGAAGGCAGGAAGAAAAGGGAGTGATAGAGTATGAGATGGTTGGATGGTATCACCAACTCAATGGACATGAGTTTGAGTAAACTCCAACAGACAGTGGAGGACAGGGAAGCCTGGTGTGCCACAGTCCATGGGATTGCAAAGAGTTGGACAGGACTTAATGACTGAACAAAAACAACATAGTTTCAGTACGAGAGCCTAGTTTCCATGTGTTTCTTTGGTGGGAATTGAACTAGTTGGGGAAAGAATTCTACAAAATTCATATACATTGTTATCCATTAAAAAATTTATATTGAGAGTTAAGTGTATAATCTGTAAATGGGGATTGTTTAAAAACTTATTAGGTTTATTGTTTAAAAGAAAACCAATTCCATTTAACACTGCTAGATACTGTAGATACAGAACAATACTATTATATCTGCTTTTTGAGAAGCTGTTAAATTCTGGGATTCTAGAATGTATTATGGTGCTTTGTTTCCATTTTAAACAAAAATATTTTACAATCTCTACACTTTCTTTTTATTTGCAGTGTCCTGCTAACAAACACTTCCTCACTATTCCACATAAGAATCTGGTTATAAAAACTGAGGAGAATTCACAGACTAGAACACCGGTCAGAATTATACCAAACAAGCGTCCTGCTCACTTACAGTGGGCAAAGAACAGGAAAATCAAGAGCAAATCTTTCCCTCTAACTTTATGGCAATTTCATTTGTAGAGCACTGTGAAAAAATGTGAAACTGTTTAAATGTATCATGAAATATTCTATTTACTTATAAGTTTTCTGATCCTGAAAGTCTAATTTGCATTCAACCAAATGGCTGTGATTATCTAAACAGAAGAATTTAAAAGAGAAGAAAAGCCAAGTAAATGCAATTATTTTTATTGGCAAGCAGACACTGAAATCTGAAATATAAGTTAATATGATTGTTCTCATATTTAAATTGAAATCTCCCCATTGCTGAATAACATGGGAGTTGTGATTTAGGTAATCTTTTAGCCCTACCTGTTAGGGTGAATTGTTGCAAAGCGTATATTTTAAAGAGTGCACAAAGCAAATGATTCTATGTGTCAAAGAAATAAACTTTTGTATCAAGTAAACTTTTCTAATCAGTTGTCATGGCTCATTTTTAAGAAATTGAAAAAAAATTTTTAACTGTATAAATGTATGGATGTCTGAAGAGAAGATATTATACTTTAGCAAGCATATTAATTGCTGGAGAAGACTCTTGAGAGTCCCTTGTACAGCAAGGAGATCAAACCAGTCAGTACTAAAGGAAATCAACCCTGAATATTCATTGGAAGGACTGATGCTGAAGCTGAAGCTCCAATACTTTGGCCATGTGATGGGAAGAGCTGACTCACTGGAAAATAACCTGATGCCAGGAAAGACTAAGGACAGGAGCAGAAGTGGGTGACAGAAGATGAGATGGTTGAATGGCATCACCAACTCAATAGACACATGAGTTTGAGCAAATTCTGAGAGATAATGAAGGACAGGGAAGCCTGATGTGTTGTAGTCCATGGGGTCACAAAGAGTCAGACATGACTTAGAGACTGAATGAGAAGCATATTATAAAAGGCAATGATATTTTTAAGTAGATAATATGCACACTCATTTGTGTAATTCCTTACTTCTATAACGATTTCATGTAAAAGATTAATAGTTTTCTATATTCACATAATGTGCACTTAATACAGATTTAAAACCAAATTCAAGTATTCAACTCACCATTATTCACATTACCAGTATTGGGTCATAAAATCATTTTATACCCTTATTAACCAAATCAAATTTCATTGTAAATCAAGGAGTCAGTTTTAAAAATACACACTGAACTCTCTGAAACTCTCTTCAATTATTATTAAATCAATAATAAATATAATAATCATTCTTTGTCTTTTATGGTTCCTTAGATCATACCTAATTCTAAGTTTTCTGATACTTTAGCAAGTATACATCTTTTCAAGAGCACTTAATATATCAATAGGGAGAGACTCATGATCAGAAATCTGAATTAAATATTATACACATTTTCCCATGAATTATACTATTGGTGTTTACTGAATTAAGATAATTACTGATGATTATGTTTGAAACTAAAAAGTACAATTGCACCTCATTAACACAAAATTACCTGGAAAAATTTTAAAGAAATAAAATCTTACAATTTAAAGTAACAAAATTTTTTGTACATGTAGAAGCTTCTATATTCTCTTAATCTAGATAAAATGAATTCCAAGTAACATTTTATAAGCATAAAAGATTATTAGACCATGTGCCATCACCAAGAGCCATTATCTTTGGAAAGGACTATAACATTCCTGGATTTTATTTTCCTCACATGTAAACTACAATGGCTTTTATAATTTTTGTGCCTCTAAAATTATATATGATTTAGGTGACCTTCAGAAAAGTACTGAAAAGGTTCATTTTCTTGGAAAAAGTCAAAAGTAATATTGCTGTAGTGAAAATATTCCAGAATACTATAACATTATTGATAATAATGTTTGCTAAGATTTTATTTGTGCCAAGGACTTTCCATATATTAATTTGATTAATTTGCACATCACTATGAAGTAGGTGCTATTATTACTTCTAGTATACAGATGAGAAAATTGAGATCTACAGAGTTTATGAAACATGCCTGAACTCACACAATTAATAAAGGGAGGAACAATCTCACTTCAGAGCCATTTTTTATAACTTCATTATATTTAAAAAAAGACATGCCTGTAACTGATTTCTAATTATTTGTAGACAGTGATGGGAGACATAATGACCAAAAGCTATCTTTAACCTTCAAATAGCACATGAACTGAGTTATGAAAATGCTAAAATTGTGAAAAGAGATCTGTACTAGAAGGTAGATGATCTTTCTATGCTGGTTCCATTACTTGTTGTTTTAGTCACTAAGCTGTGTGTCCAACTCTTTTGCAACCCCATCGACTAGCCTGCCAGACTCCTCTGTCTATGGGATTTTCCAGGCAGGAATTCTGAAGTGGGCTGTCATATCCTCCTCCAGGGGATCTTCGTGGCCCAGGAATCAAACCCATACCTCATCAGTGCTCACTGCATCCTAACTTTCAGATCTTTACACTTTGTCACTTACATAAAAACATGCTCTAACATCCACAATTTCTACTTAATTCCTATTACTGTACACTATAGAAACATTGACCTACTTGTAATCTTTCTTTCACACAACACTCTTCATCCTCCACACTACAATAGTACAGAAAAGTTTGTACTGTACAGTCTAATAGTCATCATAGAACTAAAGACACTAACTACATAGAAAAATTTAGCAGATCTGGTTGCATTAAAAGATGGTGGTTGGTTACTATCATAATGATAAGAAAGTATACATTTTACATATTTCTGTACCCACAGTGCAGTCAAGTAATACAGCCTATGACTTTGCCACAGATTCTCTATGTTGGTTCATGGAAAATGACCTTATTAAATTTAGGGTATAGCTATTTGTATGCAAGGGGCTTCCCAGGGCTCAGTGGTAGAGAATCTGCCTATAATGCAGGAGGTATGGGTTAGATCTCTGGGTTGGAAAGATCTAGAAGAAGAAGTGGCAACCCATTCCAGTATTCTTGCTGGAAGAATCTCATGGACACAGCAGCCTAGAGGGCTACAGTCCATGGGGTCGCAAAAGAGTTGGATACAACTGAGGAACTGAGTACAGCACAGTGTTTGTATACAAATCTGCAGGAAGTTGAAAGCATTCATGTAGCCCAAAGCCAAAATGTCAACCAGATTTTAGATATGGAATCAATTGAAGAAGTGACTATGTCATGATGAGGAAAGACTTTTCAATACCAAAAAAGTATATATTGTGATGATTGTCCCAGTCTTGGTGAAAGGGGAAAAATGAGTTATTTCAGGGTTGTTGCATTCAAGGTCTGAATTGACATTGGAGCTAAGAGACTGTATTTCCACATGTGATTCTCTACTTATACATAAAAAGTATGTTCCATTTTTTAAAACAAATTGTAACAGGCAATGAAAAGTGGATACTGTACACTAATGTGGAATGGAAGAGATCGAGGAACAAGTGAAATGAACCACCATGAATCACATCAAAGACCGGTCTTCATCCAAATAAGGTAATATTGTATATACGGTGGGATGGGAAAGGAGTCCTCTACTATGAGTTCCTTCTGGCAAATCAAATGATTAATTACAAATACTGCTCCCAATTAAAACAATGGAAAGCAGCACTCAACAAAAACCATCTGGAATTAGTTAACAGAAAACACATAATCTTCTATCAGGATAATGCAAAGATCACATGTTTCTTTGAGACCTGTTAAAAACTGTTACAGCCAGGCTGGGAAGTTTTGATTCATCCACCATATTCACTAGACATTGCACCTTTGGATGTCCACTTATTTTGGACTAAAAAATTCTCTTAATAGATAAAAATTTCAATTGCCTGGGAGACTGTAAAAGGCACATGGAACAGTTCTTTGATCAAAAAGATAAAAAGTAGAGGAAGGTGGAATTATGAAGTTGCCTTAAAAATGGCAGGAAGCAGTGGAAAAAAGAAGTAAGTATGTTGTTCAATAAAGTTCTCAGTGAAAATGAAAACTGTCTTTTATTTTTACTTAAAAACTGAAGGAAATTTTTGGCCAACCCAATATATAATACTGTTACTTTTTTTTTAACCTCTGAAATTTTATAATGATGTTTATCCTTCTGCATTACTTCTATTTGCTTCTTGGCTTCCTCTTCTCTTCCGAGCTCCCAAGAAGTCACCACTTCTCTTGCTTATTTCATTTTGCCTACTTTAAACATATTTGTCCTGACTGATGATTTAGAGAGAGCCTCTTAATTTCATTTTTCTGCACTTTGCTGCCTTGTATTGTAATTCAGGGTTCTAATGTTGGGGAAATTTAAGATAATATCAAATAACACAAAATAACATAAAAAACGTTTATCCGCTGTATGTATTTAAGCTATCAAATCTGAGATATTCCAATGAATTAACACAAAAAAATTCAGGGATAAATAAATGCACATTTGTATGATGTTTTTCCCTTTTTATAAATCAGGTCACCATGTTCCTTTATATGATAACCATTCATTTCCTACAACCTCTGTCAAGATGATTAAATAAACGCGTGCATGTGTCTTCACCCAATGCTGAGGATACATTCTTGGCAAATGCTATCCAACCAAAGGCAGCATTTCAAGCTTTCCGTTAGGAATTTGGCTTTGCTGCAAATATCTGAAACTGATTTCAAGTTCTTCTTAGCTTCAGAACACTTCAATAATTCATCTTCATTTTCATTGGCCACTGCCCTTTGTTTGACCCTGCATAAAAAACTACATTTTCTCTCTTCTTTCTGCTGAAAAAGGAACTCAAAAGACAAACATCAAAGTATTTCCAAAGTGCTTGTTATTTGTATTGTTGTATGAGACAATATCACCTCTTTTTCCATCACCCAGAGGAAATATGTTTAGGCCAAGCTGCATCACAGTATCTACTTCAGTTATGCTTCAAAATCTGAATCAATACCACTCACAAGAAAATAGTCCCAGTGCTCTGAGTAGTACCAGATATATTTTAAGGCAGCCTATTATTTAATAGCTAACATATCAAAATAATGTGGCATTTTCTAAATTTCTATTTGAAATCTTAAAGCAGAATTTCCCAATTAAAATCCTGATGTTGGTGGTAAACCATGTTATTCTAAATAAGTTCAGTTTATTCTTAACTTCCACCTAAAATCAGTTTTCACTATGTCATATTGAGGTTTTGATCTGAAACACCCAACTCCATTGTGAGAGAGCTATTCAGCAACATTTCTGGTTCCTCACTTTCTAGGCACACAATATAGAAGATAAAGGTTAAAAATAGCCAGTGAAATGTGAGTTTCCAGGTGGAGTTTTTAAAGTTGGTGATACACAGTTCATGCCAGCCACTCCTTTTCTGTGCCAGGCCGTATTCTCAAGAATAAAGGCTTATTCAGCATAGTCCCTGTTTAAGAACACTGTGATGGATATGATCATGAGAAAAACAAACAAACAAACTGTTTTGAGGCCCCAATATGTTGGGTTTTGTTTTGTTGTTGTTGTTTTCTACGGTATAATAATCTAATTTATCTTGGTGATTGCATTGGCTTCATGGTCATTTGTGTCTGACTCTATGACCTCATGGACTGTAGCCTGCCAGGTTCCTCTGTCCATGGAATTTTCCAGGCAAGAATACTGGAATGAGTTGCCGTTTCCTTCTCCAGGGGAATCTTCCCAACCCAGGGATGAAACCCTTGTCTCCTGCTATTCCTGCATTGCAGGCAGATTGTTTACCACTGAGCCACTGGGGAAACCCCATCTCAGATGATGCAATGGTAAAGAGTTTGCCTGCCAATGCAAGAGATGCAGGTTTGATCCCTGGGTCTGGGAAATCCTTTGGAGATGGAAATAGCAACTCACTCCAGTATTTTTGCCTGGAAAATCCCATGAACTGAGGAACAAGGCAGACTATATCCCATGGGATCCCAAAGAGTTGGACATGACCTAGAGACTGAGTGTTCACATGCATGGGCCCACACACACACACACACCACCTACTGGGGCTTCTCAGGTGCCTCAAGGCTTCCCAGGTGGCACTAATGGTAAAGAACCTGCCTATCAATGCAGGAGACTTAAGAGATGTGGGTTTGCATTGTGGGTCAGGAAGATCTACTACAGAAGGGTATGTCAACTCACCCCAGTATTCTTGCTTAGAGAATCCCATGAACATAGGAGCCTGGCAGGCTACGGTCCATAGGGTCACAAAGAGTTGGACATGACTGAAGCGACTTAGCACAATGGTGGCTCAGTGAAAGAATCTGCCTGCAGTGCAGGAGACTTGGGTTCGAGCCCCAGAGAGAAGATTCCCCGGAGAAAGAAATGGCAACCCACTCCATTATTTGTGCTGAAGTAATCCCATGGACAGAAGAAGCCTGGCGGGCTACAGTCCATGGGGTCAGAAAGAGTCGGACATGACTTAGCGACTAGACAGCAGCAGCAGTGGCGGTGGCAGCAACCACATCCATCGCCCGCTCTCCCTTTTCCATGTGTCACAGAGCCTCTCCATCATTTACACTGTCTTCTTTGTTTTAAATATTCAGAAGTATCACTGTGATGTTTTAAAATAATATCCACATGTTTTTACTCTCATATTTTAGTTTTGTTTGCTTCTTTGTTTATCCCATTCCTCCTCACACCCAAATTTTCCTTTCCTAAGATAATTGGAATGGTATTGAGAAAAATAGCAAAAGACCTAGATGGGAAGAAGAAAAGCAGTTTTCTAGTCCCATTTCCATTGTTTATTAGTGCTTTGTCTTAGGTCTCAATTTCTTCATCTGTAATATACAGCGCTTGCCCTCTCTATTTCCCAGGATTGACAGTATAATTAGATAAACAGACTAACACAATTTATAAATACCTTTATAAATCAAGGGAATTAACTTTATTACTTTGGGGCTCTGTTTTGCTGTACCATCAAAAATTGGTTCTAATAGTTTAACTAGTTAATAATTCCTTTCTACAAATTCTTATATGCCTGAACCAATTTTATATATATATACATATATATATGTATATATATACACACACATACACATATATATTAAAATAAAATTTAAAAAATGATTAAACAGGCAGATTTTTTGTTCAGGTAGAACATTAGGGGGCCCTCCAAATTGCATGGTGCACATTTACTGTTTACTCATGATTCATTACTTTTTCTCTTTCCTTTTTATAGGAAACAGAAATTTATGTCTGAATTTATCTTCAGTACTAGCTTTACCCTTTCTGTATTTACATATTTTAATGGTATGAAGGAAAGTACTTTAAAACCAATTATTATATTTTTGGTTTTGTATGTCCTTCTTCAATCTTAAAGCCAGGTCCCACTGAAATATCTATAGTACTTGTCCCTTTCCTTCAAACTTTACTGACATCTGGCAGATGAGGACACTTCAGTAATTTCACAGAAAGGCTGCCAAATATGACATGAGAAAAAGTACAAAGCATATATCCTTTCCTGCTACAAAAAGCCCAAGGCCTAATGACATCCCTAAATGCCTGGAGAAAGCAAGTGAAAACATGACTGCCGATAGTGGTGTTGGCAGGTGTTAGATGGAATGGACTAAAGATGTCAAGAGGAGAAACGTCCCTCCTGAGCAGGGCACACTATTTTGCTTATACACTCATAAACACACCAGCTATTTTATATAATAACTACAACAGCAACACTCAGATGACATATCTTCTGTATTACACATAAATCACACTTAAATCACAGGAATGCCTTTTACCCACTAACTGACTAAAACAATAAAAAAATAAAATTTCTTGCAATTTCTTTTCATGAAAGTAAAATACTATTTTGTATTAAGTAAGTGATACTTTGTCCTTTTTCCTGAATTCTGTTATCTATTCTTTCCTGATTGTGATAGGAAGACTAAAACCTCCTTTATCTCCAAAGATGTCCAAGTCCTAATTCCTGGAACCTAAAATTCTGTTACACATGTCAAGAAGGACACTGCAAATGTGATTAAGGACCTTGACATGGGAAGATTATCCCTGTATCATTTGGGTGGGCCCTATCTAAGTACATAAATTCTTAATGGAAAGAACCTTTTCTGGCTATGTTGAGAGGGAGTTGTAACTGTGGGAAGACTGTAAAAGGGATGAAACCTTGCTGGATTTGAAGAAGGAAGAGGTTATTGGTCAAGGAATGTGGAAACCTCTAGAAAATGGAAAAGGCAAGGAAAGAGACTTCAGAGAGTAATGCAACCTTGCCAAGACTTGCTGATAGCGCAGTGAGACTGGTGTTGGGCTTCTAAACTACAGAACTATAGGAAAATAAACTTGCATTGTTTTACACCATTGGATTTATAGTACTTTGTTATACTAGCAATAGAAAATTAATACAACTAGAGAAAAGATGCATATCTACAAGCATGTGCTCAGTCTCTAAGTCATGTCCACCTCTTTGCAACCACATAAACTGTACACCATCAGGCTCTTCTGTCCATGATATATATCTATATCTATCCATATATAGAGAGAGAAAGTAAAAATATATGTTAGGAAGATGTTTGTAGTGGATGGCAAAGCCTATTAGAAAGCATACACCATAATGAGGCACTGGAAAACCACATGGGCAAAATGACTGGACCAGGTGATGACTAACCAGCTTGACCAGGTTAGTCAAGCTTCCCTGTCTTTTGTTTTCACCTTTATTTTTTTTCCCCTGTTTTCAACATCATCAGTATCTATTGTCTATATCAGTGGTCACCAATCTTTTGACACAAGGGACCAATTTCATGGCGGACAATTTGCTTTCAGGATGATTCAAGTGCATTACTTTTATTTTGCACTTTTATTTCTATTTATTATTACATCAGCTCCACTTAGAAACCAGGCATTAAATCCTGGAGGTTGGGAATCCTTGATCTATTGGACACATATCTTCATCAATTAATTATGCATTAATTTTCATAACACAAACCTGATACTTCTGTCCCAAACACTGCTAATTCCTTTCCTTCTTTTGATATTTTCATTTTCACATAAGAAACCACTAATGAACTATTTCTTGACCATGATTGTGATGTCTGAATGCTGTTGCTGGTTGAATATTTGAAATTTGTCATAGGAAATCCTAACTGGGGTTGGGGGGCAGTAATGGCTTTAATGGGGAGAAGCCTTTTATTCTTAGTGAAGAATCACATAGGACTAATTCAGCATAACATTGTGTGAGAATTGATTCCCAATATGTTTTCCCTCCAAGCATTATTTTCCCCTTTCCCATAGATCTAGGGTTCACTACATCTAATTCATAAATCTGAAGTCTTTGAGAGTCTATGGTTTTATGACCGCTTCCATTCATCAATTATCTTTTGGTTTTGTTGCCCTTAGTATTATTCTAAAGTATTTTTATTATTCTGTAAGTGCTTTCAATGATCTATGTCAGATTAATGTTTATACATTTTTGCTTTAATGTAAAATAAAATTTCATGTATTTCAAATGTTTATACTTTATTTTGGAGAATAAAGCTTCATTATTTTTACAGATTGTTCTATTGAAATGGGTCATATTTTATGTACATACTTTTTCAACCACAAAAAAATATAATTAGAGTGATAAAACATAACCATGTTAATTCCTTAGAATTTACAATTTTATCTTAATGGTATATGAAGCTATCAAAGGGTGTTGAATAGTGGAATTTCACAATCAAACATACATTTTACTAAAATCCATTTTGTTTACAGTGAAACACAGTGGGATGTCTTAAGCAAAAAGAGATCCACTGTACTGAAAGCTGCTAAGTGATCGTATAAGATGACAAAATTAAATCTAACATAGATTATTAAGAACTGTACACAGAGTTCTGGAAACAGGAAATAATTTCAAGTCAGATAAGAAAGAAAAGGGAGGTGAGGAAAAAGTGAACAAATGTCTAACTTGACTCATAAACACTGACGTTGACAAGCCCTCAGTCTGTTCCCAAACTTGAACCAGGTAACAGACTTGGAATCCCTTTAAAGAAAAGGAAATGTAGTTCCTTTGACAAAGGACTCCACAATACTGCTAAAACTGTACACTGTTCATCTTTCTGCCAGCCTTCCTTAGGTCTTCAAAATGACTGAAGACTTTTAACTGGAGTGACGATGCCTTGGGAAAAAGAAAATAATCAGAATTCTTGATTATTCCTGAACATTTACTCTGAACCAGCACTAATGCCAGGAGATCCAAAACATCACTGTGGGCTACCAGTCAGTCAGATGTAGGTCAGGTGATCGATGGAGTTTTAGCTCAAATCCATATCACGGTGGATCCAGTGGTTCCCTGACCCCAGAGCACAATTATTTTCCCGATTACATAATTGGAACAGACATACTCAGCAACTGGTGGAATACCACACTGGGAATTCTGTTCTTCACCTCTTCCCCACTTAAGCTTCAATTAAAATTTGAATTTTGAAGGATATTATCCCTGACTGTCTCTACCAGATTGTGTTAGATGGCTTAACAAAATAATCCCATAGTACCATCAAATTCTCATTTATGCCGCTTTCAGATTCATAATTTTATATTAATTAGCTGCTACTTTTAAGCGTGTCTTATCTGCTACACTGTAACCTCCAAGAGAGTAGAAATCTGTCTACTTTATTCATCAGTTCAGTTCAGTCACTCAGTCATGTCCGACTCTATGCAACCCTGTGGACTTCAGCACCCTAGGCCTCCCTGTCCATCACCAACTCCCGGAGTTTACTCAAACTCATGTCCATTGATCAGTGAGGCCATCCAACCATCTCATCTTCTGTCATCCCCTTCTCCTCCTACCCTCAATCTTTCCCAGCATCAGGGTCTTTTCAAATAAGTCAGCTTTTCACATCAGGTGGCCAAAGTATTAGAGTTTCAGCTTCAGCATCAGTCCTTCCAGTGAACACCCAGGACTGATCTCCTTTAGGATGGACTGCTTGGATCTCCTTGCAGTCCAAGGAACTCTCAAGAGTCTTCTCAAACACCACAGTTCAAAAGCATCAACTCTTCAGTGCTCAGTTTTATTGTCCAATTCTCACATCCATACATGACTAATAGAAAAAACAGCCTTGACTAGACGGACCTTTGTTGACAAAGTATTGTCTCTGTTTTTTAATACACTGTTTAGGTTGGTCATAACTTTCCTTCCAAGCAGTAAGCATCTTTTAATTTCATGGCTGCAGTCACCATCTGCAATGGTTTTGGAGTCCAAAATAATAAAGTCTCCCACTGTTTCCATTGTTTCCCCATTTATTTGCCATGAAGTGATGGGACCAGTGCCATGATCTTTGTTTTCTGAATGTTGAGCTTTAAGCCAACTTTTTCACTCTCCTCTTTCACTTTCATCAAGAGGCTTTTAAGTTCCTCTTCACTTTCTGCCCTAAGGGTGGTGTCATCTGCATATCTGAGGTTGTTGACATTTCTCCCAGCAATCTTGATTCCAGCTTGTGCTTCATCCAGTCCAGCATTTCTCATGATGTACTCTGCATAG
>NW_011495020.1:2153707-2174130 GCF_000754665.1 Bison bison bison
TACTCTGCATAGAAGTTAAATAAGCAGGGTGACAATATACAGCCTTGACATACTCCTTTTCCTATTTGGAATCAGTCTGTTGTTCCATGTCCATTTCTAACAGTTGCTTCCTGACCTGCACACATTTTTCTCAAAAGGCAGGCCAGGTGGTCTGGTGTTCCCATCTCCTGAAGAATTTTCCACAGTTTATTGTGATCCACACAGTCAAAAGCTTTGACATAGTCAATAAAGCAGAAATAGAAGTTTTTCTGGAACTCTCTTGCTTTCTCGATGATCCAGTGAATGTTGACAATTTGACCTCTGGTTTCTCTGCCTTTCTAAAACCAACATATACCTCTGGAAGATCATGGTTCACATACTGCTGAAGCCTGGCTTGTAAAATTTTGAGCATTACTTTACTAGCATGTAAGATGAGCACAACTGTGTGGTAGTTTGAGCATTCTTTGGCACTACCTTTCTTTGGGATTGGATTGAAATCTGACCTTTTCCGGTCCTGTGGCCACTGCTGAGTTTTCCAAATTTGCTGGCATATTGAGTGCAGCACTTTCACAGCATCATCTTTTAGGATGTGAAATAGCACAACTGGAATTCCATCACCTCCACTAGCTTTGTCCGTAGTAATGCTTCCTAAGGCCCACTTGACTTCACATTCCAGGATGTCTGGATCTAGGTGAGTAATCACACCATAGTGATGATCTGGTTCATAAAGATCTTTTTTGTACAGTTCTTCTGTATATTCTTGCCACCTCTTCTTAATATCTTTGGCTTTATTCATAGGTATACTCTAAACATCTGCACAGTATGTTTCCATAAGGAGGATATTTAATCAATGTTTATCAACTTGATGTCAAAACAAAGCTAGTGGAGGTGATGGAATCCCAGCTAAGTTATTTCAAATCCTAAAAGATGATGTTGTTAAGTGTTGCACTCAGTATGTCAGCAAATTTGGAAAGCTCAGAAGTGGCTGCAGGATGGGAAAAGGTCAGTTTTAAGAAAGACAATGCCAAAACATGTTCAAACTACCAAACAATTGCACTCATACCACAGGCTAGCAAAGTAAGCTCAAAATTCTCCAAGCTAGGCTTCAACAGTACATGAAACGAGAACTTCCAGATGTTCAAATTGGATATAGGAAAGGCTGAGGAACCAGAGATCAAATTACCAACATCTGCTTGATCATAGAAAAAGGAAAAGAATTTCAGAAATCATTTCCTTCTGCTTCACTGACTACACCAAAGCCTTTGACTATGTTGATCATAGCATCACAGCAAACTGGAAAATTCTGAAAGACATGGGAATACCAGACCCACCTTACCTACCTCCTGAGAAATCTGTATGCAGGTCAGGAAGCAACAGTTAAAACCTGACGTGGAACAATGAACTGATTCCAAATTTGAAAAGAGTATGTCAAAGCTGTGTACTGTTACCCTGCTTATTTAACTTACATGCAGAGTACATCATGAGAAACATTGAGCTGGATAAAGCACAAGCTGGAGTCAAGATTGTCATGAGAAATATCAATCACCTCAGATATGCAGATGACACCACCCTTATGGCAGAAAGTGAAGAACTAAAGAGACTCTTGATGAAAGTGAAAGAGGAGAGTGAAGAAGTTGGCTTAAAGCTCAACATTCAGAAAACGAAGATCATGGCATCTGGTCCCATCACTGCACAGCAAATAGATGGGGAAACAGTGGAAACAGTGGGAGACCATTATTCTGGGCTCCAAAATCACTGCAGATGGTGATTGCAGGCATGAAATTAAAAGACGCTTACTCCTTGGAAGGAAAGTTATGACCAACCTAGACAGCATATTAAAAAGCAGAGAAATTACTTTGTCAACAAAGGTCCATCTAATCAAGGCTATGGTTTTTACAGTAGTCATGTATGGATGTGAGTGTTGGACTACAAAGAAGGCTGAGCACCAAATAATTGATGCTTTGAGCTATGGTGTTGGAGAAGATTCTTGAGAGTCCCTGGACTGCAAGGAGGTTAAACCAGTCAATCTTAAAGCACATCAGTCGAGAATATTCATGGAAGGACTGATGCTGAAGCTGAAGCTCCAGTACTTTGGCCACCTGATGGGAAGAACTGACTTATTGGAAAAGACCCTGATGTTGGGAAAGATGAAGGCAGAAGGAGAAGGGGACAACAGAGGATGAGATGGTTGGAAGCCATCACTGACTTGATGGACATGAGTTTGAGTAAGCTCTTGGAGTTCATGATAGACAGGGAAGCTTGGTGTGCTGCAGTCTATGGGGTTGCAAAGAGTCGGGCATGACTGAGCTACTGAACTGAACTGAACTATTATTTCAATCATTTAGTTTGATCTGCTACCACATATTTAGATATGTGTAATATATACAAATATATATATATATATATATTCCACATGTTTACTGCTTATCACCTCACTGTCTATTAAAAGCATCTATCACCTTTTCAATTCACTCAAGATGATTATACACTGTTGTTTGTCTCCATCTTATTTTTATGCTCTTATTTGTAATCGGCAGGTAGTTCTTCATATTAAGTCAGTCTTGGACTTCACTTTTTTCTCTTAAAGTATAATGGATTCTAAGTTAGAGAACTTATATGACTAGAGTTTAGGAATCTTCAGTTCAGTTCAGTTGCTCAGTCATGCCTGACTCTTTGTGACACCATGAAAGGCAGCACACCAGGCCTCCCTGTCCATCACCAACTCCCAGAGTCCACCCAAACCTATGTCCATTGAGTTGGTGAGGCCATCCAACCATCTCTTCTTCTGTCATTCCCTTCTCCTCCTACCCTCAATCTTTCCCTTTCATCAAGAGGCTCTTTAGTACTTCTTCACTTTCTGCCATTAGGAATCTTGCAGGCTGGTAAAGAGGAAAACATCTAGGAAAATATACCATTCTGTACAAACATTTTACTTCCAGATAAATGAAAGATTCCTCAGCTAGGAGTCTTTGCAAAACAGTCTCTAACACTTTGAGTCCATTTCTTTTTTCCAGGACAAGAATTCTTTTTTGTTTGTTCACTTTAGCTTTTCTAATGATGTCCAAATTAAATTTTAACTCTAAGTCTTTTGTCATTCATCTTATACTCTCTCATCTTTTCCTATCAGTATTTTTTTGTGATTGACTGGAACATCACCCTCACTTTGATATTACCTTGCTGTTGTATCTTTCTCTCCTAATCTACTATGTGATAAATCCTGTGAGGAAGCCATATTCAGTGTTCAGTTCAGTTCAGTCGCTCAGTCGTGTCTGACTCTTTGCGACCCCATGAATCACAGCACACCAGGCCTCCCTGCCCATCACCAACTCCAGGAGTTCACTCAGACTCAGTGTAAATATACAGTATTCCATACTCCTTCTAGAAAGGAACTTTTTCTTTGCTTCTTCTTTTCTTTGGATAATGAAGCAAACAAATATCTTACAAAGAAGAGATTCTTTTATTTAATAGCATGCATTCTGATTCAATAGCAAAAAACTGAATATGTTAACAATATAAATTTAAATCAATTCAAATAATTCTTCTCATTGTGCTACAGAACATTAAGACTGTGCTTCTGAATTCAGCTACAAAAGGTAATTTACATGCATTATCTATATTTCTATTTGCAGATTACACTATTATATAAAATGCTTCATATTTAGTTTCATAAACCAGCATGCTTAGCAAACTTCATTTGCTCCTGTACTCACTGCAATCAAAGGATGATGTATAATTATATTTCCATTGGAAAAAAACTCTGAACATCACTGATATTTGGGTTTCAAAAAAGTAGTAATGAATGTGTGGATAAATCTTACGGCAAATTTTGAAGATTTTGGTGTATTGGTCTGGTTGCTCTATAACCATAACTTCACTTTTTCCTACACTTTAATTTAAACATAGTGTCATACATATAACTATCCTTGAAGTTTAGCATTTCTAATTACAACACTTATAGATGAAGTATATATTCTTCAACAGGGAATATTCATCTTTTGTTGCTTGTATAGTATAAAGATAATTTATACACAATAACTGGTAAATGGCAGATTTTAATCTGGAGTTCATTTTTAAAAATAATTGTCCTTATTAGTTAAGGTATGTTTACCTATTATAAATGGCACTGTAACCTACTTTATAGAAATATAATTAATATAATGCAGGCAAATTCAATCTGGAATTTTTATAGAGGTTTAATATTGGTTCCAAATAGGAAAAGGAGTACGTCAAGACTGTATATTGTCACCCTGCTTATTTAACTTAAATGCAGAGTACATCATGAGAAATGCTAGGCTGAAAGAAGCACAAGCTGGAATCAAGATTGCCGGGAGAAATACCAATAACCTCAGATATGCAGAGGACACCACCCTTATGGCAGAAAGTGAAGAGGAACTAAAAAGCCTCTTGATGAAAGTGAAAGAGAAGAGTGAAAAAGTTGGCTTAAAGCTGAACATTCAGAAAACAAAGATCATGGAATCTAGTCCCATCACTTCATGGGAAATAGATGGGGAAACAGTGAAAACAGTGTTAGACTTTATTTTTTGGGGCTCCAAAATCACTGCAGATGGTGATTGCAGCCATGAAATTAAAAGACGCTTACTCCTTGGAAGGAAAATTATGACCAACTTAGATAGCATATTCAAAAGTAGAGACATTACTTTGCCAGCAAAGGTACGTCTAGTCAAGGCTACGATTTTTCCAGTGGTCATGTATGGATGTGAGAGTTGGACTGTGAAGAAAACTGAGCACCGAAGAATTGATGCTTTTGAACTGTGGTGCTGGAGAAGACTCTTGAGTATTCCTTGGACTGCAAAGAGTCCATTGCAATGCAACCAGTCCATTGCAATGCAACCAGTCCATTCTAAAGGAAATCAGTCCAGGGTGTTCATTGGAAGGAATGATGCTGAAGCTGAAACTCCAGTACTTTGGCCACCTCATGCAAAAAGTTGACTCATTGGAAAAGACTCTGATGCTGGGAGGGATTGGGGGCAGGAGGAGAAGGGGACGACAGAGGATGAGATAGCTGGATGGCATTACTGACTGGATGGACATGAGTTTGAGTGAACTCGAGGAGTTGGTGATGGACAGGAAGGCCTGGCGTGCTGCGATTCATGGGGTCGCAAAGAGTCGGACGTGACTGATTGACTGAACTGAACTATTTCTTAGGTTTCTATATTATGTATTAAATATTTGGTTTGTTAACCTGATATTTCTTCAAATTGGTTTCAGTAATTTCATATAGGAAACTTGTTCTGCTCTTCTTACATAATTAACATTCTTAAATTTGAAGAAGAAACAGCAACAACAATAAATTAGAGATAAACTACAAAATCTCTAGATGTTTACTACACAGATAATCAATTAATATTTTTATGTTTTACTTTGTTTTAATTCTAGCAAAGTAGCGGAGCAGCACCGTATGGGGTCTGCCCAGGACAGACCTCCCCCCCCGCCATACATCCTCTGCCTGACTCTTCTTTGTAGAAAAGCTGTAATTTCCCAGATCTCCCCTGAGCCACAAAGGCCTCACTCAAGAATTAAGGAATGAAAGGATGTGAATATGTAATAACAAAAGTAACAGCTAGGTCAGGAGAACTGGTAATAAACAGTATATTAATCATATGGCAGTCATAGAATCTTTAGTTTCTCCCTGAAATACCTAGATAACAGTATCTGATGCACATTTGCTGAGTTGTGTTATAGATGCTAAATCATTCTCACCAAATAGAAGACGTCAGCTACATGATTAACATGAGCATGTACCTCCCAAACTGACTGGAAGCTCAGGATTGATAATGTTAAACTTTGTGACACCATCCTGTTATCTCACCATTAACCAATCAGAGAATTGTGCATGAGCCCATCACATACCCTGTGACTTCCCTCCCCCACCATGCCTTTACAAATGCTTCCCTGAATCCCCTTCAGGAGTCTGGATTTTTTTTTTTTTTGGAACATTAGCTGTCCTGGATTCCTTGTCTGGCACCTTAAAACAAATGATTCATTTTCCTTCACCACCACCCTGTGTTGGTAGATTGGCTTTACTATGTAACGAACAAAAGATATAAAATGCATTATTTCCTGGAAATGAGCTTTCCAGAAGAGAGAAGGACAATAAATAAAAATAAATGTTTTTAAAAGTTAATGTATGTTAGAAGGAAAAAATAAAACAATACTAAAGTGATCTGAATAGTGTGGTATTTGAGCTAGCTCATAATTTAAACAAGGCATTCAGGTTGGAGCTCATTCAGAAGATAATATTTAAGGAAAAATGTGAAAGAGGTGAGGGAGTTAACCAAGCACATACTTAAGGAGATGACGTCTAGAAGGAGAGAAGAGCCAAAGCAATTCCGTAAGGTAGAAACATCCAAGAGGCCAATGTGATGGGAAGTAAGGGCACGTCGATACAGAATGAAGTCAACGAGGGAACAGCAAATGATGCAGGAGAATAAATGCAGGTAAAATAGATGTTTAAAATATTTACAGAACCAAACTGTATGCAGAGACAAAGCAAGATAACCCTAAGTAGGTTTCCTTAGGATATATAAAAAAAATTTAAATTTCTAACCTTTAGTATATTTAAAACATGGGATATATAATCAAAACTGGTACTTTTACCTTGGAATATGATCAGAAAGAAGTTCAAGAGCACTGGAAAATGAGGATCAAGTTCGCCAATGTTCTCAGTGCTAATATTTTATGATTTTCTTAAAGAAAACATTTACTATTGCTAGCTATCAGGATAGTAATAGATTAATAATTGTATCCAAATCTACCTTTTCTGAGTAGCACAATAAAAATTATAGAACAAAAATATTAAGCAAGACAAAGTAGGAGACAATAGAACCATTTATATTTTATAATATAACCTGAATTATTTATGGTGTTTCTCTAGTGGAAGTATGTACATCTTTATTTCTGTTTAGTAATACTTGATGACATAAATATGACTTCAGCTGAGTCAGATAAACTGACAATTGAATAGAAGGGCTAAAATGTGCTTTATGTGTAATTTTTACTTTTCATTGCTGTTTCTTTTTAAGGACTGGGATACACCTGAGGGTAAATTTTGTTGTTTCATGCCCATTACTTGATACCAGACTTAAAATTAGTAGACAGTCAACAATGTTTTATTATTAAAATAAAATATTAATCAAAGGCTCCCCAACTTCAGTATGCATCAGAATGACAGGTACTCTGTTTTAAAAATGAAAATTATCTACTTTCCCTTCCTATATTATACTTCTATAATTAAAGAAAAACACTCTTCATGACTTCATTGAAGAGAATCTAAATATTTGAATGTATATATAGAGAGAGTTGTTGATATTTGTTTATAATTCATTTGCAATACCCTTTCAAACTTTTCCTTATGTTTATTACTATCAAATACTAATTCTGAGGCCTCTCCGAATCATTTATTTTAATTTCTAAAATATTTTAATATTTTGCTTCTGAATATGTATGAAGGGAACGAAGAGACCTCACATCTCTATAAAGAATCTTATTGCAAACTAAGAGAATTAAGTTAGAATAGAAGTTCAGAAGAAAGGTTTTGGCATAATTTAAAGCCAATGATACATGTATTCCCAAGACATCTGACATGACTTTCAATTTCAGTTTTTTCTACCTCCTGTTGGTACTGACACTAGAAACCACCACAGATCAGTATTTCAGAGACAATATGGTACAACAGTTAAGAACATTGCTCAAGTGATCAGAAGGCAAGGATCCCAAATTCTGGTTCTGACACTCACTATGGATGTTCCCTGGGCAGTTGCTCCTTGCCTCCCTCAACTTTGCAGCCACAGACTGAAGGAAACTCATCTCATTTTCTCATAGGGTTGTCAGAAGCATAAAACGAATTTGCAAGTGTGATGTGCCTTACATAATGTGAGCATAATGCATGCTGCCTATTTTAATAAATAAAGTATTAACACACTTCATGGGAAATAGATGGGGAAACAATGGAAACAGTGTCAGACTTTATTTTTGGGGCTCCAAAATCACTGCAGATGGTGACTTCAGCTATGAAATTAAAAGATGCTTACTCCTTGGAAGGAAAGTTATGACCAACCTAGATAGCATATTGAAAAGCAGAGACATTACTTAGCCAACAAAGGTCCGTCTAGTCAAGGCTATGGTTTTTCCAGTGGTCATGTATGGATGTGAGAGTTGGACTGTGAAGAAAGCTGAGAGCCAAAGAATTGATGCTTTTGAACTGTGGTGTTGGAGAAGACTCTTGAGAGTCCCTTGGACTGCAAGGAGATCCAACCAGTCCATTCTGAAGGAGATCAGCCCTGGGATTTCTTTGGAAGGAATGATGCTAAAGCTGAAACTCCAATACTTTGACCACCTCATTTGAAGAGTTGACTCATTGGAAAAGTCTCTGATGCTGGGAGGGATTGGGGGCAGGAGGAGAAGGGGACGACAGAGGATGAGATGGCTGGATGGCATCACTGACTCGATGGACATGAGTCTGAGTGAACTCTGGGAGTTGGTGATGGACAGGGAGGCCTGGCATGCTGCGAATCTTGGGGTCGCAAAGAGTCGGACACGACTGAGCAACTGAACTGAACTGAATGTCTGTTAGGCCAAAAAAAAAAAGAAGACTGACTGCAAATAACTTCCAGTTTGTATATTTTAAATAGATTTCATATGAAAGAAGAAACTTTGAGTATCCAAAGGCTCTTCCTATTCTCTTTGATAAGTTTATCCTCTCTACCAATATGGAAGAGTATATAACCCACAGAAAGGAACAAACTATTTAGGTTAATCAACCCTAGCTTTGCCAGGAGGGTTTTCATTCTCTCAAATAAATCTCTCTTCTGATTTTAACATAAACATTTTGTGTAGTTAAATACATAAATAAAAGGTCCACAAGCTTTTCCTCTCTTTCAAGTGTTTTAAGTATGTGAGACAGGGTTTTGTTACACAAGTGGAGACAAATTTCTACTGAGCAACATCTTGAGGATTCAGTTGTCTCTAAACATCAAAAGGCCAAAGATACTAGACTTTGATTCTTGAACATTTTAAGTGTGTGTTAGTCATTCAGTCATGTCTGACTTTCTGAAACCCAATAGGCTGTAGCCCACCAGGCTCATAAGTCCATGGGATTTCTCAGGCAACATAATAGAGTGGGTAGCCATTCTCTTCTCCAGGGGATCTTCCCAACCCAGGAGTCAAGCCTGGATCTTTTGCATTGGAGGCTGATTCCATACTATCTAAACTAGAAGCTCTGGTTCCTTACAGTTTTTCATTTATTATTTCATGTTAATATAGAGGGCAACAGTTTCCTCACCAATAAAAGTCAACTTATAAATAATTCTTGCCTACCTCATCCCTCACAAATGCTTGCTACACATTGCTATTTCAAGAGAATCACATTCTTTCATTTAAACATTTTGTGCTGAGGCTCATGAGAATAAAAGCAATATTGTAGGAATGTTGTCAACTTTGTCACCTTTAACTTAAATATTTCAATAAGAACTTAAAAGCAATTTTTTAAATGTATAAATCAGTTCCTTCTGTAGATTTTCATACTTTTAAAGATTCATGTTCAGAATACATTCTATATCTTGGATAGCTTTGTGCTAAATTTTTTATTAGGATGACCAGGAAAATATTTTTTACATCATTATAGATTCTTTTCTAATTTAATGCTTTATTATACTTAAATATGGTCATTTAATTTTTTTAGAGTTCTTTTTGACTTATCATTCAGTTATGTTTTCCTTTCATCTTGGGTTAATAATTTGTTCTTTTTTTAAAAAATATTTTTCTGAATTACAATTTCTTGCATTTTATTTTATTATGATTTTAGTGCTTTTATTTTATAGAGTTTTCTTTTTTATTTTATCCACCAATGTTCAAGCACACACTAAATGCCTTAAAAAGAGAAGTCTGACACAGGAACTGCTTCTAACCAATGTGTAGTTTTTAATTTTTTTAATAAAAGATTGCCCAGAGAGACTTATAGTCATGATTGGGAGACAAATGATATTTATACCAATAAGAATTACTACTTATTGATAGAAAAGATCCAATATCATTGCAGCATTATTTGAATATACTAGAACCTGCAAATCAGACTTCATCTGAAAGACTCTGCTATAAGCATTCCTGCTGCTGCTGCTGCCGCTGCTAAGTCGCTTCAGTCATGTCCGACTCTGTGCGACCCCATAGAGGGCAGCCCACCAGGCTCCCCCATCCCTGGGATTCTCCAGGCAAGAACACTGGAGTGGGTTGCCATTTCCTTCTTCAATGCGTGAAAGTGAAAGTGAAGTCTCTCAGTCGTGTCTGACTCTTAGCAACCCCATGGACTGTAGCCCACCAGGCTCCTCCGTTCATGGGATTTTCCAGGCAAGAGTACTGGAGTGGGGTGCCATTGCCTTTTCCTGAGTTACAACTAAAATACAAAAATACATCCTAAATACTGTGTTCAAACCCTCTCATTCTTACATGTGCAAAATGAGCTTTAAAAAGTATATGTGATTTGCAGAAACAAAAATCAATTTTGAGTAGTCAAAGGAATTTAGACTTAGAACATTTAACAGATAATATCTTCACACTTAGGAAATGATCATAGGATGAAAGATCAAGTCAAGCAAGCAGGAAGAATGGGAAAGTACAAAAGGACATGATGATTCTTTTTCTTTAAAGGATTTTTCCATATATATCAACAGCAGTGTCTACCTACTTTAACTTGGTAAGAAATTAGTCACATAGTACCTACTAAATTAAAAAATCTGAAAAGAAATTCACACAAAGTGTTCAAGAATTATATTTACCCTAGTCTCTGCAATAATCCTCTTCCTACACGTCTTCCACCTCTTTTTTCTGTTTTCCTACTTCTATCTTTCTACACTATTTTGCTTAATTATTCTTTAACTTATTTTGTTCAGAGAATAATCATTTCTTGATTAAAGTCCTGTGCTTTTATTAAAAGTATCAGCATGCATAGAAATACTGAACAAATGTTTGAGAACTTCTCTATACCATGCAATATAGTAGGCAGCCTGCATTTAAGGTAAGTATAACCTTGTTTCCTTCTTTCACAAGCTTAGAATATAGTAGAGAGACATATGAGGCTTCCTAGGTGGCGATAGTGGTAAAGAACTCACCTGCCAATGCAGGAGACATAAGAGACCCAGGTTTGATTCCTGAGTTAGAGAGATCCCCTGGATGTGGGCATGGCAACCCACTCCAGTATTTTTGCCTTTACTTTAAAGAATTTTAGTTTCTTGTAACTAGTTCATAATTCTTAGATTCTCCAAGCTATGTTATTACCTATATTTAAATGTAAATTTGTTTAACACAAATGTAAATATTTGTGTTAAATTTTCAGATAGGTATCAATAACAGTACTGATACCTCTCCTTCATATCACCCTGTATTACATTGTACAATATATTTTCTTTTAATTTTAACATTTTAAAATCTTAGCCATAAAATTAACATTGTTTAGAATTTTCTTAATACCATAGGAAGTTATATATAAGATTCTCTGTGGCTTTTGCTTTCATCTTATTGCATACTCTGTTTAAGACTCTTCATATGTTATAATCTTGCTTTTTAAATAAAACTTAAAACATCTAGTAACCTAATTTAGCTTTAATAACATTACATGAAAAGTATTTAATGAGTTACAAACTATTTACAGCTAAGTAATCCTTATTTTTCCCCCAAAATCAGCAATGATGTTAGCATAAAATCATATGGGAGAAGAAAATGAACCTCATTAAATACCCTCATAAACACTCCCACACATAAATGCATCAACAAAAACAACCAAAATTATACTGAGCAAAGATTATACTGAACAACATAATGGCAAGACATCTCACAGTAAATATAATTCCTGTTCAGGAATGAATCAGAAACCAAAGTAAACCCAGCTTATTACTTCAAATACAAATTAAGACTTTATTCAGCTTTACATCAAAATTTTTAATTTGGGTTATACAGACACTTTCAGTGTAGCACTCACCCTTCAGAGAAGTAGGCAAGAAATACAACTATACTATGTGTAGAATGTGTTAGGGGCACAAACCAGAATATCTATACTTTTGGAAAGAAAAAAAAGTCTATTTATATACATACTAACCTAAGTCACACAAATAAACTGTCCACTACAGAGAGTGATTTCATTTGATGCACAGCACTGGTGAATTTTTCTCACAGACTTATCAGTCTGTGATCTGATGAAATCAATTAATCTCATATCTTGTTGATGTTAATATAGGGAAAAGGAGAAAAAACAGCTTTCCTAACAAACAACATTAATACTTACTTAGAAGAGAAAAGCTTTATCTCTTTAGTGAGTCTCTTTTCAGGTTTTATTCTTTTAGTTCATTTTCTAACTAAAGTCTGTCATTTGTAGTCAGGATATGAAAGATAAATACTTTTTTTTAGAGTAAATTGTCAAATTTTAAAAACTCAGGTTAACTTTTAGAGTTATTTACAGTTCTCTAAATGTTAGTCAACCAAATATCACCATACATCAAAACCTGAGTCTAAAATATTGACAAAATCCATGTGCTTTATGAGCACTGCAAGTATTTACTGGAAGAAATCAAGCCACAGATGACTAAGACACTATTACACACTGAGATTATGTATAGAGTGTGAAAACTGTGATTGAAAAGTAATTCTGGAATCAGCATATTCTGCTATGGCAATACATCTCTTTATATCAATTTCTACTGTATATATCATCTCCACTATTGAAAACAAACCCCTCTGAGGCATGACAGCACCTGATACAATCAGGAAATTTGTGCTGGAATAACAAAATTGCTTTGATAAATAAGTTTTCCATTTTAGTGATTTCTCCTTTCTACAGTTATTTTTTATATCTGTTTCTGACAGTAAACTTACTGTTGCATAATTAAAAAAGATTAAACTGCATTGGCTGATATAACTTTGAAAGACATTCAATGAGAACTTTATAGAGTTTCCTGAGCAAAGGAAAAAAAAAAATTTGATGCTGTGACATTGTTCAATGTGTGTGGTTCCCAAGCATTTGAAGAAAAATTCTCAGAATGTTCAAGCCTAGTAGACTAGAACTTTTGTAACTTTCGCAATTAGAAAGTAAACTTTCACTTGATTTAAAGTTAAGTGGTTTTGCCTGCCTGCCTTTTTCTCTTTCTTTCTCTCCTTTTGTTTTCCTCCTATTTGCTTTTGATGCTGAAAAAAGAGTTCAGACCTTTGACATAGATAGCTATGCAGTAATGAATATATTATCCTCTCTTATAATATCAAAGCAGTAAAAATTATGATAAATCAAGAAAATATTGTATCAGTCATAAAGAAACAAAAAAATTCTGTTTAGCTCATAAAAATAGAGTAGAATTCCTCTCCCTCTATGGCCACACTCAGTGATGATGATGATATTGAAAGGAGGAGGAGAGTGGAAGGAAAGGGGAAGAGGAAAATGAGGGAAAACATCAAATTTTAAAAATGCCAAAGGTCACCCTAGCAGGATTGACCACAAGTTTTAAAAAACTTTTTAAAAAACCCTATAAGAAAGGTAATGTCCATTATCTGTCCAAAATTTTGTGAGGAAGTTTTCTGAGGGGAAACTATAAAAAGCATTTTAAAATTGTGGTTATAAGTAAGTACAGGTAAGCTTAATTTTCTATTTGTTTATTCATTTTACATTATTATTAAAGTCTAACTTTACACCAGGTGTTGTATTCAGCACTGAGCATACAGTGGGTAATAAACAGAAGAAAATTTACTCATACTTAACTTACACTTCAGTGTAAAGGAATATAAAGTAAACAGGTAAAATAGACACATCAGGAGCTAGGGTATTTAGATAAATAGCTAATTCTAGATCTGGGGCAGAGAAAATCCAAGATAAATTTGATGTGCAGGGGTGAGCTTGACAGAGTTCCAAAAGTGGAAAAATCTCAGCAATAAAACAGGTAATAGTACCTTGTGAAAGTGTTGGTCCCTCAGTTGTGTCTGACTCTTTGCAGTCTGAGCCACTAGGGAAGCCCTAAAATTGTAGCCTGTCAGGCTTATCTGTCCTTGGGATTCTCCTGGCAAGAATATTGGAGTGGAGAGACATTCCCTTCTTCAAAACTCAGGGATTGAACCTGGGTCTCCTGCTTTGTGGGCCTTTTCTTTACCATATGAGTCACCAGGGAAGCCCAATAGTATCTTACCCAAAGAATAAAATAATAAAAGCCTTAACAACATCAATAAATGATTTAATAAGTAAAAAATGGAGGAAAAGAGACATATTTACCTTTCAAAAGAATTTGAAAATCTAAATGTAGATCATCCCCTTTTCAGGAGCTAGAGTTTAATTTCCTTCCCCTTGAGTGTGGACAGAATGTAGATACTGGATAGAGTATATAAAGGGGAAAAGAGTGCCATTGCAATGAAGACACGTGAGAAATCAAGTGTTCAAGGTTAACATCATCAGTGGTAAGTCATGTTTATATAATGTATATCTGATATGATGCCACAGAAGTACTCTTCACCTCTGTCGTATTCCTCCCCCAATTCCACAGCTCTCATCTAATTATGAGAAAACATCAGATAAGATCAAACTGAAGGGCATTCTAAAAAAAATATCTAATCTCTTCCAAAGAGTGAATGTCATGACAAACAAGGGAAGACTAATCAGAGAGGGGAAGGACTAAGGAGACATGGTATTTAAAAGGGTCATTGGATGCTGGACTGGATCCTGGAACAGAAAGATGTGTATTAGTGGAAAAACTAGAGAAATCTGAATGAAGTCTGATGTTTAGTTAATAGTATTGTATCCAAGTTAGACTCATAATTTTAACAAAGGAAACCTTGTTACAAACGAAGCTAACATTGGAGGAAGCTGGACAAATTCTCTACTATCTTTGCAACTTTTCTGTACATATTAAACTATTCAAAAATATATATAAGTGATATATAATCCACTTAAAAAACTAAAATTTCCAAAAATAGGAAATTTTAGTTTATTTTTAAAGTGGATTATATATCACTTATATATATATATATATATAGCATGTATATGGGCATGTATTATATAATGACATATACGACAATTGTTAAGTGAAACTGAAGAGAGTGTTAGGGAATGTTCATAAAAGCCTTCAGCAAGGTGACAAGGATGACAATGACAGAAATAAGACAAAGAACCACCTATATTCAGAATCCACCTATATTCAGCTATCTGCCATCCAGACACACAGAACAGCTAGAGCTAAGGTCTGGAGGAGAGAGCTTCTGGAGTTTTATTCATTTTAACTCTTCATTGTTAATAAAATGGCATAATGAAAATGGTGGGTCTTAAAAAAGTTATGAACATAAAGAAAGTGATCAGTTTCACACCAATGCTTTCCATTTTATTCAATTTAATTGAAAATATAAATCAAATCATTTTCTTTGGTTTATATTTTTATTTGGGAGTTGGGATTAAACTTTTTAGTAAAATTTTGACACTTGAATGTTAAAATAGCAATAAAATCCTTTGGGTCACTCTAAAATATTTCTAAAGAAATCTGGCATGAAAGCATGTCCTTTACTTTCTGAGCCACACATACATATTTTAAATTATAATGCAAAGAGGTAATTATCCTTAAAATAATGACTGGGAATAATGAAACAATAAGCCATCTGATCTAAACATGAATTAGAAAGGCTTTTCATCTGAGTACTAATTGTTTCATAACTTTGTATACTTATTCTATTGCCTTTTCAAACATCTGCCTATTAGTATATGTTAGAAATAGCAGTCAGTGAATATAAGAACATTCATAGTGAGGATTGGCTAGCATCTCATTTGATTAAATTAACTTGCCAGTAAATGAAGTCTTCTCTTGGTTTCAGTGGCTATTTTTAGTCTTTTTATTAATTGGTTATTAATTTGTTAATGAAATAATTTGACATATTCTTATCATAGCTATCTTTATAAACAGATTTTGTATTATGCTAGAAACTATGAAAAGGAAACCTGGAAAAGATCAATGTTCTTTCCAATCCCAAAGAAAGGCAATGCCAAAGAATCTTCAATCCACCGCACAATTGCACTCCTATCACACGCTAGCAAAATAATGCTCAAAATTCTCCAAGCTTCAACAGCACATGATTGGAGAACTTACAGATGTTCAAGCTGGATTTAGAAAGGGCAGAGAAAACAGACATCAAATCTCCAACATCTGTTGGATCATAGAAAAATCAAGAGAAGTCCAGAGAAACATCTACTTCTGCTGCATTGACTATACTAAAGCCTTTGACTGTGTGGATCACAACAAACTGAAAAATTATTAAAGAGATAGGAATACCATGCCACCTTACCTGCCTCCTAAGAAATCTGCATGAAGGTCAAGAAGCAACAGTTAGAACTGGACCATAAAAACAGACTGGCTCAAAACTGGGACAGTACATCCAGTACAGTATGTCAAAGCTTTATATTGTCATCCTACTTATTTAACTTATATGCAGAGTACATTGTGAGAAATGTCAGGCTGGAGGAAGCACAAGCTGGAATCAAGAGTCCCAGGAGATATATCAATAACCTCAGATATGCAGATGACACCACCCTTATGGCCGTAAGCAAAGAGAAACTAAAGAGCCTCTTGATGCAAGTAAAAGAGGAGAGTGAAAGGGCTGGCTTAAAGCTCAACATTCAGAGAACTAAGATCATGGCATCTGGTCCCATCACTTCATGGCAAATAGATGGGGAAACAGTGGAAACAGTGACAGATTTAATTTCCTTGGGTTCCAAAATCACTGCAGATGGTGACTGCAGCCATGAAATTAAAAAACACTTGCTCCTTGGAAGAAAAGCTATGACCAATCTAGACAGCATATTAAAAAGCAGAGACATTACTTTGCTGACAAAGGTCCATCTAGTCAAAGCTATGGTTTCTCCAGCAGTCATATAGGGATATGAGACTTGGACTGTAAAGAAAGCTGAGTGAGGAAGGTTTGATGCTTTTGAACTGTGGCATTGGAGAAGACTTTTGAGAGTACCTTAGACTGCAAGGAGATCAAACCAGTCATTCCTAAAGGAAATAAATCCTGAATATTCATTGGAAAGACTGATGCTCCAAAACTTTGGCCACATGATGTGAAGAACTGACTCATTGGAAAAGACCCTGATGCTGGGAAGGATTGAAGGCAGGGGGAGAGGGGGACAACAGAGGATGAGGTGGTGAATGGCATCACTGACTTGATGGATATGAGTTTCAGCAAGCTCCAGGAGTTGGGGATGGACAGGGAAGCCTGGCGCGCTGCTGTCCATGGGGTTGCAAAGCGTCAGACATGATTGAGTGATTGAACTGAACTGAGAAACTATGAAACCTCCTAAATCAAAATATTAATATTCTTATTCAGTTTAAATCCCTGCTTCATCATAATTCTAAATAATAATGATAAATTAAAAAGTAGTCCATTGCTTCCTGAGTGGCTCAGATGGTAAAGAATCTGCCTGTAATGCAGGAGACCCAGTTTTGATCACTGGGTCAGGAAGATCCCCTGGAGAAGGGAATGGCAACCCAATTTCACACTCTTGCCTGGAGAATTCCATGGACAGAGGACCCTGTGGGCTACAGTCCATGGAGTTACAAAGAGTCAAACATGACTGATTGACTAACACTTTCACTTTCACTTTTCATTGGCTAAAAAATTATAAATCTTCAACTAATAGTATGGAGACAACTGGATAACCACATATGAAAGAATGAAGTTGGACCCTCACTTCACTCATGCAAAAATTAACTCAAAATGTATGAACATCATAAATATAAGAACAAAAATTATAAAACTATTAGAAGAAAACATATGGGTGGATTTTCACGTCCTCAGATTGGACAATGGATTCTTAGATCTGATACCAAAAACACAAGTAGTAAAAGAAAAATAAACCGAAATTTATGTAAAAAGAAAAAAAAAACTTTTGTGTATGAAAGAACATTATCAAGAGAGTTTAAAGAAAATCTACAGAATGGAAAGATATTTTAAATCATGTATTTGATATGAATTTCTATTCTGAAATATATAAAGAAATTTTACAACTCAACAACAAAAAGACAAAAGAACTGGTTTAAAAAAATGAGCAAAGAATTCAACAGACATTTTTTCTAAGAACGTACACAAATGTCCAACATTCACACTAAAAGATGTTCCTGCATAAACATACATCTAAACCACAATGAGATACCACTTCATACCCACTAGAATGACTATTTGTCTGTTTGTTTTTTAATGGGAAAGTAGCAAGTGTTGATAAAGATATAGAGAAATAGGTACATTACTGGTGGAAAATAAAATGGTGTGATAATCATGGCAAATGGTGGTTCCTCAATAAGCTAAATATAGATCATGTTTAAACATGAATCCAACCATTTTACTTCTAGGCAAATACTTAAAATAAATGAGAACAGGTATATTATACTCAAACGTGTTCATGTATGTTCATAACAGCAATATTCACATTAGTCAACAGGTAGAAAGAATTCAGGTGTCACTTGTGGAGGATAAAATAACAAGGTGTAGCTACTTCCACAGTTTCATGAAATGGAATATTTATTCAGCTATTAAAAATGACTGAAGTAGTGATACCTGCCGTATCTTGAACGAACCTCAAAAACGTGGTTAGGAAAAGTCAAACACAAAAAATCACATATTGTGGTTTCTTTTATGTGTGTGCTCAGTCACGCCAGTCATATCTGACTCTTTGTGACGCTACAGACTGTGGTCCCCCAGGCTCCACTGTCCATGGGATTCTCCCAGGGGTTGCCGTGCCCTCCTTCAGGGGATCTTTCCAACACAGGGATCAAATCCATGTTTCCTGCATTACAGGCAGATTCTTTACCACTGAGCTCAATGAAAGGACTGACTGACTGAAAGATAAGAGAGCTCATCACAGATGATAAAAAATTTTGAGGACAAAGTCGGTGGTTGCACAACACAGTATATGCAGTAAATACAAATGAGTAGTACAATTCAAAATTGTTAATTTTATGTTATGTAGCCTTCCAATTTAATTCAACATTAGGGATATTAAAATATTATTCTGAGTTATTTTATTTTGTGATTTATGAAAAAATACTTTTCAATTAGAAATACTATCTGCATGATTTAGATATAATAAATAGCCAATATTCTATGAAAGCAATGGCATAAAATGATTGATTCAATGGCTGATTTTTGTTGGACTCTGTTTGCATTGAAAATATTTTTAATATCTCAGTTTTGAAGTATGTGCAGAATGTTTATCTAAACACTCATCATTGAAATCTAATCCATTTAAAACACCATCTTAAGTCTCTTTTTTCTGATGCCACTCAAAATAGAAATGAGCTTGAAGGAAAAAGTCTGTCTGTAACAGATGAGACTCTGTGTTGTCAACGTAGCTTGAGTATCAATGAACAACTCGACCCAGACCAACCCAAAGTATTCAGTCCCAGATGGGAGAGTAGATAAAAAGAACATAACCAGCACAACACACAAACATTTGTCTTTAAGTCATCCAGATGAGTGTCCTCAAGAGCAGTTACTATGTCTTATTACTGTCAGAAATTGCCACTGCTACAATGTCTAGGGATTAGAAAGAACTTATTAATATTTGTTAGCTAAAGTGACTAAAATCTTGAATGAATTATTGGAGGGATGTTAGTAGATATCAGGAAGTTCCCTAGTCACTGAATAGAATATGGAGTAAAGGACTGGAAGTATGGCTCTCTGTCCTGAGTTTAAGCATTTCTTTGGCTTATTTGATATTTATGCAACCTGCTATAGAAAATATTTTTCTCTTTTCTCCTGCTTGGACCCTCTTTTATGAGGTGCTAGTATGTTTACCTGCACAAATTACCACTTGTAATGACTCTGTTGGTTATGACTGCCACGTTTGCTGATACTGCTTCCTCTCAGGTTCTAGAGGTTTCTGAGGCACATGTTCTAGTTCTATGGGTTCTATGGAAAAGTGAGAGGATCTCCTCATTTCAGTGTTATACTGTTTCCAATTGTGTCACAACCAACTCTTGTGTACGTCAGTGCCTAAAAGAGATTTATTGTTACAATCCTTCACTTTCAGCTACATCATTCCCCATAAAAACTTCTCTCTCTCTTTTCTTTTTTGCCATAGATCTTGAGGAACTAAATTGGAGGAAAGTTCAAGTAACAAATACAAATTTAAAATTTCCCTCTTGCGTGACTTCAAAGTCTTTGTTGCAAATACAACTCTGTTGATAATTTTTCTTTATTTTTATTTTTTATTAATATTTTTTTAATTTACAGTATTGTATTGCTTTAGCCACACATCAACATGCATCTGCCACAGATGTACACGTGTTCCCCATCCTGAACCCCCCTCCCACCTCCCTCCCCATACCATCCCTCTGGTTCATCCCAGTGCACCAGCCCCAAGCTTCCTGTATCCTGAATCGAACCTGGACTGGCGATTCGTTTCTTATATGATACTACATGTT
>NW_011495020.1:2174230-2175187 GCF_000754665.1 Bison bison bison
CAACCACATAGACGGCAGCCCACCAGGCTCCCCCGTCCCTGGGATTCTCCAGGTGAGAACACTGGAGTGGGTTGCCATTTCCTTCTCCAATGCAGGAAAGTGAAAAGTGAAAGTGAAGTCGCTCAGTTGTGTCCGACCCTCAGCGACCCCATGGACTGCAGCCTACCAGGCTCCTCCATCCATGGGATTCTCCAGGCAAGAGTAGTGGAGTGGGGTGCCATTGCCTTCTCCGATATATATGCATTAGTATACCGTATTGGTGTTTTCTTTCTGGCTTCAATTCAGTTCAGCTCAGTCACTCAGTCATGTCCGACTCTTGTGACCCCATGAATCGCAGCACACCAGGCCTCTCTGTCCATCACCACTCCCAAAGTTCACTGAGACACATGTCCATCGAGTCAGCAATGCCATCAAGCCATCTCATCCTCTGGCGTCCCCTTCTCCTCCTGGCCCCAATCCCTCCCAGCATCAGAGTCTTTTCCAATGAGTCAACTCTTTGCATGAGGTGGCCAAAGTACTGGAGTTTCAGCTTTAGCATCATTCCTTCCAAAGAAATCCCAGGGCTGATCTCCTTCAGAATGGACTGGTTGGATCTCCTTGCATTCCAAGGGACTCTCAAGAGTCTTCTCCAACACCACAGTTCAAAAGCATCAATTCTCAGCACTCAGCCTTCTCACAGTCCAACTTTCACATCCATACATGACCACAGGAAAACCATAGCCTTGACTAGACGGACCTTTGTTGGCAAAGTAATGTCTCTGCTTTTGAATATGCTATCTAGGTTGGACATAACTTTCCTTCCAAGGAGTAAGGGTCTGGCTTACTTCACTCTGTATAATAGGCTCCAGTTTCATCCACCTCATTAGAACTGAATCAAATGTATTCTTTTTAATGGCTGAGTAATACTCCATTGTGTATATGTACCACTGCTTTCTTATCCATTCATCTGCTGATGGA
>NW_011495020.1:2175287-2175646 GCF_000754665.1 Bison bison bison
CCCTCCCCATACCATCCCTCTGGTTCATCCCAGTGCACCAGCCCCAAGCTTCCTGTATCCTGAATCGAACCTGGACTGGCGATTCGTTTCTTATATGATACTACATGTTTTAATGCCATTCTCCCAAATCATCCCCCCCGCCCTCCAACAGAGTCCAAAAGACTGTTCTATACATCTGTGTCTCTTTTGCTGTCTTGCATACAGAGTTGTTGTTACCATCTTTCTAAATTCCATATATATGCATTAGGCTAAGCTAAGTCACTTCAGTCGTGTCCGACTCTGTGCAACCACATAGACGGCAGCCCACCAGGCTCCCCCGTCCCTGGGATTCTCCAGGTGAGAACACTGGAGTGGGTTGC
>NW_011495020.1:2175746-2207175 GCF_000754665.1 Bison bison bison
CTTCCAAAGAAATCCCAGGGCTGATCTCCTTCAGAATGGACTGGTTGGATCTCCTTGCATTCCAAGGGACTCTCAAGAGTCTTCTCCAACACCACAGTTCAAAAGCATCAATTCTTCAGCACTCAGCCTTCTTCACAGTCCAACTCTCACATCCATACATGACCACAGGAAAAACCATAGCCTTGACTAGACGGACCTTTGTTGGCAAAGTAATGTCTCTGCTTTTGAATATGCTATCTAGGTTGGACATAACTTTCCTTCCAAGGAGTAAGCGTCTGGCTTACTTCACTCTGTATAATAGGCTCCAGTTTCATCCACCTCATTAGAACTGAATCAAATGTATTCTTTTTAATGGCTGAGTAATACTCCATTGTGTATATGTACCACTGCTTTCTTATCCATTCATCTGCTGATGGACATCTAGGTTGCTTCCATGTCCTGGCTATTGTAAACAGTGCTGCGATGAACATTGGGGTACACGTGTCTCTTTCCCTTCTGGTTTCCTCAGTGTGTATGCCCAGCAGTGGGATTGCTGGGTCGTATGGCAGTTCTATTTCCAGTTTTTTAAGGAATCTCCACATTGTTCTCCTAGTGGCTATACTAGTTTGCATTCCCACCAACAGTGTAAGAGGGTTCCCTTTTCTTCACACCCTATCCAGCATTTATTGCTTGTAGATGTTTGGATCGCAACCATTCTGACTGGCATGAAATGGTACCTCATTGTGGTTGTGATTTGCATTTCTCTAATAATGAGTGATGTTGAGCATCTTTTCATGTGTTTGTTAGCCATCTGTATGTCTTCTTTGGAGAAATATCTATTTAGTTCTTTGGACCATTTTTTGATTGCGTCGTTTATTTTTCTGGAATTGAGCTGCAGGAGTTGCTTGTATATTTTTGAGATTAGTTGTTTGTCAGTTGCTTCATTTGCTATTACTTTCTCCCATTCTGAAGGCTGTCTTTTCACCTTGCTTATAGTTTCTTTTGTTGTGCAGAAGCTTTTAATTTTAATTAGATCCCATTTGTTTATTTTTGCTTTTATTTCCAATATTCTGGGGAGAAGGTGATGGCACCCCACTCTAGTACTCTTGCCTGGAAAATCCCATCCACAGAGGAGCCTGGTGGGCTGCAGTCCATGGGGTCACAAAGAGTCATACACGACTGAGCAACTTCATTGTCACTTTTCACTTTCATGCATTGGAGAAAGAAATGGCAACCCACTCCAGAGTTCTTGCCTGGAGAATCCCAGGGACAGCAGAGCCTGGTGGGCTGCTGTTTATGGGGTCTCATAGAGTAGGACACGACTGAAGCAACTTGGCAGCAGCAGCAGCAGCAGGGAGGTGGGTCATAGAGGATCCTGCTGTGATGTATGTCAGAGAGTGTTTTGCCTATGTTCTGCTCTAATATTTTTATAGTTTCTGGTCTTATGTTTAGATCTTTAATCCATTTTGAATATATTTTTGTGTATGGTGTTAGAAAGTGCTCTAGTTTCATTCTTTTATAAGTGGTTGACCAGTTTTCCCAGCACCACTTGTTAAAGAGATTGTCTTTTCTCCACTGTATATTCTTGCCTCCTTTGTCAAAGATAAGGTGTCCATAGGTACATGGGTTTATCTCTGGGCTTTCTATTTTGTTCCATTGATCTATATTTCTGTCTTTGTGCCAGTACCATACTGTCTTGATGACTGTGGCTTTGTAGTAGAGCCTGAAGTCAGGCAGATTGATTCCTCCAGTTCCATTCTTCTTTCTCAAGATTCCTTTGGCTATGTGAGGTTTTTTGTATTTCCATAGAAATTGTGAAATTATTTGTTCTAGCTCTGTGAAGAATACCGTTGGTAGCTTGATAGGGATTGCATTGAATCTATAGATTGCTTTGGATAGTATACTCCTTTTCACTATATTGATTCTTCTGATCCATGAGCATGGTATATTTCTCCATCTATTAGTGTCCTCTTGGATTTTTTTCATCAGTGTTTTATAGTTTTCTGTATATAGGTCTTTAGTTTCTTTAGGTAGATATATTCCTAAGTATTCTATTCTTTTCGTTGCAATGGTGAATGGAATTGTTTCCTTAATTTCTCTTTCTATTTTCTCATTATTAGTGTATAGGAATGCAAGGGATTTCTTTGTGTTGATCTTATATCCTGCAACTTTACTATATTCATTGATTAGCTCTAGTAATTTTCTGGTGGAGTTTTTAGGGTTTTCTATGTAGAGGATCATGTCATCTGCAAACAGTGAGAGTTTTACTTCTTCTTTTCCAATTTGGACTCCTTGTATTTCTTTTTCTGCTCTGATTGCTGTGGCCAAAACTTTCAAAACTATGTTGAATAGTAGTGGTGAAAGTGGGCACCCTAGTCTTGTTCCTGACTTTAGGGGAAATGTTTTCAATTTTTCACCATTGAGGATAATGTTTACTGTGGGTTTGTCATATTTTTTCTTTAATATGCATTCATAATAACAGGCTTCTCAGTCCCGCATACTAAGAGATTTTTCAGGCTGGATTCACCATTTCAATAGTGACAAGGCTTAGGATGAAGTTTCCCTTAACTCACCCTCACTCAGCACAGAGATAAAGATAACACTTGTCCATGGCATCTTATAAATACAATTTTCCAGTCATTTTGATTTATCAAATACATTTGAGGATTTTCTTGCAAAATTGTTTTAGAAACAGGGATATCTCATCATATCCAACCCTTTGTTTTTAGTGTGAATGATTAAGACCATTAAAAGAACCTCAGTAACAAAAGGAATATAAAATAGGCAATATAACAAAAGCACTGATTTGTATCATGCATTAAGGGAAAAGGACTGATATACTGTACACTATATGAAAAGCAGCTGAAAGAGATGAAAAGAGCAGCCATAAAGTCTAAAAAATATGGACAGATTTTTAACATACACATATGCATTTGAGGGACAAGGAGCATTTATGAAAGTTCCAAAAAATGTCAACTTTGCTCAACCTGATGGCAGCCTGTTTTCTATTTTTGCATGACAAACTAAGAATTACAAAATTTTCAATATATAGAAGTAATTTTAAATTTTATATTTTAACAAATCTTTATTTCAAAGCCCTTCTAAAACTAGTATTCCTGATGTCCAAACATTAGTACAATATAAAACTGTGTTTAGGATGGCAGAGAAAGTGAAAGTGTTAATTGTTCGGTAGTGTCCGACTCTATGGACAACCCCATGGATCAGGTTCCTCTGTCCATGGAGTTCTCCAGGCAAGAATATGGAAGTAAGTTGCCATTCCCTTCTCCAGGGGATCTTCCTGACCCAGGGATCAAACCCTGGTCTCCCACACTGCAGGCAGATTCTTTACCTTCTGAACCATCAAAGATTCTGATTATTCCCAACATAAATGACTCTTTTTTTTTTTTTCCCCCCCAAGAAAATCTACACTGTCTACCTTCTTGCAGCAAGATTTAGCCATGCAATTTAGTTCCATTCAATGACAGAGGATGAGATGGTTAGATGGCATCACTGACTCAATGGACATAAGTTTGGGTAGACTTTGGGAGTTGGTGATGGACAGGGAGGCCTGGCATGCTGCAGTTCATGGAGTCACAAAGAGTCAGACAAAACTGAGCAACTGAACTGAACTGAATGATATAAAATGTTCTGTGCAATTTTCAGTTTATATTTTCAAAAAGAAAGACGCATGCCATGTGTTAAGATTCTGCAAACATAGAAAAAACAAGACAGCCCTTTTCCATCCCTGAACTGTTCACATTTCATTTATAAAAGAGAGAAATAATCTTCTGTCTACCATTGTTTCTCTTGGTTCTTTATATTCTAATACAAGAGACAATAGCTCTTATAATTATTAGTTAGAATAATTAGAATTTTTTTTTGCAATTTTTAGTAATTATTTTTTGGAAAGTCTTGAAAGTTTAGTTTCTATAATTAAAGTGGCCATAACTATTACCAAAAAATTGCCTTTATTTAAGAAATTTTCCAGAAAGGGCACTTCAATTTCACAAAAATAAAGCAAAGGCTATTTTTTGTTTTGGATAAGTAATTGCAGTTTTTAATATAAATGCTGGGTATTAGCTTAAACTATAAATATAAATTATAGCAAAATAGACAGCAAGACACATATCAGTTGTGCTAATGAAGAATGGTAAAAAAAAAAAAAAAAAGTTATTCATAACGTGTTACTTAAGCACAAATAACCCAAACATCAGAGAAATCCCCCTGTGACAAGAAAGGTGGAATTTTCCCCTTGTAGTTAGAGTACTTATCTTAAAAAAAAATTACCTTTGTCCATAACATTGGGTATTGGATTTAGGTGAATAATAGGAAGGACTTGCTTTCTAATACTGAAGGCTCTTTAGTGCAATATGAAGGCCCTGGAATTTGTTCCTTCATTATGAACATGAGGTACGACGGAGATGGATTTTAAAATCTATAAATACAGTCACTGGAAACAATTTCCTAACTTACTCTCTGTGCTATAGTTCTGTGTGTGTTACTCCAGTCAGTCATGTCCAACTCTTTGTGATCCCATGGATTGTAGCCCACCAGGCTCCTCTGTCATTGAGGGTTCTCCAGGTAAGAATTTTGGAGGGGTTTGCCATTTCTTCCTCCAACCCAGTGATAGGGATCTTCCCAGCCCAGGGATTGAAACTGAGTCTCCTGCACTGTGGGCAGATTTTTTACCACCTGAGCCAACAGGTAAGCCTGTGTTATAGTTCCAATGTATCTTAAATATTCAGTAAAGCTTTAAGAAACACTAGCTTAGTTTATGAGAAATTTTGGAGAATTAAGGATTAACTGCATTTGTGCTAAAAAGAAAAAAATGATATAGAGCTAATCAATTTGAAGATATTAGATAGTAAAGAATTCTTGAAAAAACAGTATTTACAGTATCCAGAGAAGACAGAGTAGTGCAAGATAAATAATGGTAGAACATATAAGCATTACTTGAGACTTCCTGGAAGAACTTTAAATAAAAAAATGACAAGTAGAAGATAAGACTTTCTGCAAAATTGAGACAAGAACCAAAGAAAGAACTATTCAACTGTAAGTCTAATTTTCTGGTGCAAACAACTCTCTTAAAGTAGCATCACATTGTTACTAACACAGAAACCAAATCTTCTCCCCGCTACCAGAGGTATCTTACCTCAATCTCTCTTGCTGTCCCGTCTTTTATTTCTTTCTTGCTCTTGTTATCTTCTTCTTGCTCTTTTAAATCTCTTTTCCCTTTCTTTTAAGTCTATTTTGCATATAATTATAAACTTCTTTTACATTGCATTCTCCATTTTTTATAGTTTATTTTCTTTAGAATCCTAAAGCTCTGTGACATGGATTATATGCCTAGATCACTTTTGAATGGAAAAGGGGATGTGTTAGGCATACTAATCACAGGACAAAGAATTTAATCTAGACAGCATAAAAATCTCAACTGAAAAACACAGCTCTTCAAAGTTCCAAAGCCAGTTGTGATTAGAAGTCTTATACTCCTCAACATCCTATAAGGCAATCACTGTCATAGAACAATGAACTAATATTCTCTAAAATAACATGACTAAATATTAGTTATAACTAGTCTAAAGGAAATTATGCAATGCAAGTTATATAGATATATTTCATGAGGAATATTAAGCTAATGAAAATGAGTTTATAGTAACATCTACTATCAAAAAAGAAAACAAAAACAACTATTGGAACATATTTTAAGTATGTAACTTAGTGTTGTAAAAGAAGTTTTATGTTGTCTACCTCTCAGTTAATTCAAACTACACTGCATAAATGGCAACCAGCTCCAGTATTCTTGCCTGGAAAAATCCCATGGACAGAGAAGCCTGATGAATTACAGTTCATGGGGTTGCAAAGAGGTGGGCATCACTGATGCAACTGAGCACATATGCATATATTTATGAGCACACTGTATATTATTTTGGGCTCCAAAATCATTGCAGATGGTGATTGCAGCCATGAAATTAAAAGATGCTTACTCCTTGGAAGAAAAGTTATGACCAACCTAGACAGGATATTAAAGAGCAGAGACATTACTTTGCCAAGAAAAGTCTGTCTAGTCAAGGCTACAGTTTTTCCGGTAGTCATGTATGGATGTGACAGTTGGACTATAAAGAAAGCTGAGCACCAAAGAATTGATGTTTTTGAACTGTGGTGTTAAAGAAGACTCTTGAGAGTCCCTTGGACTGCAAGGAGATCCAATCAGTCCATCCTAAAGGAGATCAGACCTGGGTATTCATTGAAAGGACTGATGTTGAAGCTGAAACTTCAATACTTTGGCCACCTGATGTGAAGAGCTGACTCATTTGAAAAGACCCTGATACTGGAAAAGATTGAGGGCAGGAGGAGACAGGGACGACAGAGGATGAGATGGCTTGATGGAATCACCGACTCAATGGCCATGGATTTGGGTGAACTCCGGGAGTTGGTGATGGACAGGGAGGCCTGGTTTGTTGAGGTTCATGGTGTTGCAAAGAGTCAGACAACGGCTGAGTGACTGAACTGAACTGAACTGATTATCCTAAAAATAGATGGGGATAGAAAACTCAGTCCAGGAACATATGAAACAAGATTATATGGTTTCAGTTCAGTTTAGTTCAGTCACTCAGTCATGTCCGACTCTTTGTGACCCCATGAACCACAGCATGCCAGGCCTCCCTGTCCATCACCAACTGCTGGAGTCTACCCAAACCCATGTCCTTTCAGTTGGTGATGCCATTCAACCATCTCATCCTCTGTCATCCCCATCTCCTCCTGCTCTCATTCTTTCCCAGCATCAAGGTCTTTTCAGATGAGTCAGCTCTTCACATCAGGTGGCCAAAGTATTGGAGTTTCAGCTTCAACATCAGTCTTTGCAATGAACACCCAGGACTGATCTCCTATAGTATGGACTGACTGGATCTCCTTGCAGTCCAAGGAACTCTCAAGAGTCTTCTCCAACACCACAGTTCAAAAATATCAATTCTTTGGTGCTCAGCTTTCTTTATAGTCCAACTCTTACATCCATACATGACTACCGGAAAAACCGTAGCCTTGACTAGACAGACCTTTGTGGCAAAGTAATGTCTCTGCTCTTTAATATCCTTTCTAGGTTGGTCATAACTTTCCTTCCAAGGAGTAAGCATCTTTTAATTTCATGGCTGCAATCACCATGTGCAGTGATTTTGGAGCCCAGAAAAATAAAGTCAGCCACTGTTTCTACTGTTTCCCCATCTATTTCCCATGAAATGATGGGACCAAGTACCATGATCTTAGTTTTCTGAATGTTGAGCTTTAAGCCAACTTTTTCACTCTGCCCTTTCACTTTCATCAAGAGGGTCTTTAGTTCTTCTTCACTTTCTGCCATATGGATGGTGTCATCTGCATATCTGAGGTTATTGATATTTAGGATAATAGACAGAATAAAAATATGATATTACAGAAGCATCCTTACTAAGAAGAGAGAAACAAATCTTTTGGCAAAATTACACAACAGCTTAGAGAGGCACTACAACTATTATAAGAAAACAGTATGCACTGTTTTCTACAAGTTTCAAAGGAACACTAGAATTAAAATGGCCATTTCAATGTATACCACTTTCCACTTATGAAACCTCTTCAATATCACGTCCCCAGTTTTATACTAGGAAAAAACAAATGGAGCCAACTGACTGAGAGCCTAAGCCAAGGCTGACCTCAGGGAGAAGAAAAGGATTATTCCAAGTAGTTTATAGGAATAGGTGAGGCAAGGAAAGAGAGAAAAGATCCTGTGACAACTATTTGGAGTGGATTCAGAATAGCTGGCATACACTGGAATGGGTAAGCAAACAACCCCTAAGAATCTATTTGAAAAAAGTACCCAACGAAAGGAGGGAAGAACTTCAAAACCTACTACACATGACATCTGAATCATAATTATCACATACCTGGACTTTTCTGTCAAGGAAAGCCCAATCATCTTTTCTTTGTTTATATTTGGTTTATGCAAAAATAAACAAACAATCTTTCAAGAAGTTTGGTTTACATTTGCCTTACACATTGTCCTTTCATAGACCCTTTTATATTCATCCATGTCCACCGTAAATTTCCTCTAAAGTTATCCTTACTCAAAAATTATACAACCTCAGTCCATGACTCCTACCTGTAAAGCAGTTCTGTGTTTTTAAAACTATTTCACATAACATTACTCTCTCACACAGTCTTTCTAAAAGTTACAACTTTCTCATCATCAAAATTTTATAAATCTTTTGACCTTAAAATTATGTAGACAACTTTTATTAAGTGTAAAACAATACCCTATGCATTTTTTATATGCTTAGCACTTCAACAACCCTCTAAAATAGTTTGTATTTTTTTTTTTTTCTGTGTGGTAACAAATGAATTTTATTTTTTGGTATTTTTAAAAATAACTTTCAAGTTTTCTTTTCTTTTTTTAACATATGTATAGTTGAGTTACAAGATTATGTTAATTTCAGGTATACAACATACTGATTCAATGTTTTATAGATTATATACCATACAAATTATTATGAAATATTTACTATATTCCCTGGGCTGCACATTATATCCCTTATTTATTTTATAACAGTAGTTTATACCTCTTAATCCTCTTCATCTATTTTGCCCTTCTGACCAAAAAAAAAAATCTCATTACTAATTCACATTTTAAATGAGAAAAATGAGGACCTGGGGTTTAACTTACTTGAAATTAGTTTTATTCTGCTATTGCTTAACTCCCTCTTACCTGTTTTGATTATAATTGCATCTCATTAAAATAATTCATTAATTTTGAGACTATTTAAAATTTTAGGCAATTAGGTTTTTTTAACCAAGAGCATGGGACCTCTTTTCATTTGTTATATTTCTTTTTATCACTGTTGTCTTATTTTAAATTTTCCTTCCAGTTTTATTGAAATATAATTGACATACAATACTATATAAGTTAGGTGTACAGCATAATGATTTGACTTATCCACATCATGAAATGATTATCATGATAAGTTTAGTAAGTGTTCATCTACTCATATAAATACATTAAAGAAATAGAAAAAAATACTTTTCTCTGTGATAAGAACTCCTAGCATATACTCTCTTAACAACTCTTATGCATAATATTACTGCTACTGCTAAGTCACTTCAGTTGTGTCCAACTCTGTGCAACCCCATAGACGGCAGCCACCAGGCTCCGCATCCCTGGGATTCTCCAAGCAAGAACACTGGAGTGGGTTGCCATTTCCTTCTCCAATACATGAAAGTGATAAGTGAAAGTGAAATCGCTCAATCGTGTCCAACTCTCAGCGACCCCATGGACTGCAGCCTACCAGGCTCCTCCATCCATGGGATTTTCCAGGCAAGAGTACTGGAGTGGGGTGCCATTGCCTTCTCCGATGCATAATATATAGCAGTATTAATTATATTAATCATGTTGTACATTACCAACCCTAGTCCTTTTCTATCTTATAACTAGAAATTTGTATTTTTGACCTCTTCATCCAATTACCCCTGCCCCCACTCCCTGCCTCTGGTAACAAATCTAAGCTCCTTTTTGATGAGTTTGTTTGCTTGTTTTAAAATTCTGATGTAAAACTGACTTAAACACTATGTTAGTTCCTGGTATACAATATACTGATTCAGTATTTCTAGATATTTAAAAATGAAATTTTTTGGTAATGACTGTATGAGGTCTTAGTGTTTAGTTTGAACTAGTCTCAAAATTACATTGGGGAGATTTTCATCTTTTACAGTCTGTAATTTTTGAATAACATTAGACTTAACCACTCTTTAAAGGTCAGTAGATAATTCTGAAGGGTATTCCTTGGGCTATTTTAAAATAGTAAAACTTTAATCATCTTTTCAATATCTCTAGAGGGTTATCCAAAAAATTTTCATATTCTTAGATGAGTTTGGTTTGCCAGGAAAGGAGCCTCTTAGAAGTCCTCTTAGACTTATAATTTGTTGTCAATATCTTATACACAGTATTCTCTTAAAATTTTTAAAACTTCATGCACATCAGTTATTTCTCTATTTTTAATTTTTGATAATGTAATTTCCAATTTCTAATCTAATTTGCAAGGAATATAAGGTATTTAACTTTTTAAGGAAATATATTTTGGATGTATTTTCTACATTTTTTAACTTTATTGATTTTAGCTACACTAATTTGTCTTCACATTATTTTTTCTAAGATCTTATACTGAATGACTAGTTATTTCATGTTTAATTTTTCTTTCAGTATGAGCTTGTCTCTTAACTGCTTTCACCTTTTTATCTCTGTCAATTTGAACTACATTATAAGCAATTTCTTCATTATCATTTTCCAGTTTATGAATTCACATTATGATTGTGTCCTGTGGAGACTATATCTTGTTTGTTGCATGATTTATTTTCATGAACCTTTATTTGCACAGCTATTTTCTATACAAACAAGATTTTTTTAATGAGTCATATTTAAAGAAAATTGTTGCCTTCCTCTATTTCTTTAAACAACTTCAACACACGTTTTAAATTTAATTTTAGATTTTTCTATATTGATTTTTATATAACAGGATTCACACTTTGATAATATTATTGTCCTCCTCTCTGTTTTTTATGTTTTGAATACTGTCACGCTGAATTATTATGAGGGAATTTTTTTTAAAATTATTATTATTATTTGGGATTTTTTTTGTTCTTGTTTTCAAAATCTCTTAGTTTCTTTTACTGTCCCTCTATGGTTACCTCCCTCTTCCTGCTGGTTGTCTCTTCTTGGCCCTCCAGACTCTGTATAACAAAAATTCTTAAAATCTTTTTAGAATTACTCCCTCCAGGTGATCTGGGGTTATAACAATGAGGTCTCTGTCTGTAGTAAGTATTGTTATTTGACACCACATTATCAGGTAACAGGGGGGAAACAGGTCAGGAAGGCAGGGGCAGAGAGTACTCTAGCTCTGTCATTAAACAGGAGACCTGTATGCAGTTCTTCAGCTTTCATTGGGCAATTTTAAACTTTTTCATCTCCTAGAAAATAGAATTTCTTGCCTCCCAAGCATAATTCCACAAACAGACCCTACCATATTGACTTCCTGTTAACTCTTTATTTGATCTTTTCTGTCTTCTTTTTCTCCATTTTATGTTTTGCTGCCATAGTTTATGTTTAGGGAGGATTATAGAAGTATGATGAAAGTGAAAGTGGAGAGTGAAAAAGTTGGCTTAAAGCTCAACATAGAGAAAACGAAGATCATGGCATCTGGTCCCATCACTTCATGGGAAATAGATGGGGAAACAGTGTCAGACTTTATTTCTTGGGGCTCCAAAATCACTGCAGATGGTGACTGCAGCCATGAAATTAAAAGACGCTTACTCTTTGGAAGGAAAGTTATGACCAACCTAGATAGCATATTCAAAAGCAGAGACATTACTCTGCCAACAAAGGTCCGTCTAGTCAAGGTTATGGTTTTTCCTGTGGTCATGTATGGATGACTGAGAGTTGGACTTTGAAGAAAGCTGAGTGCTGAAGAATTGATGCTTTTGAACTGTGGTGTTGGAGAAGACTCTTGAGAGTCCCTTGGACTGCAAGGAGATTCAACCAGTCCATTCTGAAGGAGATCAGCCCTGGGATTTCTTTGGAAGGACTGATGCTAAAGCTGAAACTCTAGTACTTTGGCCACCTCATGCAAAGAGTTGAATCATTCGAAAAGACTCTGACTCTGGGAGGGATTGGGGGCAGGAGGAGAAGGGGATGACAGAGGATGAGATGGCTGGATGGCATCACTGACTTGATGGACATGAGTCTGAGTGAACTCCGGGAGTTGGTGATGGACAGTGAGGCCTGGCGTGTTGTGATTCATGGGTTCGCAAAGAGTTGGACACGACTGAGCAACTGAACTGAATTGATGGACGTATAAGCTCATTATGTCACTTCTACTGGAAGCTCTATCTTTTTTATTCTTTGGAACAATTAAAACAGCAGAGAAATAATATATTTCTTGAAGCTTGGTAAACATGCTCAACGGTGCCCCTCTCAAAAAAAAAAAAAACACGATTGTCAAACTTCTGTCTTGCTATTGGCAGCTGTGACTACATTTAAATTTACTTTTACATTCTAATCTTTCTAAAATTACACTTGAAATTTATTTTATAGAAAAACATTCTGCAATGCAGGAGTCTGCCTGCAGTGTAGGAAATGCAGATTGGATCCCTGGATTGGGAAGATCCCCAAGAGAAGGAAACTGCAAACCACTCCAATATACTTGCCTAGGAAATCCTATGAACAGTGGAGCCTGGCAGGCTACAGTCCATAGGGTCACAAGAGTCAGACACAACTTAGCAACTAAACCACAATTCAATTTATTTATATATAGATTAAGCCACTTCTACATTATATTGTTTTTCTTCATGCTATTTTTATAATTTAACTCTTCCGTTGCTCTAACCATATTTGTTTTGTTTTGGGAGAAATACATGTGCATATATGTGTATATGTATGCGTTTTCTTTCAATTCTTCTATATATGTATGATATCCAGCCTTTAGACTTAAGTAATATATGTATGCATATGTTAATAAAAAGTCAAACTTTGCAAATATACAAAGTACTTCTGATCAAAATACAGTTCTTTTCTGATAAAAAGTTAAATATCTAGTAAAATGATGTGTCTATACATACATATGTCTTGGGAAAAAGAAAATCAAACTTACAGAAAAGAGCAGGGATAGGATATATTAAAAACATATAAATATAATTTACCCAGATTTACTTATTGTTATTATTTTATCTTATTTTATTTCATTTGCTTTATTACATTCTGTGTGTGTGCACACATGCATTTAATTTCCTTTTTAATAATTTAGATTGAGCTTCATACATCATGGTTCTTAGTTTAACCCTAAATTATAGCTCACCATGCATTTCCTAAGAATAGGGATATGTTATTACATAGTCAAGACAGTTATTAAAGAAAGTTTTGATATCATATTTTATCTAATCTTGTGTCCATTTTCTGATTTGTTCCTGTCGAACCAGTCGTTTGCATCTTATCATATTTTTTTTTTCATTCTGGTGCAGGTGATCTGATTTTGCATTAAATGCCATGTCTTTCAAATCTCATTTAAATTGGAAAACAGCAAGAGCCTTCTTGTATTTTTTTTTTCCAGTGGCAGTTTTAAGAAAAATTCTTAAAAAAAAAAAAAAAAAGCTCATTATTTGGGTTTTGTTTGACATTTTCTATGATTAGATTCAGGTTATGGATTCCTAGAAAAAGTTCTACATGGGTGAAATGATGTCATATCTGGACATTTGATATTCAATTATCCCTCATTGGTGATATTAATTCTGTTTATATAGCCACAATCTCATTCAATTTCTTTACTGGATACTTACTTATACTTACTGTATAGGATCAAGCAAATAACTTATTCTTCCTGAAATATTTCCAAAACAAAAGCCTTTCCTTCTCTACCATGTTTATTTTGACATCATCTTTTATTTTTAATTAAATGATTGATATTGGCATTGATATAGATAAATGGATTTATTTTTATATATAATTTTTTATAACTTATTTTTGGGCCAAATTTTCCTGATATTCAAGTTGTCTAACATATCACACAAAGGCACTCATCTCACATGCTAGCAATGGCCCCACTCCAGTACTCTTGCCTGGGAAATCCCATGGATGGAGGAATGGGGTCGCTAAGAATCAGACATGACTGAGCAACTTCTCTCTCACTTTTCACTTTCATGCATTGGAGAAGGAAATGGCAGCCTACTCCAGTGTTCTTGCCTGGAGAATCCTAAGGACAGAGGAGCCTGTTGGGCTGCCATCTATGGGATCGCACAGAGTTGGACACGACTGACATGACTTAGCAGCAGCAGCGCATGCTAGCAAAGTAATGCCAGAATTCTCCAAGCCAGGCTACAGGTGGCTTGGAGTAAACCGTGAACTTCCAGACGTTCAAGCTGGTTTCAGAAACGGCAGAGGAACCAGAGGTCAAATTGCCAACATCCATTGGATCATAGAAAAAGCAAGAGAGTTCCAGAAAAACATCTATTTCTGCTTTATTGACTATGCCAACGCCTTTGACTATGTAGATCACAATAAACTGTGGAAACATCTGAAAGAGATGGGAATACCAGACCACCTGACCTGCCTCTTGAGAAATCTGTATGCAGGTCAAGAAGCACCAGTTAAAACTGGACATGGAACAACAGACTGGTTCCAAATAAGAAAAGGAGTACATCAAGGCTGTATATTGTAACCCTGCTTATTTAAATTATATGCAGAGTACATCATGAGAAATGTGGGTCTGGAGGAAGCACAAGCTGGAATCAAGATTGCCAGGAGAAATATCAATAACCTCAGATATGCAGATGATACCACCCTTATGGCAGAAAGTGAAGAGGAACTAAAAAGCCTCTTGATGAAAGTGAAAGAAGAAAGTGAAAAAGTTGGCTTAAAGCTCAACATTCAGAAAATGAAGATCATGGCATCTGGTCCCATCACTTCGTGGCAAATAGATAGGGAAACAGTGGAAACAGTGTCAGACTTTAATTTTCTTGGCTCCAAAATCACTGCAGATGGTGATTGCAGCCATAAAATTAAAAGACGCTTACTCCTTGGACAAAAAGTTATGACCAACCTAGACAGTATATTCAAAAGCATAGACATTACTTTGCCAACAAAGGTCCGTCTAGTCAAGGCTATGGTTTTTCCAGTGGTCATGTATGGATGTGAGATTTGGACTGTGAAGAAAGCTGAGCACCGAAGTTCACTTCAGTTCAGTCGCTCAGTTGTGTCCAACTCTTTGCGACCCCATGAATCACAGCATGCCAGGCCTCCTTGTCCATCACCAACTGCTGGAGTTCACTCAAACTCACGTCCATTGAGTTGGTGATGCCATCCAGCCACCTCATTCTCTGTCATTCCCTTCTCCGCCTGTCCCCAATCCCTCCCAGCATCAGGGTCTTTTCCAATGAGTCAACCCTTTGTAGGAGGTGGCCAAAGTATTGGAGTTTCAGCTTCAGCATCAGTCCTTCCAATGAACACGCAGGACTGATCTCCTTTAGGAAGGACTGGCTGGATCTCCTTGCAGTCCAAGGGACTCTCAAGAGTCTTCTCCAACACCACAGTTCAAAAGCATCAATTTTTCAGTGTTCAGCTTTCTTCATAGTCCAACTCTCACATCCATAATCCTATTTAAAAATACTCAAAAATTATTTTTTGCAGAAATTCATAATATTTTCAACTTTGGGCTGACAAAATACTGTCAAACAATGAAATCTTTGGAGGTAGTATGACTGAAGTTGGAAACTAGGTCTCAGTGTTCTTGATTGGGAATGCTCCTATTTATACAAGTCCACATGATTTTCTTTCAAGTCTATGTAGATTGATGTTAAAGTGATTGTAAATATTGACTGAAATCTTTATATACATGTGGTTAAGAATAAGACTGAAAAGAGAACTTCATTTGGTTTGGTTTGGAGAGAATCCAAGTCAGGGAAATGTATACTAAAGCATACAAAGGAAAACAGTAGAGTTTAAAAGGTGCTATTCATGGTCATCAGTGATACTGGTCTGTAATTTTCCTTTTTTGTGGTATCTTTGTCTGGGTTTTGGTATCAGCATGATGATGGCCTCATAAAATGACTTTGAAAGTCTTCCTTCCTCTGCTTTTCTTAGAAGTTTCAGAAGGTTACATGTTAACTCTTCTCTAAATGTTTGATAAAATTCTCCTGTAAAACTATCAGGTCCCGGACTTTTGTTTGTTGGGAGATTTTTTAGTCACAGTTTCAATTTCAGTGCTTGTAACCGGTCTGTTCATATTTTCTATTTCTTCCTTTTTCAGTCTTGGGAGACTGTACCTTTCTAAGAATATGTCCATTTCTTCCAGTTTGTCCATTTTATTGGCATAAAGTTGCTCATACAAGTCTTGTATGATCCTTTGTATTTCTGTGAAGTCAGTTGTAACTTCTTTTTCATTTCCAAGTTTATTGATTTGAATTCTCTCCATTATTTTCTTGATGCGTCTGGCTAAAGGTTTATCAATTTTGCTTACATTTCCAAGAACCAGCATTTAGTTTCATTGATCTTTGCAATTGTTTTCTATTATGTAATTTATTTCTGCTCTCGTCTTTTTCTTTCCTTTTAATAACTTTAGTTTTTGCTTGTTCTTCTTCCTCTAGTTGATTTAGGTGTGAAAGTGAAAGTGAAAGTGAAGTCACTCAGTCATGTCTGACTCTGCAACGCCGTGGACTGTAGCCTACCAGACTCCACCGTCCATGGGATTTTCCAGGCAAGAGTACTGGAGTGGGTTGCCATTTCCTTTTCCAGGAGATCTTCCCAACCCAGGGATTGAACCTGGGTCTCCCACATTGTAGGCCAACACTTTACCATCTGCAGTGTAAGGTTAGGTTATTTGAGATTTTTCTTATTTCTTGAGGTAAGATTGTACTGCTATAAATTTCTCTCTTATAACTGATTTTGCTCCATCCTATACACAAAAATAAGCTCAAAATGGATTAAAGACCTAAATGTGAGACCAGACACTGCAAAACTCATAGAGGAAAACATAGGCAGAACAATATCTAACATAAACCACAGCAATATATTTTTCAATTTGTCTGCCAGAATAACGAAAATAAAACCAAAAAAATTTTTAAAAGGACCTACTTAAATTCAAAAGCTTTTGCATAACAAAGAAAACAATAAACAAAACGACAACCCACAGGTGGGGAGAAAATATTCACAAAAGATGTGACCTATAAAGGAGTAGTCTCCAAAATTTACAATGAGCTCATGAAGCTTAACAGCATCCAAATAAATGGCCTACGCAAAAAATGGACAGAAGACATAAACAGACATCTCTATAAAGAAGACACAGGTCAGCAACAGGCACATGAAAGGATGTTCAACATCACTAATTATTAGAGAAATGCAAAACAAAACTACAATGACATACCAGCCAGAATGTTTCTGTTGTTCAGTCACTCAGTCCAACTCTTTGCAACCCCATGGACCGCCACATGCCAGGCTTCCCTGTCCTTTGCTATCTCCTGGACCTTGGTCAACTCATGTCCATTGAATCGGTGATACCACCCAACTGTTTCGTCATCTGTTGCCCCCTTCTCCTTCTGCCCTCAATTTTTCCCAGCATCAGGGTCTTTTCCAATGAGTCAGCTTTTCACATCAGGTGGCTAAGGTGGCTATCACCAAAAAATCCACAAACAATCAATGGTGAAGAGTATATGGAGAGAAGGGAACTCTCCTATATTGTTGGTGGGAATGTAGATTGGCACAGCCACTATGGAGAACAGTATGGAGGTTTCTTAAGAAACTAAAATAGAGCTACCATATGCCCCTCTTCCCAGGTGGTTCAGTAGTAAAAAATTTATCTGCCAATGCAAGAGATGCAGGAGACACGAGTTCAATCCCTGGGTCAGTAAGATATCCTGGAGGATATGGCAACCCACGCCAGTATTATTGTCTGGAAAATTCCATGGACAAAATAGCCTGGAGTGCTATAGTCCATGGGATCACAAAGAGTGGGACAACTGAGTTAATGAGCATGCACCACCCTGCAATTCCACTCCTGGACATATACCCAGAGAAAAGCATGATCTGTAAAGATACTTGCACCCCAAGGTTCATTACAACACTATTTACAATAGCCAAGACATGGAAGCGACCCAAATGTCCACTGACAGAGTAATGGATAAAGAAGTGTACATATATACAGTGCATATATATATGCAGTGAACTATTACTGTATATATGTAATACAGTGTACATATATACGGTGGAATATTAGTCAGCCATTGAAAAAATGAAATAATGCCATTTGTAGCAACGTGGATGGACCTAGAGAGTGTCATACTGAATGAAGTCAGACAATAAAGGAGAAATATCATATGACATCCCTTATATGTTGAATCTAGAAAGAAATGATACAAATGAACTTAATTACAAAACAGAAATAGATTCACAGGCTTCTAGAATGAGCTTATGGTTGCCAGGGGAAAAGGTGAGGGGAAGGGACAGTTCAGGAACTTGGGATGGACATGTATACGCTGCAAACTTTAAGATGGATAACCAACAAGACCTACTGTATAGCACGAGGAATTCTGCCTAATGTTATGTGGCAGCCTGAATGGGAGGGGAGTTTGGGGGTTGAATGGATACATGTATATATATGGTTGAGTCCCTTTGATGTTTACCTGAAACCATCACAACATTGTTTGTTAACTGTCCCTGGGCCCGGAAGATACCCTGGAGAAGGGAATGGAAATCCACTTCAGTATTCTTGCCTGGAGAAATCCATGGACAGAAGAGCCTGGTGGCTACAATCTACAAAGTTGCAAAGTGTCGGACACAACTGAACAGCTAACACACATACCCCAATACAAAGTAAAAAGTTTTTTGTTTTTTTTTTAAGGTGCTATGAATAATTATATTTATACAATTATATAGGAGTTGAGAAAAGAAGTCTCACCAACTTATAGCTTCGTATCAGTAAGTGGATATGAAGACAAGAGTGGAGGTAGAGGACTATCAAGACATTTCCAATCCAGATAAATACTGTGGAAGGTGTAATATATGATTCAGGAAATATAGCAGACTATTGGGACCAACCTTCTTGCTGACAGCAACTTAAAATAAAGGATTAAAAAATATCTCAAATACATAGAAGAGGTGAAAAGGTAGGAAACAGTTATCATGATATAAACTAAGATAAAGTGAGATTAAATATAAGACAGCAACATCAGTTTTGATAAATTGTGTGAGGTACAGAAGAAATAGCCAATAATTCTGACTAGGAATCTACCACCTATTCTTTCAAAACATACATCCCAAGAGACTGGGAAAGTAATTTCTTTATTGTTGAACAGAGCAAAGGAAAATACATGAGAGAAACTGAAGCTGAAAGCTGGTATTTGCAGCCCTAATATTTGTACAGAGAGGATCCAATTAAGCCTCCAAGTCATATGCTTAAGTTAAATGATATGGTACTAGATGCACTCTTATATGCTTGGCCCAATAAGTAAATTCTCTCTGGAAAGTAAATACTTTTATTCTTGGCCCCCTGAAACACCTACAACTATTTTTAGCAGTGTATGATAAAAAAAAAAAAAATCCATGAATGCATGAAGCATAACACCATAACAAAAATCAGCAGTAATAACAGATAACAGAAGCAGTATGATATATTATTCAGAGATCTGAATTATTAGTCACAGATTAATTACTAAAACATTTAGCACTATACTTAAAGAAATATGCTAACATTCAAGTAATAGGATATTATGAAACTTTAGCTTACAAAGGAGGCAAAGAAACAAACTGATTTTTTAGGACATTTAAACAACTAATGGAAGTTCAAACAAAATGTCTAGGTTTTAACATCAGAACAGACATAGCTAAGGAGAAAATTGGAAAACTGGAAAAGAGGTCAGAATCAATTATCCAGATAACAGAGAGTGATAATTAGAAGTAAAATATGGAAAAATGTTAACAAATAAGGAACATAAATTCTTTCACATAGATTGTTTTTAATATTGCAAAGGTTAAGGAAGAGAGAGAATAGGACAGAAGCAAAGTCCAAGCCTACAATAAAAATAAACAATGACATTCTCTGATCATTAACTGTTTATTATAAGCATGTAATTACTATAGAAAATTACAGTGAACACTCTGGATAGAAGGAAGATAATCACAGAAATAAGAAACTTAAAAAAGAATTAATGTGATCTCAGATGGAAGGTATGGGATGCAAAAAGGATTAAAGAACAAAAATCTGGTAAACATGAAGGTTAATTTATCAATGGAAATATGTTTGGAGTTAAAAAATAGCATTGTTGTTAATATATATAAGAAAATTTATGTACAATTTGAGAGGAAAGCAATAGGAATTAAACTCCTTGATGGGTGTTCTTGTTCAGGTGGAAGATAGTTTCTGATTAACCACAATTGTGATAATTTAAAATGTTGTGATTTCTAGAGTAATTACTAAAATAATAGAAATAACTCATAACTTCAGAACAAGTAAAGAGAAAGCAATTGAATTACACAAGAAATAATCAGTTTGAAAGAGGGTAAGGAAGTAGAGAAAAAGAATCAAGGAATATCTAGGTAGGACAAAGGGAAAGAACAAAATGACACTTTCCATTTAAATAAGCACATCCTTCTCTAGGGGATCTTCCTGACCCAGGGACTGAACCTGTGTCTCCTGCACTGGAAGGCAGATTCTTTATCTCTGAGCCACCAGGAAAGCCCGAAAATAAAAGTGAAGTCGACTAAATGCTTAGGGAAATTTACAGAGTTACTACTTGGGGGAATCTATCAACGTGTTGTAGAAAGGAAAAATACATAAAACATAAAGATAATGAAAACATAAAGATAATGAAAGATAATAAAATGCAGGAAAAAAGATACACCATTTAAAAATTAACAGAAAAAAATGATGTTACCATATTAATAGAAGAAAAAAATTAAGTCATTTAATTATGAGCAATAATGATATTAATTCATTATGATAAACATGCCATACATCAAGTAGATCTATTATACTTTTAAATTTGCATATGTCTATAGGCACAGCCTCAAAATACATACATTAGTTTCCTAGGAATGCTATAACAAAAGTACCACAAACTGCGTGGCTTAAAATAATAGCTTTTAGTGCTAAAATTTATTGAGGCCTGAAGTCCTAAATCAAGTGTTGGCAAGGTAGGTTTCTTCTGGAGATTCTGAAAGACAACCCATCCCACCTCTTTCTCCAAGCTTCTTGTGGTTGCTATCATTCCTTTGTATGTCTCTTTATCTGTTTTCTTTGTTTATAAAGACATCAGCCTTTGTGTTAGAATCTACCCTAATCCAGTATGACCTCATGTTAATTTAACTAACTATATCTACAAAGACAATTTTCAAATAAAATCACATTCTAAAGTTGCAGATGGATTTGAATTAGGAAGGACATTAGTCAACCTACTACAATATATAAGGCAAAATTAATAACTACAAAGAAAAATAGACCAATACATAATGATAGAGTCAAATATTAACACACTTTTCTTGGTAGTTGATATAAAAGAAAACAGGTTATAAAAGTTTAAGCAAGGTTTTTAAATACTAATATTTATATACACTAATGAAAAACATTGATCATGTCCTAAAATTTTTGAATATCATCAACACTTATCATTAGTGTCCAGAAACATTTTAGAAGACTGAAATCACATTTCAAACACTTCAGTTCAGTCACTCAGTCGTGTCTGACTCTTTGCGACCCCATGGACTGTGGCATGCCAAGCCTCCCTGTCCATTGCCAACTCCTGGAGTTTACCCAAACTCATGTCCATTAGGTTGGTGATGCCATCTAACCATCTCGTCCTTTGTTGCCCTTCTCTGCCTTCCCTCAATCTTTCCCAGCATCAGCGTCTTTTCAAATGAGTCAGCTCTTTGCATCAGGTGGCCAAAGTATTGGAGTTTCAGCTTCAACATCAGTCCTTCCAATGAACACTCATGACTGATCTCCTCTAAAATGGACTGGTTGGATCTCTTTGCAGTCCAAGGGACTGTCAAGAGTTTTCTCCAACACCACAGTTCAAAAGCATCAATTCTTTGGTGCTCAGCTTTCTTTATAGTCCAACTCTCACATACATACATGACTCCTGGAAAAACCATAGCCTTGACTAGATGGACCTTTGTTGGCAAATTAATGTCTCTGTTTTTTAATATGCTGTCTTCGTTGGTCATAACTTTCCTTCCAAGGAGTAAGCGTCTTTCAATTTCATGGCTGCGATCACCATCTGCAGTGATTTTGGAGCCCCAAAACAAAGTCAGCCACTGTTTCCACTATTTCCTCATCTATTTGCCGTGAAATGATGGGACCGGATGCCATGATCTTAGTTTTCTGAATGTTGAGCTTTAAGCCAACTTTTTCACTCTCCTCTTTCACTTTCATCAAGAGGCTTTTTAGTTCCTCTTCACTTTCTGCCATAAGGGTGGTGTCATCTGCATATCTGAGTTTATTGATATTTCTCCCAGCAATCTTGATTCCAGCTTGTGCTTCATCCAGGCCAGCGTTTCAATCAATCATATTAATTTTGGAAGACTGATAACATATTCAGTATAATTGATCCAAAATTTAATTTTTCAACCGTTCATACATTACAAAACATACATATCATGAGAGATATTCACTTTTAGTAATATTTGCTTTAAATTATACATTAACCTAGGTGGAATTGATGTATTTTTTTGATATGTTCTTTATCAAGTGCTTTTCTTTCTGTTTTTATTTGTAAAAGCTTTTATGAGGCTTTCTACTCCTGCAGTTATTTTCTATGACTTATATTTTTTGATCATAATTACATTTTTTATCAAGATTTTATAAGATAGTAACAAAAAGCAGTACATAAATTCTTTCAGAATCTCTGGATCATTATATGTGTCTACAGTTGGCCCTCCATAGCCACAGGTTTCACATCTCAGGATACAGAGAGCAGACTGTATGCATTTTTACTATGCCTTTTTATATAAGGACTTGAGCATCTGAGGATTTTGCTAACTTTGGAGCTCCTAGAACAAATCCTCAGTGGATACCAAGGGAAAACTCTATATTATTTTTCTTATAGCAATGTTATATAATATATAAATATCTATATATAATATATGTGCAATATATACAGATATATATATATATATACACACACAGATATTTATATATCATACATATATTCTAGCTTGATCCTAGTTGTCTATTACATTTTTCACATTATCTCTTAGAAAACAATAATTTTACCAATTTTCTCTTTTCAAATTTATTACTTTTTACTTCATATTTCATTTAGCTTTTCCATATAGCTCAGGTTTACTTTATTGCTCATATTTTAATCTCAAGTGAAAACACAATTTTTCTCCTTAATAAATTCTTGTTATTAATAGTGAGTAAAGAAAAAAGATGTTATTTTGATGCAAAAATAGTTATTTTTTAAGAAATATAAATTGGATTTTTATTTTTTCATCAGTTTCACTGTTGTTTTAAAATTTTTCTATATGAATATTTTATACTCTCCATGATTAAAATTTTACTGCAGTTTAGAAATTATATTGTATGTTTCTACTTTTTACAATGTATTGAATTTTTTCATAGCCATAAAGGTGTGTGACACCTTTTAATAAATGTTCTAGAACAAGTTGAACACTGCTTGAGGAATGAATTTTAAATGATGTATTATCATTGTCATTGCTGCTCTATAATTCACCTCACTCATTTTATTATTGAAATTTTGGATACTGAATCCCAGACCTCTATTGTTCCTCTTTCAGCTGTTCTTTGATTTCTATCAATTTTCAAAAATGTTAACAAACTGATATGTGCTTTTATTATTTGTAGATATTTTTATAGTTAGACTTTTCATAAATTATTTACTTTATTAATTTCACTGAGCCTATTTCTTAAGAAATATATATTAAATGGAATGACCATTATTAAAATATAATAATTTGCTTAATGCAACATGTAATAAGAATGACAAAGTAGAACAGATCAATAATAATTATGCCTGGTGTGCTAAGTACCTTCCCTGCCCTGAGATCTGCCATCCACCTTGTCCTGAGTTTTTAGAAGCTGACAACATGCACTATTCTGCTTCTTTCTCTGGGCCTCTGACTTCAGTTCATGTCTGCCCAATGGGAACCACCAGTGGAGATTAATGAAAGGAAGAGAATGAAATTCAAGGCACCCTTCATTGTTGCCTCTGGGGGCTGCAACCCTGGTCGAAAAGCCAGAGCTTTTCTCCAGAGTCTTGTCCACATATCTCCCTCTCCCTCTTCTTCCCTCGAGGCTGAAGAGTTTGAGAGTTTTAATCGTGAACTGCTGTGCCAATATCACTTCACTATCCTTTTGAGGTTTTCTCATAGCCCCCCCCCTTTTTTCCCCTTTTGTACACAACTCCTTAAAAAATATATCTTCAAATTACCCATCTTGGATGTACCATCTATTTCTACCCATACTGACATGTACTGACTGATATACCAAGATATTTTCTTGCAATGACTGGGTCTCATGGAAACTGGGTAACTCTCAGCCAAATTCTTGGTGATCAGTCAGCTTCACTTCGTTGATAAGACCCTTGATCTAAACTTAACATCTATGCTCTCTTTTTAAACATGGAGAGTGAGAAAGTCACTTCCATTCTTGTACAGATTCTGAGTATTACCACTATCCCAAACACATGTTTTCCAAACAATTTCAATTGTTTTAAAGTGTTTCTTTGTTAAATTAAGAGAAATGGAAGTAAAATTCATATATATCAAAGGTTCTGGGAAAGAGATTTGCCATATAAAACCTCAAATTAATTGATCAGAGGAATAAGTCAAAGCAAATAATGGATCTAGAGAAAAGAAAATAATGGGAGAGAAATAATGCATACTAAGAATTGAAGGAAAGGAAGACATTTCAACAAAGAATAATCACAGTCAATAAGAACATTATCAGAGATGAATAGCTGCTTTTAACAAAAATGAACAATTTTAAAGGATGAACAAACGTGAAAAAAAAATTTTTTCAAATGCAACATCATTAATAATCAAAAGGCATAATGAAATGAAAACCAAGGCAGCTCAATTTATTATGAATAGGACTAGTTCTGATTGGGAAAATTATTTTTATTAAATAATTTAGAAACAAATAAGTTACCATGTACTGGTAAGTTAAATATACACCAACGATTCCTTGCTCTGATTGTAAAACAAAAGAGATTTCCTTTTGGAATCCATATTTAAAGGCTTTATACGTCACACTTTCAGGAATTAATATCTGAAGAGAAAACTAACAAACTGGAACAAAATGACAAGTGTTTGGTTTCCATTTTCTCTTTCTGCCTATAGGAAGAAAGCAATTTGGTTACTTCATGTACATTAGGAATATGTAGGGAAATATAAATAATTTAACAAATGCATGTAAATTAGCAGTTAGAAATATATTAGCCAAAAGTTGTATAGGTATGTTTTAATGACTCTAATAGACAATTTTTTTTAAAATAGTTATAAAGATTTATGTTTGACAATATAGCTTTTGAATGAATCACCCTGAAATAAAACTAGCTAGGTACCTGCGATCTTCATATTAAGCCACAGTGAACCATAAGGCAAATGTTTATTTTTCATTTCTACATACATTTCATTGAGTAATACACAGCATGATTCTTGTAGATAAACTCAGTACATTAGATATTTAAAATTATTCTGCTCAAAATATTTAGAGAAATAATAGCCTAATCACATTAAACTTAAAATTACGTCTCTAGCAAAGGCTAGCTTACTGCAATTTTGGAAACTTGCTAAGGTAATTAAGATAATCATACCACATTGTAAGCAGTTTTTAGAAGGGCCAGCAAGGATAATTTGTCTCTGAAAAATTCAAACATATTCATGCAAAAATGTTCCATTTGTTCATGCTTGCACACACTCTTGCCTGAATTGAAGAAAAGAGGAAGAGACTGATTAATAAAAAGAAATGTGACTATAGATGAGACACAATGAAAATGAGGCTCTAAAATTAAACTTGGAAAATACCAGAGGAGAATAGGGGATATTTTGGGTCTGTTGTACTCTTTAGTGTGGACATGGATATATCATGCTCATGCTTTGGCTAAATTGTATCCTTGCTCTAAATTTTAGTTTTAATGTCAACCACACAGCATATTTTGATTGTATTTCCTTTCTTATATCCCTTTGTATTTTTCCTAGTATTCAAAGAAAGGCAATTTATTTTCAATTGGTACTGGATGTGTGCCAGGTAAGGTTTTCCTCTCAACTTACAATAGTCAGAAAATTTTTCTCAAAATAGTCAAAGGCATCAGGCTGAATTGTTGTTGTTGTTTTCTGGTATCATGCCTTCTAAACTAATCCATCCTCCTGCTCCAAACAAACTATCAGTGGGCTACCAGTCTGTCCCTCAGATGTCTGTTATTTTTTATTTTTTTCTCTTAGTCCAGAAAATCCCTTTGCCCTCTTTTATACTGGATCCTTGAGGTTCCCTGGTAGCTCAGGTGGTAAAGATTCCACCTGCAATGCAGGAGTCCCAGTTTCAATTCCTGGATTGGGAAGTTCTTCCCCTGGAAAAGGGATGGGCTACCCACTCCAGTATTCATGGGCTTCCACGGTGGCTCAGATGGTAAAGAATCTGCCTGCAATGTGGGAGACCTTGGTTTGATCCCTGGTTTGGGAAGATCCCTTGGAGGAGTGGCAACCCACTCCAATATTCTTGCCTGGAGAATCCCATGGACAGAGGAGCCTGATGGGCTACAGTCCATGGAGTCGCAAAGAGTCAGTACATGAGTGAGCAATTAAGCACAGCACAAGCCCTATTGGATCTAGTGTCTCCTGTATATATTATCTTCCTATTTCTAAGTTGTGCTTCATGTTCATACCTCCAGAGACTTCTGGCAAAGGATACATCAGAGGAAATTTTTAAAATGCAATACATCTAGTGTATCTTTACATTTCCCTTACATCCAATAGATAATTTAGCCAGGGTACAATTCTAAACTTCATCAGAATTTTGAAGGCATTATATTTTAACTTTCATTTTCTGTATTTCTCTTGTGAAGTTAGTACGTTTTTTATTTGTATTACTTCATACTGTGATGTTGCAGCTGTTCTTTCCCCTCAGTGAAAATTCTCAGAGACTACTTTTTATCCTGGTGTTCTGATCTTTCTTGCTTATGCATTCTGGTGTGTATTTTTTTTTAATTTATTTTATTCAGTTCTAAATGTGTCCATACAATTCTGAGAAATAGTCTTATGTTATTTTTTCATAATCTGTTTCCCTCCTTTCTCTCTTTTCAGAAATTCCATGATTAGATATTTAATTTCCAGTACTGAATATTGACTTTTCTTATGATTTCTGAGACACTTTCATCTATCTCTTTTTCCTCCACCTCCCCCTACTCCGTTTTGTAGAATTTTTTAGAAATCTTTTCATTACAAATAGTTTATTGCTGATAGATATTTAACAACCAGCTCTGTGGCAAAACATATGGATATAGATATTCATGCATGTTTGATATAACTTTTTACTGATATAAATAATATGTAGTATAAACTTACAGATAATAAAATATAAAATACTCTTCATTTTGAATTCCACAAAGCAATTGATTCTCATAGCATGCTTTCAATTGATTTTTGCAGAATTCCTTTACCTGTCTCAAACTACAGCTGTGATTCATAAAACATTGTTCTGTTCTGAATATTGTTCGATATATTTACTTTAAAAGTAAAACAAAAGTAAAACAGCAAAGACATATGAACTTGACTCATTCTTCAATAACATTCTTTAAAAAATATAGATTATATATATTTTCTCTTAAAAGTAGGGAGACTTGGCAACATTGGGCCTCTGACTTTGCCTGGTTGCTCTAAATAGAAGAGAAAGTGAACTGAAGTGGCTCAGTCCTGTCTGACTCTTTGTGACCCCATGGACTGTAGCCTACCAGGCTTCTCTGTCCATGGGATTTTCCAGGCACAAGTACTGGAGTGGGTTGCCATTTCCTACTCCAGGGGATCTTCCCAACCCAGGGAATGAACCCAGGTCTCCCACATTGCAAGCAGATGCTTTACCCTCTGAGTCACCAGGGAAGCAAAAGAGGAGGGTGACCTAGTTTGCCAGGACCCTATGACATGTTTGAGTTCTATGGACCATTAGCATATTCAAAAGCAGAGACATTACTTTGCCAACAAAGGTCCATCTAGTCAAGGCTATGGTTTTTCCAGTGGTCATGTATGGATGACTGAGAGTTGGACTGTGAAGAAAGCTGAGCACTGAAGAATTGATGCTTTTGAACTGTGGTGTTGGAGAAGACTCTTGAGAGTCCCTTGGACTGCAAGGAGATCCAACCAGTCCATTCTGAAGGAGATCAGCCCTGGGATTTCTTTGGAAGGAATGATGCTAAAGCTGAAACTCCAATACTTTGGCCACCTCATGAGAAGAGTTGACTCATTGGAAAAGACTCTGATGCTGGGAGGGACTAGGGGCAGGAGGAGAAAGGGATGACAAAGGATGAGATGACTGAATGGCATCACCGACTTGATGGACATGAGTTTGAGTGAACTCCGGGAGCTGGTGATGGACAGGGAGGCCTGGCATGCTGCAATTCATGGGGTTGCAAAGAGTCAGACACAACTGAGCGACTGAACTGAACTGAACTGAATTGATGACCTGCTTGAGTTGTATGGACTATTTCAGGTTTTAATACCACATTCTGCAGTTCACATAGCTTATACTCAAAAGACAAAGCAGCTTGTAAAATGATCTAATTCATAATCTGACAATTAGACGTTTTCATGGGAATTCAAATGAGCTGTATCTACCTTGAAATCCAAGAATTTAAATTATGGAAATGAAGCTTAATCAAATATTGGTACTAAAAAGTATTAGATTTTTAAAAAGAATCTAAAGATTTTCCATCTAATCTTTCAGTATTATCAAGTAATCAAGTATACTAACACAATTATCAATTGTTTATTTGTTAGTATTTCATTGCTATTTAATGGCTTATTTGTTTTGTCATTTGAGGTTGATGGCTTGTAAAATCCATTTCTCCCATACAGTGGTGTTTCCAGGAAGGATCAAAATAATAATATGTGTATTCAATTTTATCTTGTTTAAAAAATAATGTCCATTTTCTCTTCTACTTACTTTGTTCTGGTTTTTGTTAACACTGATTTACTAACAATGATTTTTTTGATCACCAGTAATCTGTTGCCAAAACCAATTGTCACTTCTTTGCACACAATTTCCTCAAATGTTTAGCAACATTTAGCACAATTCACTATTTTATCGCTTTTGAAATACATACCTGACTTAGGTGATTTTTTTTTTTTTTTCCAGTTTTTCCTGCTGACTCCTTCTACTCTTGAAAGTGAAAGTTGATCAACCATGTCCAACTCTTTGTGACCCCTCTTGGAGTTCTCCAGGTTGTAATACGGGAGTAGGTTGCCGTTCACTTCTCCAGGGGATCTTCCCAATTCAGGGATGGAAGCCAGGTCTCCCACATTGCAGGCTCATTCTGTACCAGCCACCAGGGAAGTCCAAGAATACTGGAGTGGGTAGCCTATCCTTTTTCCAGTGGATCTTCTTAACCCAGGAATCCAACAGAGTCTCCTGCATTGCAGGCAGATTCTTTACCAGCTGAGCTACCAGGGAAGCCTCTTCAACTCTTAGTAATGTCTAAATGTTAAGAAGTATTCTACTCCCTATTTTCTTCTTTTTTCATATCAATTCACATTAAGTACAACACTGATGATTCTCAAATCTCCAGGACCCCACCTCTTTTCTGAGCTCTGAACTTGTGTGATATATTCATATTATATCTCTTAAAGTGCTTGACAAGACTCTTTCATCTTCCATCGGCCTTTATCCCAGTCAATGTCATTCACTTCTCAAACCTAAAACCTGATGATCCTGATTCCTCTCTCTGTCTCTTTAACTCCCACATCTAATTTATCAGCAAGTCCTGATGATTCTGTCTCCAAATACATAGCTCTAGTCTGTTCATCTCTTACCCAGACATCTGCAAGCTGCTATTAAGTATTCAAGTATTCTTATGATTCCTTCTTGCTCCCATACCCACAATTCATTCCTTCTATCACAGCACATAGGACCCTAAAAACTCCCTTAACATGACTCAGATGACTCAGAATCATTTATCTAATCACTAGCTAGCTCACCAAGTATGTTCTTTCCTCCTTAATTCTTTAGGCAGAGCTATCTTCATTTCGTCTCATAAATGTGACAGAATATTTTCTCAAGGTTTCTTATATTCTACTGTCTTTGTAATTCTTTTTTCCATACTCTTGGAATGATTATAATCATTTTAGCTTTCAAAATTAAGTTCTCATAATCAGAGAAATTATACTCAAATACTATTTTTTTAACCTCCATAGCTTTTATCACAACTTACAATCATTTATGGGCTTCCCTGGTGGCTAGACTGGTACAGAATGCTCCTGCAATGTAGGACACCTGGGTTCCATTCCTGGGTTGGGAAGATCCTCTGGAGAAAGGAACAGCTACACACTCCAGTATTCTGGCCTGGAGAATTCCATGGACTATACAGACTTCCCTGGTGGCTCAGACAGTAAAGTGTCTGCCCACAATGCGGGAGACCTGGGTTCAATCCCTGGGTTGGGAAGATCCTGTGGAGAAGGAAATGGCAACCCACTCCAGTACTCTTGCCCGGAAAATTCCACGGACTGAGGAGCCTTATAGGCTACAGTCCATGGGGTCGCAAAGAGTCGGATACGACAGAGCGACTTCACTTTCTCTACAGAGTCAAAGAGTCAGACACAATTGAGCAACTTTCACGTTCATAATCATTTATAAATATGATGGTTAAATGAATTTTTTCCAGTTAAATATTTATGGATGAAGAAACACTGTCTGCCTAATATCTCACTGATATTTCAACAGTAATCCTACTACCTAACTCATAGTAAGTTCTTATCAAATATTAGTCAATTTAATGAATAATAGCACTGTTTTATCATAAATGGATGTGACATTTCATAATACAATATGTATTTTAGCCCTTAAAAAACAGATTCATGTAATTTAATAATTATTTATTTATAATAATTGTTGTTTAGTTACTAAGTCACATCTGATTATTTTGTGACCCTGTGGACTGTAGCCCACTAGGGTCCTCTGTCCATGGGATTCTTCAGGCAGAAATAGTGGAGTGGGTTGCCATTTCCTTCTCCCTCGGATCTTCCATAGTCCAGGGAACAAATTGGTGTGTCCTGCATTGAGATGCAGATTCTTTACCATTGAGCCACTTAGGAAGCCATTCATAATATTACCCTTTATTAAATAGTGTTTAGTAGAGGAAAGCCATAAATTTTTATGTTATCTTATGTTATATATTACTTGAGTTTTCAGCATTCTGTGTCTGTGTTAAACTTTTCATTGGTTCAAGTAGCTATAGTTGGACACCAACAGTAGTTAAGGACAAATTTATTGTATATAGTGTGTCTAAACAAAATTTTTTCCTCAGAAAACTTGGCCTACTGTGCCATTGCATTGCAACTCCAGAAGCAACAAGTCATGATTGTTTTCTTTCTGCCAGAAAATTCCAGTGAAGTTCATAGATTTAACTCTTGCAATTGTTATCATTCATTCAGTTCAGTTCAGTTCAGTTGCTCAGTCATGTCCAACTCTTGGCAACCCCATGAACTGCAGCATGCCAGGCTTCCCTGTCTATCACAAACTCCCAGAGTCCACCCAAATCCATGTCCATTGTGTCGGTGATGCCATCCAACCATCTCATCCTTTGTCGTCCCCTTCTCCTCCTGCCCTCAATCTTTTCCAGCATCAGGGGCTTTTCAAAGGAGTCAGCTCTTCGCATCAAGTGGCCAAAGTATTGGAGTTTCAGCTTTAGCATCAGACCTCCCAATGAACACCCAGGACTGATCTCCTTTAGG
>NW_011495020.1:2207275-2215906 GCF_000754665.1 Bison bison bison
TCCAAGGGACTCTCAAGAGCCTTCTTCAACACCACAGTTCAAAAGCATCAATTCTTCGGCGCTCAGCTTTCTTCACAGTCCAACTCTCACATCCATACATGACTACTGGAAAAACCATAGCCTTGACTAGATGGACCTTTGTTGGCAAAGTAATGTCTCTGTTTTTTAATATGCTGTCTAGTTTGGTCATAACTATCCTTCCAAGGAGTAAGCGTCTTTTAATTTCATGACTGTAATCACCATCTGCAGTGATTCTGGAGCCCAGAAAAATAAAGTCATGTAAAGAACATATTGTTTTGAGGCATTAGCTCGAACCACATTTATTAAGTTGCAATGCAACCTACAGAACTCATTGGTCAGAGAATCAAATAATCTTTCAAGGATATCTTATTATCCTGATATCCAATCTCTGCATACTAAAGGATTTTCATTGTTATCTACACATTAATAAACATTTCATCATCTTTAGGATCATTCTTTGAAAGGATTGCTTCTTCCATATATTCAATGTCTACTGAAAATTCAAGTTAAAAGAGTGAAGTCTCAGAGTAGATCATGCACAACTCTTGGAGCCAACTTTCTGCATACTTTTTCTTTACTTTAATAACTTAGTACTTCAGTAGTTTGGGGCAGAAAAAAAACTATGGCCCATGGGTCAAATTTGGTTCACTGCCTATAAAGAAAGTTTTATTGGGGAAAAAATCTAATTTCATTTGTTTTCACGTTCTCTATGGCTGCTTCTGAGCTACAATAGCAGAGCCAAGTACTCACAACAAAAATCGTATCATCAAAATGCTTCTAGCCCTTTGCAGAGAATGTTTGCTGATCCCTGATTTAAGACACTGGCCTAGGCCCCTCATTTGTAAGTGCCTGAGGGGGCTGGACTACATTAACTCTAAATTCTATGCCACCTCATGCTTATTATCTTGTTTTCATTAGTTTATCTGTGTCTGGCTCTATAGATCCAGACAACATTAGCATTCATGTCAATAGTATACTTTTTTTTTTTTTTCTGCTTTTCCCTTTTTCTAGTTTGAACACATTAAATAAATATGGTACCCTCAACAGAACAATTATTAACTGCAACAGAAAGAAGGATCAATATTCTCTGTTTCTAATTCATATTTCATTCTTCGTAGAAAAGTAAGGAAGGGCTCTCAGGTGATGACAAGAAGTCAAATTCCAGTACATATTAGCAGATTTACAGGTTTTTTGTTTGTCTTGATTTGGGTTTGGGGACTTTTCTTGTTTTTTATTTAGACATCATTGGCAAAACATACTGTAATCAAGATGGAACTCAATATTTAATTTTATTTTAATCTGTAAAGAAATTTCCTTGTTCATACTATGTAGTGTATATTAGTTATTTAAAAATTAGAATATTTTAGAAATTATTTTTGGCAAATCTGTTTCTAACAGATGAGATGTTGTATACACTGAATGCTAACTAATGACATTGGTCAGCAAAAAACTGAAGGAACACTTAGAATATTTCTACATAAAATAGTTGCAAAAAAGGAACATTAAAGTTCATGACAATGAAATAATGGAGCCAAACTATTGATTTCCAACCTTTTCCTTCCTTTGCACATCTGATTTTCAACTTCAAAAGGCAATAAAGTCACTCATAAAATTGAGCAAAGAGATAGATATGAACAGACAAAGGAGGTCAGTGGTCAAATGGGAGGAAACCACACATTTTACCATCTTGTAAGCAGTGAGGGTCCTTGGGCAGACAAAGAAAAGCTGGAACCTCCAGACTGACAGGAAATCACACATTTTGAGTTTGACAAGGGCTCTATAGGCAGAGGAAAGGTGGGAAAATGCAGGACTATTTGGCATCACAATGTAATCTTTTCCTTTTTATGCCCACACTACAATAAAATTAGCCCTAAAGAAGTAACCGTAATGCCCTGTTGCCATGACACTTCTAATTTAAGCTAAATAGGGACAAAAATCTTTCTTTTCCTTGGGAAGGTAGAGCTGGGATGAAAATCAGGAAATACTATACAAAACTCCTCCCTCTTCACTGAACATTCTGCCCATTCATTTTTCATGCCCCTTATAATATGCTTGCCAAAGAAACTCAGGGCAGCTACTCACCTCAGTCTGCCCTCTCACCCCTTGAGAGTATAGTACACTTAATAAACCCTTGCTTTGTTTTCTTGACCTCCATATCTCATCTCTGAAATCTTTCTGTGACAAGACAAGAACCTGCTTTTGGAAAACATCTTAAATTCTGTACACCCGTGGCAGATGCATGTTGATGTATGGCAAAACCAATACAATATTGTAAAGTAAAATAATAATAATAATAATAAATTCTGTATGGGAACATATTAATATGATTTCCTCAAACTATACATTATATATATGATCCTAAAACAGTTTTTTTAAGAAGTGCTATGCTGAATAAATGGTCTGAAATCTGCTCAGTTAGATCTGATAGCTTAAGTCAGTCTGGTCTGTAAGAACGTCTTGCCATGAGGTAAGAGCTACATCCCAAGAGTCAAAAGACAGAGCAAAATTTTCTTAATGCAAAATTAAAAAAAAAAAATCTTCTTGAGTGTATAAGAGCAAAAGAAATAACATCCTTCAGGAGCAAACTGACATAAGCTATCATCTCGACACTATTTAGAATAGTTTTAACTACATTTTAGAGGAAAATGATGGCAGGGGCACACCAGAAAGATCATCCTTGTTTAATATTCAAAATCCAGAAACCATACCCTCAAATATTACGGTTTTCTACCAGGAAGGCATTGACTTAACAATGAAAATGCTACTCCGACTTGCCTGATTTACAATGTTGGTTTTCACTCTTCTCACATTGACTATTTTATCTAGTCTCTCAGTTTATTCCTGGGTGAACGCTGTTTTCTCTGACCAACTGGATTCTTCTCAGAGATCAGAGTGATATAGTGTAGAAGAGACAGTGCTTTGCTGCCCTTAAGAAAGGAAGATGCAGATGTGAATGACCTTAAAGGTCTTTGTCCAAATCAGCTTCTTTCCTCCCCATCCTTTCCTTCCTGCAGGAGGAAAATCAGTCATGTCTACACAAATCCCAATTCCATTAACCTTTCAGATACTGTGGAGACACAATTGTACTAAGGTCTCTAACATTATATATGTCAAGAATTGGCTGGCATGTCCTTTACATGTCTCTCTTATAATATCTTGACTATTTCAAAGAGCTTATAGTTCAGATGCCTGAGAACATTAAAGTGCAGGACAATTTTTATTTCTGAAATTAATGCCTGAACTTAAGGTTCACTGGAGGGACAAAGAATACCAAAGGCAGACTCTCTCATACACACGATATATTTAGTTCCCTTATTTTACGTACTTGTTAAAGTCTCTATGCTTAAAGTTCATAAAAAGACAATAAAGAGGAAATACTAAACCAAAATTATTCATTGGAAACCACAGGAAGATGTGTAAACTGAGTCCTCATATCAGACTGGATACTACAGCAAATATGAATACTAGAAACTTGGTGGATTAACTCCCATTCTAGCTTCACTTTTTATAAAACATGTAGCCTTGGGACTATAACAACTTTTCTGTGCATCTGTTACCTCAGATATAAATAGGAATGAAACTGACTAATATAGCTACAAAGATGACTGAGTTGATATTTGCTGTAACTATATTTGTATGTGTATGTATGCTCAATTGTGTACAACTCAGTGACTTAGTAGCAGCAGCAGCTGCGACCTCATGAACTATAACCCACAAGGCTCCTCTGTCCATGTGATTTTTCCAGGCAAGAATATTAAGTGGGTTGCCATTTCCTACTCCAGTAACTATATTTAAGCATGGTTTACTAAAATTTTTATTTGTAAATTTTAAAGTAACTTTTAATAATAGATAAATATCAAGTATAAAAATATTAAAAAGTAAAAGGATCAGAGACCAAAAGACAAGATTTTTGAGGCCATACTAAAGTAAATAAAACCTTTTATAATTACAATATATTAACTTTTTAATCTGTTAATATAATATCATTGTATTTCTACACAGACTCAGTTCAGTACAGTTCGGTCGCTCAGTCTTGTCTGACTCTTTGGCCACAACATGCCAGGCCTTCCTGCCCATCACCAACTCCCAGAGTTTCAGCAAATGCATATCCATTGAGTCGGTGATGCCATCCAGCCATCTCATCCTCTGTTGTCCCTTTCTCCTCCTGCCCTCAATCTTTCCCAGCAACAGAGTCTTTTCAAATTAGTCAGCTCTTTGCATCAGGTGGCCAAAGTATTGGAGTTTCAGCATCAACTTCAGTCCTTTCAATGAACACTCATAACTGATCTCCTTTAGGATGGATTGGGTGGAACTCCTTGCAGTCCAAGGGACTCTCAAGAGTCTTCTCCAACACCACAGTTCAAAAGCATCAATTCTTTGGTGCTCAGCTTTCTTTATAGTCCAACACTCACATCCATATACGACTACTGGAAAAACCATAGCCTTGACTAGATGCACCTTTGTTGGCAAAGTAATGTCTCTGCTTTGTAATATGCTGTCTAGGTTGGTCATAACTTTTCTTTCAAGGAGTAAGCGTCTTTTAATTTCATGGCTGCAGTCACCATCTGCAGTGGTTTTGTAGCCCCTCAAAATAAAGTCTGTCACTGTTTCCCCTGTTTCCCCATCTATTTCCCATGAAGTGATGGGACCATATGCCATGATCTTAGTTTTCTGAATGTTGAGCTTTAAGCCAACTTTTTCATTCCTCTTTCACTTTCATCAAGAAGCTCCTTAGTTCGTCTTCACTTTCTGCCATTAGGGTGATGTCATCTGCCTATCTGAGGTGATTGATATGTATCCTGGCAATCTTGATTCCAGTTTGTGCTTCATCCAGCCAAACATCTCTCATGATGTACTCTACATATAAGTTAAATAAGCAGGGTGACAATATACAGCCTTGACATACTCCTTTTCCTATTTGGAACCAGTCTGTTGTTCCATGTCCAGTTCTAACCATTGCTTCCTGACCTGCATACAGATTTCTCAAGAGACAGGTCAGGTGGTCTGGTATCCCCATCTCTTTAAGAATTTTCCACAGTTTATTGTGATCCACACAGTCAAAGGCTTTGGCATAGTCAATAAAGCAGAAGTAGATGTTTTTCTGGAACTCTCTTGCTTTTTCAGTGATCCGGAGGATGTTGGCAATTTGACCTCTGGTTCCTCTGCCTTTTCTAAGACCTGCTTAAACATCTGGAAGTTCACAGTTCATGTATTGCTGAAGCCTGGCTTGGAGAATTTTGAGCATTACTTTACTAGCATATGAGATTACATAACCTCAAAACATATTAGATTATATGATATTTCCATATCTTTCACTCAATAAATGAGTGAATTAATCGCAATGGAGGGAGTGGAATACATTCATTACAGAAGGAAAAGCCCATATTGTGGGCCAGGAGAGTACGATTTTTGCAAATATCCTATATTCCAGGATGTGATCTCCTCTCTCTTTTGTACTTTCAGCCTCTTTATTCATGTAGGTCCCATCTTCTCATTTGATATGTTCTGTAAGAACTTTTGCTTTGTTAAGCGCAATACAAAACCTCCCATTTCCTATACCATCATCCCTTTTCTTTGAATACAAAATTATTTAATATTGAGATCAACATGTAATTTTCAATTTCACCTCCTAATATACTTGCTGCAATTTTATTTTTAATTTTTTTATTGGAAGTAATTGCGTTACAGTATTGTGTTAGTTTCTGCTGTATATCAAATGAATCAGCTATAGATATACATATGTTGCCTCGCTCTTGACCTTCCTTCCTATCTCCCACCCTATCTCACCCCTCTAGGTTTCACAGAGCACTGACTTCAGCTCTGTGTGTTACAGAGCAAATTCCCACTTGCTATCTATTTTACATATGGTAATGTATATGCTTCCATGCTACTCTCTCCATTTTCTACCCTCTCCTTCCCCACTGTGTCCACAAGTATGTTCTCTATGTCTGTGTCTCCACTGCTCCCCTGCAAATATGTTCATTAGTACCATCTTTCTAGATTCCACACACATGCATTAATATACAATGTTTGTCTGTCTCTTTCTGACTTACTCTGTATGATAGGCTCTAGGTTCATACACCTCATTGGGACTGACTCAAACGCATTATTTTTTTATAGCTGAGTAATAGTCCATTGTATATATGTACCACAATGCTATATCTATTCCTTAGTCAATGGACATCTAGGTTGCTTCCATGTCCTAGCTATTATAAAAAGTGCTGCAATGAACAATGTGTCTCTTTCAGTTATGGTTTTCTCAGTGTGTATGCCCAGCAGTGGGATTGCTGGGTCATATGGCAGTTCTGTTTCCAGTTTTTTAAGGAATCTCCATACTGTCTTCCATAGTGGCTGTCAATTTACATTCCCACCAGAAGTGCAAGAGGGTTCCCTTTTTTCCACATCCTCTCTGGTATTTGTTGTTTATAGATTTTTAATGATGGCCATTCTGACCAGTGTGAGGTGATACCTCATTGTAGTTTTGACTTGTATTTCTCTAATTGTGAGAGATTTTGAGCATCTTTTCATGTGTTTGTTGGCCATCTTTATGTCTCCACTGGAGAAATGTCTATTTAGGTATGCCCATTTTTTTAATTGGGTTATTTTTATGGTATTTAGCTGAATGAGCTGCTTATATGTTTTGGATATCCTTTGTCAGTTATTTTGTTGCAATTATTTTCTCCCAACAATTTATTAAATCTATTTTCTTTAACTGGGAAGGGAGTATTTGGGGGAAAATGGATACACATATATGTATAGCTAAATCCTTTCACTCTTCACCTGAAAGTATCACAACATTGTTTGTTAACTGGCTACACTGCTAAGTCACTTCAGTCGTGTCCGACTCTGTGCGACCCCATAGATGGCAGGCCACCAGGCTCTGCCGTCCCCGGGATTCTCCAGGCAAGAACACTGGAGTGGGTTGCCATTTCCTTCTCTAGTGCATGAAAGTGAAAAGTGAAAGTGAAGTCGCTCAGTCGTCTCCGACCCTCAGCGACCCCATGGACTGCAGCCTTCCAGGCTTCTCCGTCCGTGGGATTTTCCAGGAAAGAGTATTGGAGTGGGGTGCCATTGCCTTCTCTGGTACCCCAACACAAAATAAAAGTTAAAAATTAGATTAAAACACCACTACTTTCTTTAAGATCATTGATTATTTCCCCAAAATCACATGAAACATTTTTGAGTTTTACTGTTTGCCTATGTTTTCTTATCATTGTGCTAAGCAACAGTTCATCTTGATAATCTGTATTCCCAATGTTGTATCTATATGATTAAGTCTATCTCTCCCCCTGTAACTATGTAATTATGAGAGATATCCATATCTCTCATTGAATCACTATTTTTTATCTCTTCTGCCTCCTCTCCTAAGTCTATGCAACATTCACCAAGATTATGGTCATAATACTCTACATTTTATTTAACAAGTTATTCCTCTTTCATATTGTATAACACTCAATAACTTCACTCATCACATCTATGCCAAAGGCTAGAGTCTCTGACACTGTAAACAGTGTCAGAGTGATTCAGTGTAGAGAAGACTGCTGCGTTGTTGCTCTTAAGAAAGTAAGTTGCAGATATAAGTGACTTTTAAAGTCCTGGTATAAATCAGCTTCTTCCCCTCTTCTTTGTTTTCCTTCAGGAGGAATATCAGTTAATAAAAATGGCAAAATATTAATTATTATTGCATTTGTATTCGAATTTGAATTAAAATACATATATCTACCTTATTCTCTCCTGCTATTGGTTCTGTATCTTTAAGCCTGCAGTCACTTTCAGGTCTTTTCTTTTTCTGTCATAGTCAACAATTATCTATGCAACTGAAATTCAGTTTATTCTAAATGCATACCCTACATTACAGAGATTTATTTATTTCTGTTATGAGTTATATTGTATCCCCAGGAAAAAATATGATAATGTTCTAACCTCTAATATTGCCTTTGGAAACTGAGTCTTTGTAGATATAGTTCATTAAGATGAGGTCATAATTGAGTAGGATGAGCCTTAATCTATTACAACTAGTTTCCTTGTAAGAAGAAGAAGACAAACACACAGGGATAATATCATGTGATGACAGAGGCAGAGACTGAAATGATGTAGCTGCAAGCCCAGGAAAGCCAGGGATTGAGGACCACCATTAGAAACCAGGAAGAGATAAAGATTCTCCCTCAGAGGCTTCAGAGACCATGACCCTGACAACACCTTGGCTCTATAATCTCCAGAACCATGAAGCAATGAGTTTATCTTCCTTTAAACCATCCATTTATGGCCCTCTATTGTGGCAGCCCTAGGAAATTAATATATAGTTGCCCTTCTCATTTATTAATCATAAAATAGTTCTGAGTTCACATGGTATTCTGTATATTCCACTAAAATTCCATTCAATTTCTGACTATAAATGTGATTTTGTCTATTGTTCTTTGTAGTTTTAGCAAATGTTGGTGCATGTGTGTTGATGCTCTAATATTATATGCACACGTTTAAGATTATTAGGTCTTCTTGGTGAACTGACTCCATTATTGTTATGAAATGATCCATTTAAGCTCTTGTAATATTCTTTTCTCTAGAATAAAGTAACTATTCAGTTTTACTTTGATTAGTGTGAGCATGGTA